>NW_021604679.1:2384062-2470417 GCF_004785775.1 Grammomys surdaster
TTTGTTTTGTTTTGTTTTGTTTTGTTTTGTTTTGTTTTGTTTTGTTTTGTTTTAGGTGTTTCCAAGGCAAGGTTTCTCAGGATAGCTCCTCTGTCCCAGAACTCACTCCTTAGACCAGGCTGGCTTCGAACTCAGGGATTGGTCACCACCTCTCCACTTATTCTTTGCTTTAATGCTATTCATTTTCCTCACTTTAAAACACAAGCATTTCAAATGTTCATCCCACTCGTTCTGTATATGGAAGTCTCTCGAACGCCTCTCACTTATCTCCCTTTACGTTTTTAAATCTCTCATTTCAGTGTGATCAGCTAGGGATGTTGTTAGTGAGCTATGGGTCGGGCGAATTTTCCAAATTAGAGTTGCCTCAGCTTTCCAGAAGATTCAACAGCTCTACCATATGTGATGGAAATGACAGCAATGGATCTTGTGGATCATAGGAAGCCTGACTTCTCTACATCTTCTCTGCTTCCCTTCCTTTTCCCTGAAGTCCATAACTGAGCATGAACCATTCCCTGCTCATTTGTTTGCTATTACATTTATTTTTAAATACCCTAATATAAGCATAGGAAGTCTACTCTAGAGCGATTTTTCTTTTCTCCTGTGTCAATTATTAGCCTTAAGGACACCTGTCTTAGTTCCTTTTCCTATTGTTGTGATAAAATACCCCGACAAGAGCCACTTAAAGGAAAGGGGTCTTATTTTAGCTTACAGTTCATCTTTCCTAGTGGGGAAGGCATGGTAGCAGGCAGAGAAGACGTGATAGGTGGAGCAGGAAGCGGGTAAGTAATACCATATTTCTGCTCAAGAAACAACCAGTGAACAGGAAGTAGGGCCAGTATATATAGTCTTCTTAATCCATGCCTCCAATGGCCCGCTCCCTCACAGAATGCTTCCTTCTAGAAGCACCATAGCCTTCCCAGTGTCACCATCTGGGAAACAAATGTTCAATCAGACACATAAGCCTATGTAAAAGGACTGTTTGACTTTCTCTCTCTCTCTCTCTCTCTCTCTCTCTCTCTCTCTCTCTCTCTCTTCTGGAGAGGAATAAACCAATAAACCTTCTCTATATTAGGTTTGTCTCATGGCTTGATTTCTCAGAGGAACACTTTGGCTTGGCCCTTCCCAAGCTCTCCCTTCTGCTACTTCACCACCGCCGTATTATAAAGCACATCATGGTAAACATTTCACATTTAAAACACACCCTTCCCATCCTGACTCCTATCGGCTTGTGGCAATATTTTGATGCAGAATACATTGAGTATAACTTCAACTATCCCCATAAGCTGATAGTGAAAATATGAAAGACTATACAGTTCTGTGTCTGGTATCTAGGATTCATAGGTAATCATGTCAGTTTGAGCACACACACTTTCTCTCCTAGGTTGTCACCCCTCTTTCCATGTACTGTTTGTAGGAACCGTCTCACAGTCCTGACAATGTTAGCATTCTGGAGTCTCCACTACAGTTTTGGCTTGACCTTCACTGCTTCACGACGTCCTCTCAGGGCTTCCTTTCTCAGATTCCAGCTCTGATACCCACTGTCTGGTAGCAGTTGCTCTCTGAAACTCTGAAGTAAGACTCCATGACAGCCTCAGTTTTGTGTCTTTCATGCCTCCAAACTCAGTATCATGAGGAAAACACTGTCAAGCTCTGACACCATCTTTGAATAGATCCTGGGCTGCTTGAACCACAGTTGTATCCACTTCTATGTGCTGAATCTGGGGACATACTCTTCTAGGAGGTTGCTTTGGAGGAGTAGAGAAACCTCTCAGATTCATTTCTAGTTCACAAAATTTGCAAAGTGAGAACCTTTGAAAGGTGGAATCTTGCCCAAGACCCCTTTCCTGGTCTCAGTGTAAGAACACTGGTGGGTCTCTTTAGCAGAGCCGATCTCTTTGACAATCAAAGGAGCTTTGCTACCTGCAGTTTGCTTGTAAGAAGTTTTGTATCTCATCAAAGACAAATTAATTCATTGTCTTTAAATTCAATGTCACTCTGATTCTCAGGACATAGGCAAGATGAAGGCAGATTCTTGACTAAAACAGCACATGAATGGCCCAGAGCTAAATTCCTTATTCTTTCTTTGCCTATGAAACCCTAAGAGCTGGATATGCCTCCACAGTACACATTTCTCCTGGCATTTCCTATGTCTATTCCCCCACCAAAAAAATGGTGAGACACCTGAGGGCCCCTCCAACCTAAGACTTTAAGCTCCTCCATAAGCCTCCTAAAAATCACCTCCAAAGTCCAAGAAGCACACGGCCACACCAACCTCAGCAACAGTTTCACCTTCTAGTACCAATTTCTGTCTTTGTTTCTTTTCCTAGTACTGTGGCACTTTACGACAACTCAAGAGAGAAAAGGTCTAGGCTGACTCAAGTTCAAGGCATAGTCCACCGTGAAAGGAAAGTCAAGGAAGCGTGAACCTGGAGGACCTGGCCAAACAGTGCCTAGGCCAAGGCACAGAGGATAAATACATGCTTGTTACTGCCCAGCTCCCTCTCTCCATCTTGTACAATCCTTGTTTAAGGAGCGGTCCCTACAATTGAGGTGGATCGTCCCACAAAACTGAATGTGAGTTCATTTCAGAACTACTATAGCTATTATTCAAAGTCTAACTCTACATCATCTTTTGCACTCAAAATAGTTCCCACTGGATGTCTTTCCCCTTGTACCAGATGAGGCAAAAAAAAAAAAAATTACCTATGAAAGAGACCATGAGCTTTCATCAAACAAAATCAGCTAACTCCTTGACCTTGGACTTTCCAGTCTCCAAAATAATGAGAGATACATTTCTATTATTTGAAATGTCATCCAGCTTATGGCAATTTCTAGCCCATGTATAATAGGACTACATGATTTATATAACAAGATAGGATTCATAGTATTAAGTGTTTTTTGTTTGTTTGCTTAATTTCTTATAGGTTTTTTTTAATCTGTGGAAGTGTTTTGCCTGTATGTTTGTCCATGCTGTGCCTAGTATCTAAGGAAGCCAGAAAACGGTATTGGATCCCTGGCATCTGAAGGTTCAGATGGTTGTGAACCACCATGTGGTTGCTGGCGATCAAATATGAATCCTCTAGAAGAACAGACAGTGCTCTTAACCCCTGAGCCATCTCTCCAGCCCCAGCTCTCTGTGTTTTGCTAGTAGGTTCCTCTCTACACAAAGCCCCTTGCTGTACGTACATGGTCCCAGATGTCTTATAGAGAGGCAATTCAGGGACTTGACTTTTACACCAGCCATAACACTTACTAAACATCTTCCTTATTGCTTTCATAAAAGTCACATTAACCTGCAGAAGTTTAATTTTTTGTCTTCATTTCTTTTCAGATTCTCAGACAGTAACAATAATAATCATCCATTGTGTGAAAAACATAGTAAATCACTCAACAAAGAAAAATATTTAAAAAAAATGAGAGAGGACAGGAAGCTTTTAAAATCTGTCCCAAATGTCTCAGACACTTGGAGACTTTAAGAAAATATTCAGTCGATGTCGTCTTCTGTGATCTGGAAGGATATCTGAGACATTGGGTTATATTCCAAACTATGTTTCTAAGTTGGTTAGACTGAGTATGTCACAGAGATTGAAAGAGTAAGCAATGAAAAGTGTCAGCATCCTGGTGAGAAATGTTTAATGGGTAGCAAAGAGGCCAGAGATAAGACTGGTTTTATGTACCATCTTAATTATTGGGAAAGAGGAGTAAACATTTACAGATTGCATTCTGAGATGGTGCTCGCTTTAATGATGCTACAAAAATAATTAATGAGAGAAATAAAATGTGCCATGGCCCAGAACACTTGGAAATATGATCAATGAAAGAAAAAATAGATTTAAATTAAATAAACGGAAAAAATAATTCTGACAATCATTGAAGAATAATTTTAAAAAGCAATGGTTCTGGGAGTTTTATAATAACTACTGAGGTTAAATATGATCAATGAAAGGAGAACAGATTTAAATTAAATAAATGGAAAAATAATTCTGACAATTATTAAAGAATAATTTTAAAAGCAATGGTTCTGGGAGTTTTATAATAACTACTGAGGTTAAATATGATCAATGAAAGAAGAACAGATTTAAATTAAATAAATGGAAAAATAATTTTGACAATTATTGAAGAATAATCTTAAAAGCAACAATTCTGGGAGTTTTACGCTATCTACCAAGGCTAACAACTTGTTTTAAATGTAAGAAATGTGGCAGTATGGGTTTCCACAGCTTTGTTTAGTTCACTCAAAGTCAATATGGAAAATTGTCTCTTAGGGTTGTATAGCATCTGGAAGACAGGGAGAAAAACTTTGAAGGACTTTAAGGTATCAGAGCTGACATGTGCTTTTTGTGATGGAACTGAGCAAGGATTATAAATGTATATTATACAAAATGAATATTAAATGTTTTAGAATTGAAAAGATCCTTAGTTGGTCTGCTTGCTCCAAACATCATGACCTTCAAGGACTTTTTATGACAGGGTGTCTCTAGCACTGAGGCCATTAAAACAAATGCCTTCTGGTTCCAGCAGAAGGGGAAGATGATCAAACTCAAAATTTTTCCTGCCATGATCATAAAGTATCAAAGCATTTATCTATTTTGATGCACATTTAAGATCTAAATAAAAAAATGTAAAGAAATCATTCTTCATTCTGAACAGAAGAGAAAACATAGCATGAAGAGCAAGCAACCGGGCTACTCTTGCATCTGCCCAAGATGCTGCATAGGATGAGGAGGTTCTAACAGCTGTGTCTTCTCTGGATCAGTTGAAGCAGAGTCAGCACTACACCCTCAGGCTGAGATGAAGAAGCTGCACTCTAGGGGAGTGAAGGCTGCAAAGACATTATCACTAACACAAGCACAAGAAGACAAGCAAGTTTGTTTCTTCTTGGGGTCTTGAGGAAGGGAAGAAATCCTTTGAAATTACTACAGTGGCTCACCACTACTGCCATCTCTCACATGATGTGGTCTGAAGACCCCAATTCAGACACCTGCAAAGTTTGAAGATTCCAAAGAAGAAAAATTAACATTTAAAAATAGCCCTTACCTGGGGGCTGATGAGAAAGCTCATAGGGCAAAGTGCTTGCTGCACAGGCATGAGGAACTGAGTTTGTATCCCCAGTACCTACATAGGAGCTGGGCATGGAGGGATACCCTGTAACCCCAGACTTAAGGAGGAGGGAGTGGAGAAAAGCAGATCCCAGGAACTCAGCTAGACTAGCCTAAAATGGTGAGCTCTGGTTTCATCAAGAGGCCTGTATTCAAAAGGAAGGTGTAGGGCAATAGAAGGTACCACAGGTAAACCTCTAACCTCCACATGCATGGGCAGGAGAAATGAAATCTCTGATACAGACTAACTTATAATACAAACACAATCAAATCGCAAATTAAAATAAGACCAAAGGAAATCATGCATGCATCATGAATACATTTGCCCATAAAAAGCAGAAAGTTGAGGAGAGGTGGGAGGAAAGAGAGAGCCTTGTACTGGCTGGTTTTGTGTGTCAACTTGACCCAAGCTGGAGTTATCACAGAGAAAGGAGCCTTCCTTGAGGAAATGCCTCCATGAGATCCAGCTGTCAGGCTTTTTCTCAATTAGTGATCAAGGGTGGGAGGGCCCATGGTGGGTGGTGCCAGCCCTGGGCTGGAAGGCTTGGGTTCTATAAGAAAGCAAGCTGAGCAAACCAGGGCAAGCAAGTCAGTAAACAGCACCCCTCCATGACCACTGCATCAGCTCCTGCTTCCTGACCTGGTTGACTTCCAGTCCTGACTTCCTTTGGTGATGAACAGTAATATAGAAGTGTAAGCTGGATAAACCTTTTCTCCCCAACTTGCTTCTTAGTCATGATGTTTTGTGCAGGAATAGAAACCCTAAGACAAGCCTTAAATAATAGTCTTGCTTGTTAGAGATGACACAACAATGTTCACCAGATGGAGACACTCACATAGTAGGAACATTGATTGTCTCAAGGTCCAGAGGCTTGCCACAGTGCCTACAGGACTGGTTTCCTCTGGGCCACAGTCTTTGGGTTAGGGGCCATGCTTTCTCATGTCTTTATGCTGTCTGTCCCCTGCATGTGAACATGCACTGCTCTGAAAGCATCTTTAGTAGGACTATGTGGTCCTCACCACAACACTATCTTCTTTCTTCTGGAACTATTAATTGCTTCAGTGTCTCACTTTGCCCCTTGTGCTGCCTTTGCCTCAAGTTTCATTTCATCAGCTGATGAATGATGTCACTTAAATTGTCTCTTTAAAGACCCTGTCCACATGCAGTCATAGACTAAGAAAGTAGAAGTGAAGAATTCAGCATGTAAGTGGGGTGGTGGGGAGGGACAGTGAGGGTCGTAACTGTGATTAACAGTTAGACAGGAAACAATGAGAAAGCAAGCAGAGCAGAAAAGAATTAGGACTGTAGAAAATAGTCAAAGGCCCCTCTAGAAAAGAAAATAGAATCAGTGAAAATAAAAATTCTTTCCTGTCAGAAAGCCTTCAGAAATCAGCCATCTGGGTTCTGATCCGCTGTAAAAGATGAAGAATTAAGTGACCTTAATTAACCTGTTCTGTGCCCCATCCTAAGGAATACTTAATAGGCTGTGGCTATGTTAGACTTCCTAGAACAAGCTGCTGTCAAAAATAATGTGTTTGGATCATCTGTGTGGGGCTTATGATTTATAATTTAAGTTTAGTTGTATGAGGTAACTATGGATTTAATTCAACCAAATTTGGGTCTACCAAATGGGGAGTGGGGGTGGTAGTCTTGTTTTTTTTGAATAATTTTTCATTCAGATAGTGCTTGTTCCACATTAAGGCCTTGTTTTGACTTGGAGTAAGTTCTTTGAGGGCATACTGTGTGGTGAAATAGAAGCATTGGAATTGTGAAATGCCCTATGAATTTGCCAATCCTTAAGTGGAACCAGATAGCCTTTGTTACATACAAAGGACAGCGGAGCCGCTCCACTCCAGGTGCTGCTCAAGCCTCAATCAGGTCTAAATTGAACTGCTGTGGATGGAGTGTGTTGTCAAAAGGAGAGGGTTTCACCGACCTGGCTTTTAACAGTTCATAGCAACAGGAGCAAAACACGAAGTTGCTCGTGAATCGATATCTGATAAATCCTTGTATGTGCTCCAAATTTGAAGGTTATGGGCTGTTCTGTAGATCCATTCATTGTTTAGCTAGCTCTTGTCATTCACCTTGGGAGTATGTTTGTGATATTCCCTTGGAGAGTCAGGGGAATAGCCAGTATTGTAGCACTTCTGTTGTTAGTAGTTACAATTTAACTAGTAGCAATTGGCTCTTAGAAGAGGTTACTGCTAAATTTCTTTCCACCTAATGAAATAGTCTGTCAGTTACCTACTTCCATGTCACTACAAATGGTTCAGTACACATACTCTGTATTGGCATATGACTATGATGGCAGTGCCTCGGTTTGTCTCTGTAAATGAATCCCTTTGCCAGAGTTCAGACTTGCTCACTACTGACAGGAGTGGAACAGGTAATGGGGGAAGTTTTCCCAGCTTGAGAACGTGTCTTGCAGTTTAGTGGATTAGTTCAACAGTGTGGGAAGCAGGAGGTGTAGGCCAGCGTCTCCTGACCAGACTGCCCCCTTCTGGGCAATAATGTTGACATGATCTGAGCCAGCTAGGAGGAGGTTGGGTGATTAGAGGCTTGAGATTCTTAAGTTAAACTGAAGACTTAATTTGGGCACCAGAAACTTTAACAAGTAATCTCACACCTTGAACCACAAACTTCCCTTAAAGTATGCTTTACCCCAGCAACACACGCGCACACACACACACACACACATTCTGTTTGGGGTTAGGGTTTAAGAAGTGAACAGAGACATGATGAGGTGTGTTTAATGGCATACTGTACTGGAACGCTGAAGACCTGGAGATGTAAATTCCAAGTCTTGTTATAATTTTTTAAGATTGTGAAATTATCAAAATGCATATGAATCAAGTTTGAATACACTGTCTGGGTGGATGAGGCTATCCATTGCAACCATTTCTTTCTTTGGGTTCTCAGGCATGGTTCTGACAGTGTAAGAACTCTGTAACATTTAACATTGAATAAACAGTAAACCTGTGAAAAAAATTCTACAACTGGAAGAGCCAATTAGATATAAAGGAAATGAGTAATTCAAGGGACACGGTTGGAGAAATTATCTAGTCTGCAGCAGAGGTATTTAGAGGAAGAAAAACTAAAGTGAAACACAGAGGCCAAAGTTTATTTAAAAGAAAAGGAAAAAAAACAGAAAAAAAACTTGTATGTGTCTCAGGCGAGTTCATGGCAGAAGTTTCAGAGGACACAAAGGAGATGGTGATTGAAAACACGTTGGCTCAGAATACTTCAAAACTGGGACGTTCTAGAAAGACACAGATGAGAAGCTGCCCCTGTGTAATCTGGGAAAGGAGAAGAGTTAGGATAGAGAGGTAGAACAGTGACAACAGCAAGAAAAAAAGCGGCAGAAAATATGTAAGGTGAAACCCTCCAAACTCTCCGTTAGAACTACAGCCACGGGTGGTTACCAGTTGGTACCCGGATGAACCATGCCACCTGTATGGAATCCGCACCAGGGAGGACTTCCGGCTCCTTGGCAGTGGTCCCCCGGGAAAGAAAAGCTGAAGAGAGAATGAGTGGTTTGCACAGACAACTGTGCAAACCTGACTTTCATAGAGACACAATACAAACAACACAGAAGTCTGAGGCTGAGACTCTACCCGAGTAGTCGGGAATGAATAGCCCCTCCCCTCTGTAACACAAGAACACGAAAAGTATCCTGATCCTGGCACAATATATGTATGGATCCAAACAGTCTCAAGAACTGTGGGGCACTGGCAGAAAAAAAAAAAAATTTAAAACAACCAAGAGAGACGAGATGAGACTATTCCGTGGTTTAGGTAAACACAGGGTGGACGTGCCTTCTGTTCTCTCTCCCAGCCTCGGACTGTGTGCAGAGTGCAATCCCCAGAAGAAGAGAGAGACAGGGTCCCACCTGACAGGTGGGATGGCTCAGAATTGTCTCTCAAAAGGCAGGGAATAGTCAGGCATCTAAGTTGTCTGAATGGCTGAGAACAGGTAGCCTCTTCCCACCTACACAGCCAGTGACAAGCAGAGCCAAGGAGATGAAAGACAGGCGAACATGCTAAGGCGCTGAGGAAAAGAAACTGAAGATGACATTAAAAGACAGACAGCCTGTAGGCTTAGAATATTTTTAAACTTACTTTTAATAAGGGTTCACAATCCAAACCCTTCTAACACATCATCCAAAGGCAGCAGGGAAAGATGGTAAATAGGACAAGGGGATGTGGACCTGTTTAAAAGTAGTTCTTTGGGTGACTCTAATCTCTGTCAGGATACCAACAGTCCAATTCAGTAGTGTCAGGATAGCAAACAGGAATCAGCAGTGGTGGTCCGATGTAACAGAAACTGCCAGGCCTAAATAAACAGGAGTCAGCAGGATTGACCAGGATCTGCCAGGGACATCAGGAGATGTCTCTCTCAACGAAGTGAAAATCAGCAGAGATGAAGACCTGAGACCCACAAAGCATTGCAAGGCTAGCTATGCAAGCATGATGTCACTGCCCACTGAGTCCTATTTATACTCTCCAAATATCATGTGTCTTCCCCCAGGTATTGCCTCAGCAAAACAAGATGGATCACCTGACATATCCAGAAACTTCCACTTCGACAGCCCTCCATGCTCACACAGAGGCAGAATAATGTGAGAACAAACACATTACTGAAAGCCATTTACAGATCCAGTGCAACCACCCTCAAAACGCCCATGACATTATTCACAGAACAAGAAAAGACATTTAAAAAAAATAAGCAACACAAAAAAAGACATGGAGAAACCTACTACTGTAGAAGCTTCCTAAAACATTATATATAGTTAGAAACATGTAAATCTGATTAACAAATTAACTGTGTAAAATACGTGATCTTTATCATTGTATTTGGTAATATATAAAACTAATGTAGTGTTATATACATGTAGTGTTACACATATAATGAAGAGTATCTTAGGGTTTCATTGCTATGAAGAGATACCATGACCAAGGCAGCTCTTACAAAGGAAAACACTTAAATGGGGCTGGCTTACAGGTTCAGAGGTTCAGTCCATTTTATCATCATGGTGGGAAGCATGGCAGCATGCAGGCAGACATGGTGTTGGAGGAGCATACATCTTGACCTGAGAGTAGGAGAAGGGGACTACCTTCTGCAAGCAGCCAGGAGGGGTGGGGTCTCTTCTGCACTGGATGCAGCTTGAGCGTAGGAGGCCTCAAAGCCCACTTATACAGTGACATGCTTCCTCCAACAAGGCCACACCTCCTCCAATAGTGCCACACCTCTTAATAATGACACTTCCCGAATAACAAAAATCTCAGGATAGTGAAAACTATTTTTAAAAAACTTCTGGGGAGGGAATCACCATCCTTGACCTCAAGCTGTACTACAGAGCAATAATGATAAAAACTGCATGGTATTGGTACAGAGACAGGCAGGAAGATCAATGGAATAGAATTGAAGACCCAGAAATGAACCCACACTCCTATGGTCACTTGATCTTTGACAAAGGAGCTAAAACCATCCAGTTGAAAAAAAGACAGCCTTTTCAACAAATGGTGCTGATTCAACTAGCAGTCAGCATGTAGAAGAATGCAAATTTATCCATTCTTATCTCCCTGTACAAAGCTCAAATCTAAGTGGATCAAGGACCTCCACATAAAACCAGATACATTGAAACCAACAGAGGAGAAAGTGGGGAAAAGCCTTGAGCACATAGGCACAGGGGAAATTTTCCTGAACAGAACACAAATGTTGTATGCTCTGAAATCAAGAAGGTAAAGGACACTCTCAATAGGACAAAACAGCAACCAACAGATAGGGAAAAGAACTTTATCAATTCCAGATCCAATAGAGGGCCAATATCCAATATATACAAAGAATTCAAGAAATTAGACTCCAGAGAACCAAATAACTCTATTAAAAAAAATGGGAAACAGCTAAACAGAGAATTCTCAACTGAGGAATACTGAATGGCTGAAAAGTACCTAAAGAAATGTTCAACATCCTTAGTCATCAGGGAAATGCAAATCAAAACAACCCTCACACCAGTCAAAATGGCTAAGATTAAGAACTCAGATGACAACAGATGCTGGTGAGAATATGGAAAAAGAGGAACACTCCTCCACTGCTGGTGGGATTGGAAGCTGGTACAACCACTCTGGATATCAGTCTGGCAGTTCCTCAGAAAATTGGACATAGTACTACCTGAGGACCCAGCTATACCATGCCTGAGCATATAGCCAAAAGATGCTCCAACATATAGCAAAGACACATGCTCCACTATGTTCTTAACAGTCATATTTATAATAACCAGAAGCTAGAAAGAACCCAGAGGTCCCTCAACAGAGGAATGGTTACAGAAAATATGATACATTTACACAATGGAATACTACTCAGCTGTTAAAAATAATGACTTCATGAAATGAAATATGAACTCAGTGACTGGCAACATGGAGCAGGGAACTGGTCACATGATTCCACCCTGAGCTATGGCACTGGCACAGTCATTGGCAGCTGTTAGCTCATGGGAAAGGGAGAGATAGTTTTCTCTTTAGGGTAGTCCCTGGTAGATTAGACCACTCTCCAATGGAAGACCACACATCCAAGAATATTTTGGCAGAACAAATTAATTTTTTAAGACAGTTCACAAAGTTGAATGTACAGGGAAGAGGGACTAGACCTGGGGAATGAACCTAGGAAGTTAGGGAAGGGGAGGGGAGGTGAATATGACCAAGGCTTGTTGTATAAAACTCTCAAAGAACTAATAAAAATCGTTGTGAACAAGTTTTGTTACATTTTTTAATTTATGTGTATGTGAGTGTGCACAGACACATGCGTGCACTACAGTGTGTATGAAGATGCCAGAGAGTAACCTAGGAAGTCATTTCTCTCATTCTACCACGTAAATCCTGGGAATCAAACTCAGGCTATGAGGCTTGGCCATAAGAACATTTACCCATGGAGCAATCTTACTAGCCTTTCCCAAAAATCTTGAAATTTATATGGAATCCACCAAAAAAGACCCAATTATCCATAGCAACTCTGAGCAGAAAGAATAATGCTAGAGATATCACAATACCTGGTCTTACACTACAAACCTTCAATAACAAAAAGAACATGGTGATAGAAAAAAAAAAGACATGCGGCCCAAAGAATAGAAGACCCAAAAATAAATGCACACAGTGATAGCCACCTAAATCTGTCAGATATGTATGTCAAAAACATGCAGAAAAGATAATCTCCTTAACAAATGATGCTGGGAAAACTGCATTTCCACACTTAGAATAAAAAAACTAGACCCATCTTTTTCCCTGCACAAAATCAATATGGATCAAATATCTTAATGCAAGACCTCAAACTGGGAAATTGCTGGAGAAAAACACTTCAAGATACAGGTATCCACAGACTCTCTGAAAGGGACCCCAATTTACACAGTGGAATTTTATTTAGATAAAGAAATATGAAATCATGACATTTTCGTGAACTGGATGGAGGTCACTGTGTTAAGCAAAATAAGCAAGACCTGGAAAGAAAAGTATCATATGCTCTGTCTCATATGCAAAACCTAGATTTAAAGTGGTTTGTGTGTGTGCATGTGTGTGTGCCTCTGCCTGTGTTGTATGTGCATGTGTTGTGTGTGATATGAAACTAGAAATGGAATATGAAAAGGAAGAAAGATTGATACAAAATGGGGAAGGAACTATAATAAAGACAGTATGTGAAGATCAATTGAACTTGGTATGCTTTAAAAGACACACTAGGCTCCTGTCTGCAAGCATAACAAAGTATCATTAATAGTGTCAGGGATTGGTTTTTGGCCATGGGATAGGTCTCAAATCGGGCCACTCATTGGTTGGCCATTCCCTTTGTCTATGCTCCATCTTTGTCCCTGTAGTTCTTGTAGGTACAACAAATTTTGGGTTGAAGATTTTGTGGGTGAGTTAGTATCCTTATCCCTCTACTGGGAATCCTGCCATGTTATAGGAGATGGCTGTAACTGTCTTCTGGGAGGTTCCACCAAGCAGCTAATCAAAACAGATACAGAGACCCACAGCAAACATTAGACAGGGCTCACTGAGTCTTTCAGAAGAGTTGGGGGGGAAGGATTGAGGGACCCAGAGGAGATAGGGACGCCACAAGAAGACCAACAGAGTCAACTAGTCTGGAATCTCGGGGGCTCCCAGAGATTGAACAACCAACCAAAGAGCACACATGGGCTGGACCTATACCTGCAGTACATGTACGGTAGAGGTGTAGCTTGTATAGAGGTTCTACCAACAACTGGAGCAGGGGATGTTCCAGACTCTGTTGCCTGCCTGTGGATTCTGTTCCTCTAACTGGGCTGCCTTGTCTGGCCTGAGTGGGAGAGGATTTGCCTAAACCTGCAGTGACTTGAAGGAACTTGAATTGTGCTAGGATGGGTTGGTACCTGGAAGGGGCGCTCCCCCTTCTCAGAGAAGAGGAGGAGGAAGGAATAGAGGAGGGACTGGGGGAGTGGGGGGCTGATGGTGCTACTATCTGGACATAAAGTTAATTAATTAATTAATTAATTAATTAATTAAAAAGGAAACATTTCAACAAAAAAAGGCAAATAAAAGACTCGATATAAGAATACAATGCAAAATAATCAATGAAAAGCAAAATATAAAGACATCTCACCATAAGCAGTCCAAAAGATAAATGCTTAACAGGCAAATGCACATAAAGATTTATTTTTCCATATTATCAATAAATAATGTAATGTTGTATGTAAGTTCGTTCTCCTCACTTATTGGCTCTAGATGCTATTTTGACTGTATATACATTATTTATTCTCCTTGATTTATTTTAAGAGCAGTTGATACCTTCACCTGTTTAGCTGAGAAGTTCTGTTAATTTTCGTTCTTTTGTGCTTTTCCTCGTAGGAGGATCTGTTTCCATGCGAGCATCACTCCTCGTGGCTCTACTTGCTCCAGGGACTCCTGCACTCGCTCTCCCTCTCCTTATCTTGACGTTTATTTTCTCAGATACTAAAATCCTTAGTGCAGCTTTCTTTCATACACTATACACTGAGTGCATTTATATGATTTGTTCATTTGTTTGAGACAGGGTCTCACTCTATCACCCATGCTGGCTTCCATTTAATGAATAAATTCATTTTACATTATAAAAAAAAATAATTCACTTCCTTTTAGACTTTTGGGTCACACAAGCCATCCTGAAGCTGGGAGGAGAGGAGGGACAGACAGGGCCTGGGGAGTGGTTTTTAAGTCTGGACAAGATTCTTGGCTGTGGATCCTAACTATGGACACTATAAATATTTTTGACTTGAGATTCTTTGAATCTCCTGCCTTTGCCAATTGTATGTTAATTTATGATGTTCTGAGGTCTGATTTTCATCTTTTCAATTTTACTTTTCTTTTTTTCTATTTTTTTTCCTCAAAGATGTGATTCATCCTTCCAATAACACTCCAATGGCATAACATGGCTGCATGTCCACACAAGCAAAAGACACTGAGATTCAGCATTCTAGATAAATCTCTGTAAAAGAAGCAAAGAGATGCTGTTGAGGGCTTGCTACATCCAACGTCTCCCCCAGAGGGAATACAATTCCAGAAACTCCTGCCATTGTGAATCCAAGTCTTGGTCTGGATTTCTAGATGATCCTCTCCAACAGATCCAGAAAGTGCCTCACAGTCCCACGAGCACACACAAGCACAAGCAGTCCCTCCCCTCTTTTCACATATCCAATTTGTAACCTCAGAAAGAAAACAATGCCCTCACAACAGAAATGTCCATTTAGAGAGGAGAAACTGGTATAATGGAGGAATCCCTGGTCCAGAGCCATCTTCAAATGCTAATTCCTACATTCCCTGACCTGGCCACAAAGTCCACGTGAAGCCATCCTGTAGAATACAGTACTGGTCACCTAGAAGGACTGTTACACCCTGTGTCTGTCACACCCCACCCATTTGCTCTCTGAGATTCCCTTTCACCCACTATGGTCTGCTCGTGTCTACAAACCATGTGGGAATTGCAAGGATGCCCTTATAGGGCATTGTAGATTTGCAGCCCATTCACCACCTATCCAGAACTCTGGTCGAACGGTTTCTTGGAGAATTAGGTGGAAAGCAAGCATAGCACTTGCTGGCCAGGCTTGTGTTGCTTTGAAAACACAATTTCCTGAGATGCTTAATAGGCTTTTAACCTTACATGTTTTCATGAGTTCCAGATGCAAGTATCTGCAGCCAAGAATCTTGCCTAGACTTAAAAATCATTCCCTAGGTCCTGCCTATCCCTCCTCCCAGCTTCAGAAAGGCTTGCTTGAGGTCATGTATAACATGAGCAAGAGCAGAAAGATGGAATTCTAGAATCTCCACTGCTGGAGTGGCTTGAACTGTGTGACCTAAAAGTCTAAAAGGAAATGAGTTGAGTTTTAATATAAAATAAACTTATTCAAACATATTGACTTCACTGACTTCTTGTTCTATAGCACAGATAGTGTTATGTTCTTCTTCTGGGGGTTTCTTCTAAAAGAAGAGGTTGCAAATTACTTAGTATGCCAAAGTAAGCTGATCTCTGGTATGTCTGAGAGTATCTTTGTTCTAATGCCTTCAACATTCCATGTGAATTTGGCTAGATATAAAATTATAGGACCAATGGGAAGTACTTTTCCTTTCCTTTATGGCTTTAAAAATATTAATCCTTTCTTTTCTGGCTTGAAATATTGTTGAGAATTTTTAGGTTAACATTACCCCTGTTCTTCTCCTTTGAGGACTTACTAGATGTTTCTCTGTGTGGTTATTCTAAAATACAGTTAGAATGTGGTTAGTGAAATCTCTCTTGTTTGCCCTCTTTAAAACTTTTATATCTCAGAGGGCAGAAATCACCCATCTTTTACTTCCTATCTTGTATGTAAACAGTCAAACTGAAGCGTTATATGTGTCATATCCAGCATCCAAGAGCTAAGTATGCAGTTCAGTATCGTCACACAGTGAATACACTTGTATTCACACTCAACTCAAGGTATTTACAACATCCCAGCTTGCTGAGACTGTCTTTTAATAATGTCAGAAACTACACCCGTTAAGTCTCACCAACATGACTGCCTAAGCATGAGCTGAACCAGGACAACACCAGTAGACAAACCAAAGTGGACAGGGAAAGATCATGAGGCAACAAACCTATACAAAGAACTACATGCAACTGAGGGATGCTGAGATTGGGAGAGATAGTCCCCCACCACAGGAAGTAGCACACCAATTGAATATCCAACATCAAATGCTCAGCCATTACATAGACTGAGAAGGTTATATTTATATACATGCATGTAACAACGATTAATGAAAAAATAGGCAGTGAATTTGAAAGAGAGTGGGGGAAGCATATGAGAATATTTGGAGGGAGGAAAGGGAAGGGGGAAATGATGAAGTTATATTATCTCAAAAAATAAAAACTAATAATAAAGATGTTCCCAAGATCTCAGAAGGGAAACAGTTTTGACTTCTATCAGCATTTATTAGCTTTCTATATAATTTTTATATAAATAATATAACAATGTACCCTCTTGGGTCTTTTCCACTTGACATTGTATTCTGTCAGACTTACAAGTCTTGTGAAAGGAAAATGGTTTGTTCTTTTCGTTACTGTTTAGCACTCCATTGAGTCTTGTGACTATTTTGTCAATTTATTCTAGTTTCTCTTCTGATGGACATTTAAAAGGCTTCGGGTTGGGACTATTATAAATATCACAATAGGACTTTTATTTTACATCTGCTAAGTGCACATATGTGTACACTTAGATTGAGTACAAACCCAGGAGTGAGATTTCAGATTTGCCATGTATGCATAGGATTAGCTCTAGTGGGTATTGTCAAACAGCCTACTAAAGTGGCTGAATTCATTTAGACTCTTGCCAACAAAATATAAGGATTAAATTGTAACAAGATGTTGAAGTCTGCTAATTTTGCATGGTGGATATATAACGTTTATTGAATTATTGTTCAATCCTTTATGTTTGAAAGACTCCAAACTTTTTTGTATAAGTAAAACTTTTGAAACTGAAGGTGATTTCAGAAAGAATGTTCACTACAACACGGTTAGATTACTTGACTGCCATGCCCCTGTCTTTCCTGTGGCAGGATATACATGTAAAGGGTAGGAAGTACAGAGGTACTGATTAGTTGGACTTAGGGTCCTTTGACATGAGAAAATGCAGAAACTGAATGAATAAGTTCAAGTTCTACTCAAGGCTCCTCTAAATTTTCTTGTAGTCGCTCTATGTGCAAAATTAACCAGTTAGCCGGATCCTTCAATGAACCACTGTCCTCCGCCCCGCAAAGCATTTATAGGAAAGCTAAAAGGGAAAAACCAAGGAGAATTCTGGGAGTGGTAGGAAAGCACAGGGGAGAGTAAATGAAAAGAGTTCAAACAAAGAGATAATTCCTAACCTACCCGCTCACATCGTCGGTGCCTGAGTGGAGCAAAGAGTAGAATGAGGAATTGTGTGAATTGGATGTCTGTTGAGCTCCATGCCTTGAACCAGAACAGGAATGTGGTCGACCAGCTGAAAGAAAGCACCGTTCTGTGTATATTAGTCTCACAGTGAGCATGTTTACAGTGGACTTCACATTCTGGTAAGAGCAGAGCCAACAGTTGTACTCGAATCAGCATTTCCAGGGTAAGCCCTGGGAGCGGGTACCACAAACAAGCTTCCGTGATGATGCTGGCGAGCAGCCAAGGTTGGGAACCACGAATATGTAATCTTTTGTATCACTGAATTTTGGCCCATAGAATTAAATAATTGAAAGTCACTAAACCATGGATACTTCTGGCTCTTTATTGGATGACAAGAAAAGTTCATTCAGGGGCTATGGGTTCATTTGGAGCTGCAGACAAAAAGTGATTTTCCTGCATCTCTGACAAGAGAGCTCTGCATTGTTCAGTTCCAGTTTGGTAATAATGAGTTGACCCACGCCACTCTGCCCACAAGGAGCCAGCACTGCTAACCTCAATTCTAGAACACAATGTCTGTTTATTAGAAAGCTGCCCTGTGGCACTGTGCCTTTCAACAGCTATATATTTTGTTGGTCACTTCCTAGTGCTTTCCAGGAAAGCTGAAGAGAACATTGGAAAAAAAACTAACAATGAGACAGTTAAATTAGATGTACCTCATTCAATGTTCCAGAGCATTTGATGGAGTACAGCAAACACTGGTCTAGTACTGCAAACATCTCTGTCCCATTCCAAAGCAGAACATTTTATTCCATGTGACCTACTAGGAAACTCTAAGAAAAGTCACTTTTTTCTCACATCAAACAAATAATCACTCTTTGTTCCTTGAATATTTTTTTTTATTTTTCCCTGTATTTTTCTAAAGACTTGGAAATCCTTTCAATGTCTTCCAATACATCCGGCAAAGATCCACACAGTGTTACTGTGTGCCTCCTCCACAAGCCATGTTTTAGATACTGAGTACTTTGACATATAGTAAAAGATTTAGCGTTGGCAAAACTCCAGTGTAGTAAAGGTCATGACCCACTTTTAACATCTTAGAAAATGAAGTCTCAGTAAGGTGACCCGGCCTGGCAAACCACCACGGAGCTGGTGTGAGAGGCTGTAGCTACGTGAGAGCCTGGCTCCCCAGGCAGGTCTTAGGGTGTGACATGCCTGGCTCCTGACACAGTAGGAGTAGTTTTTAAATTGTGTTCTCTGGAACCTTAGCATTCCTCCAGTAATCCACAAATGCTAAGATAAACTTTTTGTTTAACGATTACAAATCAAACTTTAATGAGGCAAATATTGCTATCCATTAAGTGGTACAGCCAGGTTCATTGATTTTTGTGCCCTACAGTAAAGTAAAAGTTCGTCTATCAACTTACATATAAACTTTGTCTAAACCTGCTGATAACTGGAGTTTTGTGCCTACCCCATTCAGCTCTAAAGCCATCATGGCTTAAAGTAATTCATCGCCACCACATTGCAATATCCACTGGGCAATCCTCAGCCCCATGCACTGGGTATAACAACAGAACTGGACACAGCTGTCAGCCCTCTTTCTCTTTTCATTTTTTTTTGTTTATTCAGATATATTTCTTTTGTGTGTCTTAGTGTTGTGTCTCTGTGACGAGATCTCATGACCACATCAGCTCTTACAAAAGAAAACATTTAATTGGGGCTGGCTCCCATTCAGAGGTTAGTACATTACCGTGACGGCAGGAAGCATGGCAGAATATAGGCAGACACAGTGTGAGAGTTCTACATTTGGATCTGCAGCCAGCAAGAGAGAGACACTGGGTCTGGCTTGAGCATTTGAAACCCCAAAGCCCACCCTCAGTGATACACTTCTTCCAACAAGGCCACACCTCCTAACCCTTGTCAAGTAGGACTACACCCTAATGACCAAGCATTCAAACATATGAGCCTATCGGGACCATATCTAGTCAAACCACCACAACGAATATAAGTGGCTTGGTCTCATGTATGACTGTGTTTGGTACACATGTGTTCCAAAAAAGGTATACATGCCTGGCACCCTGGAGACATCAGATGAGAATGTCAGATCTCTTGGAACCAGTTAGTCAGTTGTGAGTTGCCATGTTGGTACTGAGAATTGAACCCAGGTCCTCTGAAAGAGCAACATGTGCTCTTACCCACTGAGCCATCTCTCCAGCCCTACCCTTCCTTTCTACATGTAGTATCTAGGGCATCATGGTTTCCCCTTGCTTGGTCCGTCTCAGTTGTCATTGCTAATTCCTTCTCCACTGTCATGTTGAACTGCTACCGAGATTTCCACGTGGCCTCCTTTTCTCAATAATCATTTGACACAGTCATGTCTTTAAATGTCACCTCTATGCCATCAAGCTTCCAAATCATGTCTCTAGTCCTGACACCCACAGGGACACCAGACATAAACACCCAACCACCTGTCTGAAAGGTTTGCTTGTTTATTCCCCAATATTTCAGACTCCAATCGGCAAGCTTCTCCACCCACGATTTCTCCTGTTGCTCTGACAGCAACTTCACCTTCTTCAGCTGCCTGCAGTACAAATCTTAACATTATCCTCGGCTCTTGTGCTCCATAGACTACAATCCAATTCTCAGAAAACTCTATGGGGTTTGTGTTTAAAGTCCAAAGCACTACCGATTCTTTCTCTTCTTTATGACTCCCTTGCCCAGATCCCCATAGCCTGCTCCTCAGATATTGCAATAGACCACTGAGGGTGTTTGTCCCCACCGACCTAGTGCCACCCTTCTTCTGACCCCCCACTGAATACTCAGTAGACGACCCAGAATAATCATGTTAAAGGGTAAGGCAACTTGTGTCCTTCTGCTGGTGTGCTCTAGATGTCCTGTCCTACAGCACCTCTGACCTTCCTACCCCCTCTCTTCGCCCACTCTGAAATCGCTGGTCCCCTTGCTGGTCCTCCATTAAGATGCATGTCCCTGCATTAGGCCTTCATACCAGCTGTTCTCTCTTCCTGAAAACCAACAAATTCAAGTCTTTGTCCAGTGTCAACTACTCGTTGAGGATTCTCCAAGCTCCTTCATTGAAAACTGCAAGCAACACATATTCTTCCCTGTGTACCTTACCTCATTCACCTAGAACATCCCATCATGGAACCCATGTGTGGATTATGTATTGCTTCTGTCCCTCTTTAGATATACACCCAATGAGGGCAGAGAGTATCACTTAATGAGTGGAGTCGTATGTGTTAAAAGGCTACAAAGTGTCTGACTCATAACAAGCAATCTGAAAATATTTGCTTACCAAATGGTTTTTGCTTTACAATGCCAGGTAGTTTTTACGAACTCTCAGCAGCATAAATAGCTTGATACAGCTGCTCAGGAAACAGGATATTTACTCCTAATTGAAGAGCTCTCCTGCCGAATATTTGTGGGTGTGTATATGAGAATACAAATACTTATAAACAGCCTTCAGATTCTAGAAGTTCCTTCTATCAACTAAAAAATGGGAGCTACTATTTTAAACACACTTCACTTAGATCATGCATATTTTTCAACATGATTTAGTACTTTTAAATCTGCCTTTATAAACTATGATATTTTAACCCAAAAGCAGCATTATGTCAGGAAAAAAATACAAAAATCTTGAAGTCAGTTTGTGGCTTTACAAATTAATAGCTTGTGAGAGTAATGATAACATCTTTGAATTATTTATCAATTATTAAGAATTTCAAGTCAGTGACAGCTGTCCACTGAAGCATTCAGGGGCTCTCCAGACCACAAAAAAAATTACATAAACAACTTGACAATCAATTTTGTCATTTGCAAAAGTTGTGAAAACTTATGGCATATTTAATGAGTGACATATTTTTCAAAGTCACTTATCATGATGCTGTGTAAACATACTGTACAACTCAATAGCACTTTTGATGCTAGATGTTAGGGTCCCACTGACTGCAACTGATAAAACACTACACTTTGACATTTAGCAGATTGGAAAGGTTTAAATGCTTTTGTCTAAAGTTAGAGATGGTGACTAGAGGGTAAATGACAACTGAACTGTATGTGCTGAGCACGTGAAACTAAGATAAATATATAAATGAGCATAACAGGAAGAGTGTAGTCAGAACTTATCATTATTCCTGTTAAATAAGATGTTTTAATGTTCTGCCTTGTTTTTTCCATCTATATAAATAAGGGGACTTAGCTAAGAACCTTGATGGCTTTGTTGCCCCTCAAGGACCCAAACAGAAAAAGGAGAATACAAAGATACGGTAGACATGACCTCATTGAAAATGCACTTCAGGTTCCAGTCCTTGGATTTAACAGATGTAGGGACTACCTTTGACTGGTGTATTGAAGCAATTGAATATAAAGAGAACTATTTGGGCAAACTAAAGCCTGAACAACCATTATTCACTTAGAATAAATGATGTCTGATTAACAGGTTTTGATCATCTAAGTGATTCTTCCTATTGGATCAATTTATCTTAGAGACTAAATTGGAAATCAGGAATTTGACTGAGAAGATGAAAATTGGGACTAAAGGTAATTAAACCATCATCCGTGGAGTACAGCAATGTAAGTTCCATTGCTTTTTCTTCACATGAGATATTCTGCCCCCATTATCCACTGGTCTTTTGGACCTGACGGATCCTCCATCTTATGCTAACTTGAACATAACTTACTTTCTTATAGAAGCCTCTCTTTTTGTAATCTCTACATAGGATGCTGTCATTACATTAATAATCATTTTTATGCAGTTACATTAAATGTAACATACACATTATCTCTTTAGTACACAGTTTTTGGGCAATAAGCTACACGTTGTCCACATGGATTAACCGGATTATACTAAACCACGAGTTTGCAAGTCATCTTTACGAGAAGATTTCCATAGATATTGTTAACCATTTCTTTAGAGATTTCGGTGTGATCACATCATTTCCCACTTCCCTTTTCTCCCTCCAAGTATTCCACATCTCTCCCTCCTTGCTCCCTTTCAAATTGGACCTCTTCTCTTAGTAATTTTTGTTACATCTTCATCCATATTTACTACATGAAGATTGAGAACACGTGTTGAGATGGGACCCACATAGGTTCATTCATAAGCAGAGTCAAAAAGGTGAGTTAACGTCCTCACATTATAAATACCACCTGGAACACAGTAATAATAGTCCATAATTTTAGGATTTGTTGAAAAGATAAATGAGATAACACTTATAAAGTTCAATGCTTTGGCCCAGGGTAAGGCTCAGTCACAATCAGACTTAGACCATGACCCTTCCAAGTATTTTGCATTGCTTTCCTCTCAAGTTGGCCTTTATCAAGGGATACATATACATGTCTGTTCAACAACCCTGAATCTCCCAGCACTGGCTTTCTGTAAGTCGACTCACAGACAAAAGTAAGGGCAGGTAGTCTTTCAAGGGCAATACACTCGCAAAAACTTAAGCCCCGTGAGCTATACACTCATAAGCTAATAACTAATTACAGCTTTTGTTCTGCGAGTTCCGACAAGACATTTTGCTATATTCCCTTACACTGCAAATGTTCCTCTCTTGAACCCATCAGTTCATGAAAACAACTTCAGTATCCCCTTGTCATATTCAATATAAGTCAACTGTACCGTGAAATCCTGTTTTTGTTTAAACTCACAAGAGTTTCAAGTGTGGACCATGCAAACTTCAGCCTTTTAACTCCAAGACCATTTTTCATTATATTTCTTTGTCAGAAAGATCTGTTTGTGTATAATTAAATGTGGCTTTCTTAAACCTTTGCAGTTGGTAGCTTAATATATTTTTGTTTTATTTCGAGTACAAAGGCTATATTATGCTTTTGTTGGCATTCATGCTAGTTAGTATGCCAGCTACATAATTTTGTTCCCTGCAATATGTCAGCATTTGAGTGCCTTGGGCTCAACAGGTGGTACTAGATAAGGTTCTGGCAAATCAAATGGGTAATGTGGTTATTTCTTTTGTCAAATTATAATTTAAAACAGGGTCTGTGTAAAATGATACTTACATTTTCCTGGTTTAAAGAGAACCCGGCATTCAGAACAGATCATTTTCTATAACAAAGGCCCATTAGTGAGGAAGCATACTGTCTGCATACGTATGCCACACCTACTGATCCAAAGTCCCACTGCTCTCTGTAGAGTTTACCGTGTAACCCTGGAGTGGAAACCCTGCCACAGAAGATTTCCATGTAGCTATAATTCAGGAGTATGAACTTCAAGCCATGCCCAATATGTTAACAGGAAATTTAAAGATGCTTATCCACTACCTCGCAGAACTAAAGGACTCAGCAAAGCTAAGAAGCTCTGAATATTTGACTTAAATCATCTGCTTTCAATTTTTTTCTGATATGAGATCCTGGTCTCTGATGATAAGACAGGAAAGGAAACTATATCCACAACCAAGAAATTAGAAAGATCCTTACTCTTCTTAAACATGCCAACCACCCAGAGCTCCCAGGGTCTAAACCACCAACCTGGGAGCACACATGGAGAGACCCATGGCTCCAGCTGTATATGTAGGGGAAGATGGCCTTGTCGGGCATCGGTGGGAGAGGAGAGCCTTGGTCCCGTGAAGGCTGGATGCCCCAGTGTGGGGGAATTCGTGGGTGGGGAGGTGGGAATGGGTGGGTGGGTGGGGGCACATCCTCACAGAAGCAAGAGGAGGGGGGATTGGATTGGGAGTTTCTGGGCAAGAAAAAATGGAGAAAGGGATAACATCTGAAATGTAAGTAAATAAAATATCCAGTAAAAAAAAAATATACAATGGAAAAAAATTTTTTAATTTTAAAAAGCAAAAAAAAAAAAAAAATGCTTTCTTCATATCAGATGCTGGAAAATAGCCCACAGTGTGAGTGGCAGAGAGGACTGTTGCTGGGAAAGTTCTCCCAAGTAGAAGCCACTCCTGAAGGGCAGTTTAACGTGCTGTTAACACTTGCTCTCAGGTGTTGAGCATCACTCCAGAAATGGCACACCAGGCAGTTCATATGCCTCCCCTGTTCACAAGAAGGAGCCAACAAGGCATGTTCTTCCTCCAAGCTGGAGTTATTAAGTGGCTTGAGGTCCACTGCTCTGAAATCAACATGTTAGAGAAAGAATCTATCACGTCATCCTTTGTATTTCAGAAGTATTGGGTTCTAAAGCAATAATACATTTATTTATCCCTATATAGGAGATTCACCTGAGGGGGAAAAACTAATGCCAAACAAAATATTCATCTACTATTCTTAGCTGCTCGTCAGAATCATACATGCTTGACATCAATAGATATGACGCAAAAAATTTTTACTAACCAAAATTTGGCAAGCGAAGCATTTGTAAGGCACAAAGTCCACTGCCATACCTCATGTTCCTCGCTGTCCTGTGAAGTCAGGATGGTATCATATTCCTGTTTTAGAGATGAGGAAGCTGAACCTAGAAGAGATGGGTGTGCTCTCACCTGGGGAGGATTACGGATAAACCTCAGGGCAGACCCTGGAAGTGCTCAGCACTGCATCTTCCACATGTGCGCCTTCCATACAGTTCACTCTAATCAGGCTTAATGATTTTAATTTCTGCAATATTCAAATAAGCATCTAAAAGCTTCATCAGAAGCATGAAGACAACACTTTAGAGACGTTAATAGAGAAATAGCCAATTGCCAAGTTCCATAGTTTAAAATTAAAGCCTAGAAAAACTGAACCCTTTTCATTTAACATCACATCAAAAGCAGTTGCTAAGATTAGAAATGTTCATTATCCTCATAGAACTTTACTCCAGATGAGTAGTTTAGCTATTTTATACTGAGCATGACTCCTGCTCCAATAAGGAGTACAGGGGGCCAAAGGTCTCCTTCCATTTTCTAAGACACCAAGTAAGAACAAAAGAGAAAAAAAATCTCTCATTGTAAATATGTCAATTCTCTCCAAATTTTTTTAAACAATACCATTCTAATTATAATTCTCACAAAGTATCTTTGAACATCACAATTATTCTAAGTTTAAGTTGAAAACTAATGTGTGAAAATTCTTGTAAAACAGTGGCATAAAAATAAAGAAAATGAAATTTATTGTGAAGTATTAAACAAATTGTGAGCTGCACTAATTAAAATCTCTAAATACCAGTTTAGAATGTAGATAAGTAAATAGAAGAGGACAGAAAGCTTCGAAATAAACTAAAGCTAGCAGTTTTCACACTGTACAACCAGGGGGTCCTATTTCAAGGGCCTATTCAACAAGAGGTCACTATTTCAAGGACTCTTTCCTCAGACTGACCAAAGTGCAGTACCCATCATTTAATATATGATTTCACACCTTAGCATCATCTGTAGAATGTAGTCTATCATAGCCAATGCTGCTTGTCACCCCAGGCAGAGCTGGTATCACTCCTTTTGTGAGGAAGACTCCTTTTGTGAGGTATAATCCACAGGCACATTTAAACACATCAGGGCCTCATGCACACAGCAATGAAGGACTTAGTCTTTCCCATTTCTTACAGTATACATTGTGAAGAGTTCACCCCACAGAGGCTTTCTTCCTTCTTCCTCTTCGCACCTTCATGCCTTCTACCTCTGGGCTATTGTAACCTTCGTCCTTCGGGACAGTCACCTCCCTATCTGCATCTTAGTGTTTTTTAACTGAAATATATCCCAATCATCTCAGACACAGAGAACATGTTTTCAGTACCAGGGCCTTTCTCCGTTTCTATGGCCCCTGTAGAAACAGTCACATGATTCTTGCCAAGGACCCTGTAGTTATGTGATGCCAGATTTCAGGAGTTGGCTTCTTGTCATTTCTGAAACAGCTCAATGAGTCTACTTCCATCTTTTTCCTCTCTCCAAATTTGGCTTCCACTATCGTGCCTGATACATTAAACTCTTAAAGACTCTGGTAATTATCTTATTTTTCTGGATCCCCTTTCTACATTTTGTTGTCTTGAAATGTAAAAACAGATTTACCTCTAATGAGTGTTCTTCAACATTTCAGCCCCTCCTTACTCACTGAGAAATCTTTCCCAAGCATTGTACGAGGCTGTAAAACACAGAGGTGCAGTCTGTGCTTTCCAGTAGGCCCACAGATTCCCATTATGTGACGGAGTGATCCTCCTTTGTCACCAGCTCTGCTCTGTGCACTGTGTATGAACTTGAGCGTAATGGGGTGGTGACACAGGATAGGACAGGTGCTCCATGCTTTTCTCTCTGTGTAGGTTGTTGTACTTTCAGGTCCTGACACTGAAACCTCCTCTAAATAGCTCTAAATCATGAACTTTGCCTGTAAGAAACCTAACATATGGAAAGAAGAGGTAACATTCTATACTTAAGGAAAGGGGACAGAGTTCAAACAACTTTAGAGAATAATAGAACATTAACTGTGGTGAAAAGCTCAGCCTCACCTGAAAAAATAAATGACCATGTTGTGGTTGTTGATGAAATTTAATTCATTCAACTCAAACTCTTCATGGCTTAACACAAATGGGTAGTAGGTGGAGAGAGGGATATCATGGTGAAAACCAAACGTGGTTGAGCTCACTATATTACAAACTATGTATTTAACCACAGTACAACTGAGACAGGATGCTGTCAATGAGTTTGAGACTCACCTGGCTATAGAGTAACTTCCAGGTCAGCCTGAGCAAGAGTGGTATCCTATTTCAGAAAGCAAAACTTTGATATAATACTCATCCCTAAGAAATAGATTTTAGTGCCTGAATCTTATATAAGAGAGCATGAAGTTAAATAGTTTACCCAAGATCATACAAGAGCAACTGATTGCCCATGGTTAGCTGAGTCATATGCAAGATTTATGTTATATCTCTTAGGACATTTTCTATCATTTAAGAGTGTGTAGATATTTCTATGTAAAAACACATAACATTCCTGACACAGTTCAGATTTGGTACTGTTCAAGCCACCCAAGTTTCTTTCAAACTATAACCATCATATAAATGGTCTGAGATTTTGTCAAAATATATATTGTGATTCAGTAGGCCCAGGATGAAAGCAAAGAATAACTATTTCTAAAATGTTCCTAACTTACTTATATAAATATTGCCAGTCCACAGGATGTTCTCTGGGTACTAACCTCAGCCCATTCCAGTGGATTTTATGGGTGAGAAAACCAGAACCCACTTAGGACCAAGAGCCATTGCAAGAATCAATTAATTAGAGAAAGATAAAACAAGACCAATGTTCCTTTTACTTCCTTATATTGTTTATAACACTTAAAATAAACCATTACTCATGATTATGTAGCCCAGCAAGTTCAGCAATAGACTTGAAAATTAGAAAAACATATGCACTGACACAGCTTTCTGCTGTTTGGTTTTCAGAAAGGATCAAAATGTTAGGAGTAATTTTAAAAACCACACTTACACATCCTCTGGAAAATATTTTAATTATAATGAATTTTCAAATTCCAGTTACTGCCAAACATAAAACTTTCTACAGAGCCATAAGTGAGTTACAATGGTTTCATAGAAGATGCTTCAGGGGCTGAAGAGATAGCTTGTTGGTTAAGAAAGTTTATTGTTCTTGTAGAAGACCCAGGTGCACTTGGTAGTTCACAACCATCCAGTAGTTCCAGGGGATCCAATGCCCTCTTCTGACCTCCTCAGACACCAAACATGAATATAGTGCACACATATATATGTGGGCAAATGATCATACATGTAAAATTAAATAGATATATATTTTATTTAAATATCTGTTTACATTTTTAGTTTTTATTTTTACTTATGAAACCATTTTAGTTATAAAGGACATCACCAAAGGTCTTACTCTCGACATAAAAACTTCATAAACTTAAAAAATAATTCTTCAAGTCTTAAGTCCCAGAGTAAGTAATGTTAGAAAGTGAAAAGTGGTATAAATATGCATAAATAAGCAAATACATAAGTGGGATTGATTCCTAATTTTTATGCACATTGCATATTCGGTCATAATTCTTTCATGTTTTTCTTAACCATAAAAATAAATTTCCCTTCAAATTTATGCATCCCAAAACTACATATAGACACTCTCTGATATCTACAATAAGGAAAGGAAACTTGAAGAAAAAAAACACCAACAATTAACAAGCTATAGAGATTGTTTTTACTATTATATTAAATTCCCAGGTAAAGACACAGACTTAATTAGAGCAGTCATCTCATGAATGTGTTAGTCTGAGGCTAATGTGGTTTTAAATGTTGCACATCTCAACTTGTCCTGAGATGGAACCAAGGCAAAGCTCATCCAGGAGAGGAGGAAGAGCAGGAGGAAGAGGAGAAAGAGGAGGAAGAGGAGGAGGAGGTGGAGAACAAGAAAGAAGAAGACAGGATGATGTGGTTTTAAATGTTATACATCTCAACTTTGTCCTGGAGCCAAGGCAAAGCTCATCCAGAAGAAGAAAAAGGAAAGAGGAGGAGGAGGAGGAGGAGGAGGAGGAGGAGAAGTAGAAGGAGAAGGAAAAGAAAAAGGAGGAGGAGGAGGAGGGAGGAGGCGGAGGAGGAGAAATACAATTATTTGTATAACTATAGGCTAAATAAGTTACTGACTTTTTTCTTTCTTTGTGAGCATTCATTAATGTTGCCTTTAAAAAGTATCATAATGAGTATCCTAAGTCCCTTTAAATTGCTAGGTACCAACATTTTAGCATGCAAACTGTCCAAAACTGACTGTGATCCTCTTACCAACTCCGAAATCCCCTTTTGCTTAATCCATAGCTGGCCAAACAGATGAACAGAATTTGGGACAAAGCTTGTTCCTATTAATGGACTTAGTTGTTCTTCCTGTGTTCATTCTGTATTTGCTATTTATAAAGGGTCATTAGGAAAGACTCGGGAGCCACACAGCATTTGAAGAACCATCTCTGGCTCTCCACTTGAGTGGAGGAAGACAGCAGTGGTAGAGCAGAGGCTCTCAAACGGAATGGCCAAGCTCTGAATCCTAGGGCTACCTTAAGATCTGTCTATGGGAAAATTATTTCAGGAAAAGATGCAACACACAGGTCTACTCACTCCAGATAGGGAACTCAAACAGAACAAAGTACAGACACCACCAGAGTCCACCTTGTGAAACAATGAGTTTTATCAGGGTTATATACAGAAATATAGGTGGGGGTTACCCATAAATGACTCAAAGACAGCTGCATCACCAAAACTCACCCTAGCAGGGATGACAGCTCACAAAAGCTGGGAGCCTGGAGCACACTACACAGCCTGCAGGCAGCTCACCAGGTTGGAAAGCTTCCTTTCAAGGTGATTCTGGTCTAAATCTCTTCCAGGCAGCTCAGCTGGTTTCTTCTTGTCACTCTTGCTGCTGTTTGTAACTGTTCCCTCAGTTTCTTTCCACTGGGTTGTTTTTACTTCTAGGTCTTTCCATCTAACAGCAAGAGAACTATCACCTGCTATTGTCTGAAACCATTCTTCATTCTCTCAACATAAAAGGGCATGGTCCTCCAAACCTACAACTAATGTCTAGGAATTTCACCCCATTGACCTGTTTGTTTCACATGCTAGATGTCATGGCTATGGGAAAGGAGGTAAAAACCAATGTATTAGGCTTGGGTCAGTTGCCTCCCTCAGAACCAGAGGTAAATTCAGTCCTGAGGCACTTAGATTAAAAGGCAGGATGACCATCTCCCCAAATATTAAAGCTTTGACCAAAAGAAGTATAAACAAATAACAGCACACACAATCCGAAAAGGTCAGGTTTTGTTTCCTATCTTGTCTCAGTTAGGGTTTTACTGTTGTGAACAGACACCATGACCAAGGCAACTCTTATAAGGACAACATTGTTTGAGGCTGACTTACAGGTTCAGAGGTTCAGTCCATTATCATCAAGGTGTGATCATGGCAGCACCCAGGCAGGCATGGTGCAGACAGAGCTGGGTGTTCTACATCTTCATCTGAAGGCTGCTAGTGGAAGACTGACTTCCAGGAAGCTAGGATCAGGGTGTTAAGCCCATGCCTACAATGATATACCTATTCCAACATGGCCACATCTCTTAATACTGCCTCTCCCCGGCCCAAGCATATACAAACCATCACATATCTCTAACTAGTCACAACCATCAGCTAAATGCATGAATTTATATTTTGAGCTCCAAAATTTGCTCTAACTTTTGGTTTTGAGTCAATGGCCAAAAGATATCTTCAGCTGAGTTTCTCACATTTGCCTCAAACTCCAAGTATCTAAATTTATACTTGATCTCTTCTAAAAACTGAAATGATGTCCTGTGTCTCTATCACGTTATTTCTGCCTACAACACAGAGAAATAAAGAGATTGTCCTAGATTCCCTCCTGCCTTACCTTGTACACAATACACCACATAGTCAACTCTGCAAGGAGCTTCCAAACATATCCTCTCCTCAGCACATAAAAGTTGCTTTGTTTCCAGTTCTAATTCTGTGCACAGACCTGTGTAAAAAGGTTTTGACACTCTGGGTCACCAACATTACCAACATTCCTTCATCCTCCATACCGGCACAGTGATGGTTCTATCTGTCCTTGGTTTGTAAATCCTGAAAGTTTCACAGTGACTTGCCCTAGCTTCCAAATAAGACAGAAAGCTTCATAAGATATAAACGCCTGTGCATTCTGTCCCTTCCCATGTTTTTTTGTGAAGCCCCTGGGCTCTCTTACCTGTCGATAGAACTCAACAAATGGCACTTTGTATAGCATTACTGTTCTTTCTAACTAACCCCTGACCAGAATCTCCCCAAATCTAACTCTGTCATTAAATCTCCAGAAATAATTCCCCAAAGACACTATCATGTTTCCCTCCCAGCCCACTCATAATGCTGCCATGTCCTGTGAGTGATTTTACCTGTTAGATCCATCTGCTGTTGCTCTACCATGGTCAAACAGTCCAGGAAAAAAAATAAGGATGTGTCTTTCTTTCCTTTATCTAATCATCTGGTGCAGCACCTGGATAAACAGTGCTTTTAATTGAGGTGCCTGAATAGACATGGTTAAGTGAGAAATCTGGTCACACTGCTCTGTGATGCTTACTGCATCCTGACAGTAGACATCACACATGTCATGTGAGACCCAGAAAGTCAAGAGAGTTAGGCAGTATTCAAGACTGTATCCTTCTCAGGTGTCTTACACTCTCCAATTTCTTGGCTTTTAATAGTCCTAACATCTGTTAGGCACTAAATAGTCACTTTCATATATGCATTTCAATGTTTTCGACTAAATGTGATGGAATGCATAATTGATGTGCATGCATATGTACATGTACATACAAATATATAAATATATAAGCGTATGAACAAGTTTGGGGGTCAGGTTGCATTATTATGCAACAGGTATTTGTTTCCCAAATCCCCATTAGCGGTCTCCTTTGCTCCATGGATGCGTGTGGTTCTTTTGCAGCTGATAGATATTCTGACCTTAAAGATGTTCCACCTGTATTTGGCTTTATCCACGCCACCTCTCTGAAGCTAAACATGAAGTCGCTTAGAATATAAATCTCGGTTTCATTACCTATTTTCTCTCCTATCTAAATTCTAAATATCTGGGGACCTCACTATCTCACATAAAGATTAGACAAGAAATTACACAGTAATATTTTACTGACCACAGTGGTTTGAGCATAGTCCATTTCACAAGGAAGAGTTATTGACAGTTGGATCACCTTCTTTATTTAGTATGTCTTCTTTTCAGGAATGTTTTAATTGCCTCCCAATTTTAATTCTGAAAGCATAAGGGTACTCCCCCCAAAAGAAAAATCACAAAATATAGCCTTAATAATAAAATCCAGAAGATTCATCACATGCCCTCTCCCCTCCCCTCCTCCTCAGACAAGCACAATGAGCATGTGGAAAATGGGCTCTGGTTCACTGATTTCTTTTCCCATCATCCTCTCCTTCATGAGATGAACCTCAGGAATCAGAAACCAATAGATCCGAGTAAGTTCTTTAGCAAATAGAATCTTTAGATCCTGAATATGAGATTTCCCATGGATTCCCAGCCTGGGATTCTCTAAGGCCTCTCTGGTTTTGAAGGTCTGAGATGTACAATCCACATGGCAATGCCACAGAGGCTGGCTTGGGTTGTTCTCCACCTGCAGACAGTCAGCTGATGGATTTAGTTGCAGACAGATTGACAACTGTCAATCTGCCAAATTCAGAATACAAAGACTAAGAGAAGCAAGAAGCAGGACTGGTTTGATGCTTCCTGGTTAATACAAATTAAGAGCCAAGGAAGGTAATTTGGAGGGAAAAACTGTGTCAATTTACTGTCAAGTTTCGTATGGAAATCTCTTGCAAATAAACTTTAATTGGGTTCTTGCACATTTAGTCAGGTCTATTTGAAATATCTTTTGAAGTTAAGAAGCTCACTCACCCACGATCCTCAAAAAAAAGGGACTGAAGAGTAACCTTTTAAAAAATAGCTCATGAATACAAATGGATTTTAATGGGGTATATTATCGCCTCAATGCTTGTATGCAACTCCATTAATATTAATGAGAGTTAGACATATGCATTATGAGAGATGAATAGACTCTTATTGTGTTTACTGCAGGATCGTTTGCTTGTCCACAAAACCCGGAGTGTTGAACCTAGCCAGAGTTCCTAGCAACAAAGATATGGGTTTTTGTTGTTTGTTTGTTTTTTCATATTAAAAGAAGACGAACCTTTCTCCAGTCTGTATTTCTCTTTTCTCCCACTCCCTTGAGGGCGTGCCATTTCCTATGAAAAAGGGGAATTAAAAATATATGCATTTCTTGGTTTGTAAACTTTTGCTTCATCCTGTATAAATAATTAATAATAATAATAATAAATGAATATGCAGCAGCCTATTTTCATTTCTCTGCTGGATGAAGCTCCATCTCTGTTAGTTGGTTTGTCCCCATTTCGGTTCTGTGCATCTTTACCTCTGAGTTCTTTTTGACTCCTTCCAAATGTTCCGAGAGCATCAGAAAATTGCTGGTAACTGACCTGTCTGGACTGCCCATGAGTGGCATCTGTTAAAAGATACTGTTGTCTTGATGTTGGCTATTAAGCACTGGACACAGTATTAACTTGTGGCCGAGCTAGTCTGGAGACTCCTGAGACATCATTTACACAACTCCAGCCTCTTACCGTAATCTCCATTAGAAATGAAGCACTTCGGTTGAGAACAAAGATTTGTGTTTCATACTGCTTGTCAGCCCCATGTTTGCAGTAATTGGTTACCCAACTCATTACAGACTCATTTTCAGTCACCCTCTCCTTCCTTTGACAGGCTCCCCATCCCAAAAATAACAACCTCGAAAATCAACCACATTGTTCCTCTCTAGAGAGAGGGAATCAATACGACGGGAAAGCTGGATGAGTTAACCTCTTTCACTTACTTAAATGATACAGCTCACTACCACTAGCACAGCATGTCTCAGCTGAGAAGATGGACAGGTCTTGTGGTTTCTTTCCAAACACCCAGAGGTGCTTTATTTGACAGAAAACGTTAACATCAGAGAAATTCTTGCTTCACCCTCATCACATTAACATATTGCAATTTAAACTGAACTGAAAACTTCATAGAAGAGACAGAGATTGCCGAAGTATGCATCTGCTACCCTGTTGCAGAAGAGCAAAGAAGAAATATTGCTAATCTGTGCTTCTGGGGACAAGGATGCTAACAAGAACATTATGCGGCCAGCAATGACGTAGAGGCTAATGAATGGTGTCTGAAGAGAAGGGAGGTTACTTTCTCAAAAAGTTAACCTGAGTTCAGTTCTTATGCCCTTAGATCAATAAGCACATTTAGACAGCCTGGCTAAAAAGTACCTGAACACACAATCAACTATGGTTAGCAGAAAGATGTACGGCCCAAAGCCAAGGCCAAATATGTTTTACTTCAGATAAGACGCTCCAAGGTGATTGTTCTTTAAAAAAGAAAAAAGTAGCTGTAGGTGTGTCTTAGCAGGAGAGCATTTGTGTTACACATGTACAAGACTCTGGACTTAATCCCAGCATAATTGAATTCATGAATGAATGAATGAATGAATGAATGAATGAATGAATGAGTCAGGTCTCTAAGGAACAAATGTAAGTGTCCTGTGAGCACGCCACTTATTTATAGTACTGCAATAAAAATAAATCACATATTATACTTTTAAAACTTGGGAGGTTGTTTTTTATTTTGTGTTGTATGCCTTTTCCCCACAGACCCATCTCTCCAGTCATATATTCGTAATTTTAAAAAATAACTTTTTAGGCATAGGGAAATAGCTTAGTCGGTGAAGTGCTTGCTTTGTAAGTATGAGGACCGACTTTAGACTCCAGAACCTACATCAACAAAAGCCAGATTAACAAGCATGTAGTCATGAGCTTGTAATCTTAACACTGAGGGGGAAGGGGCAGAAAATGGCAGATCCCTGGTGCTCGCTGGTACTCCCTGGTGCTCCTTGGCCAGCCTGTCTAGCCGACCTGGTGAGTTCCAGACCAATAAGAGATCCTATTTCAAATCAAGGAAGGAACATCAGGTCACTCTCTGGCCTCCCCATGCATGGATCTGTGCATTGACATACAAGCATATACACAGACACACACAAGAGAGGAAAAAACACTTTGTAGTTTAAAGATACCAACTTAGATAAGGTCAAGCGAGTCATAGGCAGAGTCATAATGACTTGTCCCCTGAACCTTCACCCAGCCAATACCCGGTTCTGAAGATATCTGTATTCCCCCTGAACACCCACACTCCAGTGTCATTCCCTTCCCCACATCCTGCCTTTCTGTGTTTATAACCCCTGTGTGAATGAATTACGATTTGAGAAAAAATAAATTTTAAAAAAAAGTCAATTTAAAAAATAAAAAAATAAAAAAAAATAAAGATGTTGATTAAAAGAAATCTTGACTCATGAGGAAGTTTGGAAGCACTAATTACAACATCACCTTAAATGAAAACTGTTACATTTGGTATTTTTCATAGTCTATCCATAAAAATACTTGAAAGTATAAGAGTATATACAGGGAGTCTGGGATTCAGATTACAAGGATGATACAGAAATGTGACTGCCTTTGCACTGACTGAGTTATGCAAGTACTCTGGAAGGCAGGAACAGCAACCAGAAAGTCCATTCATTGTACTATTCAATGTACGGGATGATACCATTATGGCCCTGGATAGAGGTGTGGGATCACCTGATTTAAATCAGACCCCCAGGCAATATTTGGGGTATCTGAGAAATCACAAAAGATTGCTGAGATATAAAAGTCTGAGACAATTTTACTAAGGTTCCAGGAAAATATAAGGCCAATAGGAAACATGGGTACAGTCAGGACACTGAGGCAGAACTAGACTCATAAGACACACACACACACACTGGGTTGGGTTCACTGGTGACAAGCAATACGGCTTGGTGGATCTACAAGTTCCAATTGGATAAGGGACCTTGGGAGAAAACAGCTTTGGCCAATCTAGGAGTCTTAGCATTCTGCAAACTGCTTTAGTAAACATTACCTCAGGCTCAGAGTGGAACTGACAATAGATCTGAGACTACATGGCTATTGAACAGCTGGGTTTCCTTTCTTCTTGAACATCTATTGATACCTCGTGAGATACACATCACTGCATTTAGGAGAGGCCAAAAGATATCTCTTGTGGATGATGAGTAGATGCAGTGAACATAGACTACGGTCCTGGTCCCTGAAATCCTGCTGCTGGGTGAAGGGGAAAGGCTCTGTGGGCCCTAAAGCAAGATGGAGTTACAATAGGACAGAGCCAGAGCCCACACCCGTGTGGAAAGCTTTCATGGTTCTTCCCATCCCTAGTGCTGACTGAACCGTTACAGAAGTGCTTGTCCTTTACTACAGCACTCTTACTCCTTTAACCTGGAAGCTCCAGAGCCACCATTCGACAGAAATGAAGATACGGCTGAAAAATGTCACTCCAAATTCATCAGGTCAATGGGATTATCCCAGTTCAAACTAAAGTTATATAAATGTGACTTTTGAATAGACTAAAATGAATATAATTAGCATACTAAAAATCAACAAAACAGAAAAAAGCAATGAGACTCGATGAGGTTATTTGACAAAATGAATAAAATCGATGAGACTTCAATACAGTTGGTTAAAAAGAGCACACATGCGGCTCAGTTTGGTGGAACAATTGCATACAACCCCTGGGTTTGGCCCTCGTTGTTGCTTTAACCAGATGTTGTTAAGTGTGGAGTGGAGTGCAGTTGGCTCTCTCTTCAAATGCAGCTCATGTGCCTAGTCAGGAAGATCAGGAAACTAAGCAGGGACGTCAGGTGACATATAGGAATCGGACCTCAGAGACCCACCGTCATGAGGGTGCATAAAACCTGCTACATCCACCCATGTCACACAGCTTGATACTCTGCCCTCAGTGTGGGTTTTCATGATGGTGGCAAAGATCCAGATACAGCTTCGTTCATTCTCCATCCTGCTGTGTGAGGTATTGAGTTAATCTGTCCAGAGAAAACTCCAGCTAAGGAAACTGGCTTTGTGACTCTTTGTAATATGGAACAGAGAAACGAAGCCATTACAAGGCACTCTTAACTCAGAGCACTGCTGACTGACCAGCTGGAAACGCAGGTAATATTCTTCAGATTTCCCTCTCTCCAAAGCAGACATACCCAAGAAAACATAGGAACAAGTGCCTACACAACCACCCAGTGGGTGTGCAGGGATTGTTTTGTTTTAGTTACTTCCTGTGTGTGTGTTTGCATTCCTCCCTTCTCCTCCTAATAATCAACTTCATTTTATTCTTGCTGTATTTACCTCTTTGTTTTTGTAATTACTATCTTTAGCTACCATCTTTCTCTTGTCTCCTCCATTTTCACTTTTTTTTATACTCTGTTTTCTTTTGCTTTCCAGTTTCCAGTTTCTATGCATAGTTATATTTTTCTTTTTCATCATCTTTATAAATTCTCTAGTTTGCCCACCATTCCTGTTCATTATTGTTAGAGTTGTATGGATATAATAGTAAGTTCTTGGTTTTCATGTTACTTCTGTTCCTGGTTCACTGTAATTTATTCATCTCTTTCCACACAGTGCTGGGGATCGAGAATGACATTTGAGTGTATTGTGTATGAAGACATGCCATTGATCAGTCCCAGGAGAGCTTAAAGCCAGCTGCCCCCATTTAAACTTGAGAAAGTAGTATAACTCAAAGAAATGGGCAGAGATAACCTTACAACTGGTCACAAGACTCCAACAAGGTCACAGTTTGGGGGGAGGGGGGTCTAGAATACCTCCTGTTGACAAAACAGGAGGAGGACTTTCAACAGTAATACCTATGCACTCCACTCTCTGGAACACATGTAACCAGTGTTAGGCTGGAAGCCCTGCTTGCCCTGCACAAGCTGGGAAACCCATCTGTCTTCCTTCCCCCAATCACACTGCAGAGAAAAAACTCCCCCACATGCTTGGAGAAAACCTCAGGCTAACGTCATCATTCCTATCTTTACGTATCTATCAACGCACCCAAGAGTGCCTGCCCAGGGCTCAGGTTTGCTCATGTATGAGCATAATCTCAGGTCCTAGCTAGCACGTCATCACGCCTCATCTAAACTCTATAAAACTCCCTTGCTTTAGCCTGGATGTGTGACTTCACCGACCTCTACCTGTGAGATCGGCGAACCCACGCAAGTGCAGCTTCCTAATAAACCTGTCTTTATCTACTACTTTTTATCTAGTCTAATCTGGTTTATATCTGTGTCACTGAGGAAGAGAAAAAGTCCATCAAACATAACACTTCACAGTAACACAGTATCTCAGGACACATCATCAAAATATGACTGCTTTGTAAAAAATGCTCTCACATTAAATTAGAAGAGATAACCATCCTGACACACCAACCTCAACATAGAAATACAAGAAACATTTAAAAAGTATAATGCAAAGTGACTCATTAAGAAGTTTATAATCCCTCCCCAAAAAAAAAGCTCACTCCAAAAATACTGAAGTAGGTGAAATGCCAGATGAAGAATTGCAAAAATAAATAAATAAATAAATAAATAAATAAATAAATAAATAAATTGCTTTTTAAAATATTTAAAAGGAGGCCACGAACACTTTTTCCTCTCTTCCAAGAACGAAGTTAGGTTCACACCACTCACATCCAGCAGCATACAACCACTTATAACTCCATCTCCAGAGGGTCCGACCTAGTCTCCTGCACACACACACACACACACATACACCTTTAAAAAAATCTTTTGAAAAAGACTAGTGAAGTCCAAGAAAATGCTTTAAAATAGTTGAATGAAGAATACAACCCAGATGGTAAATGACAAGTTTGATAAAGAAAGCAAGATACTGAAAAAATAGAAGTTTTTGAAATTAATAGCTATAAAGCCTAGTACAAAACCGAGCAGAAAGTTTTCCCACTTAAGCTAAGTCTAGCAGAAAAGAAAAAAAAATGCAGAATTCAGGACTTAGACACTATTGTGTAGCGTCTTCTGATACTATTGTGTAGGTTTCTTCTAAATTGAAACATTCCACCCTGGAGAGAAGCTTGATAAGACTCCCAAAGTAAAAAAAAACAAAAAACAAAAAACAAAAAAAAAAAAAAACTTGCAAACCAGAAATAAATACTTCAAATGTTTCATGAAGTTCCTGAAACTTACAAGATTCACAAGGCCTTTGCCTAAGGTTTTACAAGCAGTAAGGACTGCTAGAGAGATGGGATTCTCTGACAGTAGAGCTTCCTCCAAGTCCTGCAGGGCATTTCAAGGACACAGTCTAACACAGAGGGCTGGGCTGGTACCCAGCTGTACATCCAAGCCCAATCTGGAGGCAGGCGGGGTCTCCAGACTGATCAGACAATAGTATGCTCAAACCAAACTGTATTAGTTCTAGGGATTGGGGAAGGTAATGATGGGCTAAGTTCAGACAGGCTTACTGGGTTGGGCCAAAGCCCAGGATATGCACTGCATAACAGGCTGGGCCTGAACATTATATATGACAAGGGCAGGATAAGGTCAGGTGGACACAGAGAGCACACAGGGCAAGGATAGTAAAAGGCATAAATATGATCTAAGTACATTATATACATGTATGAAAATTTTACAACAGAACATCTAGCTTTATTCCACAAAAATTACAATATCCAAAGACTTGGGCATAAACATTCTCAACAGCACAAAGAAAAATAATTGATCTACACTGGCCATGGATCAACCACAAAATAATCACAGGAGGTGAAAGAAGGCACACATGAACCAATGCAGCTTCTTATATAAAGTACCAGCCACTGTAAGTAAAGAAGAAGCCTGTTTGTTGCTGCCTGGGGAACTATGCTCAGATAGGTGGATTACGAGAAGCACAAAGAAAGTTGTAGGAGTGGTGGCATGTTCATTAACTTCCATGACAGTTTCACAGGTGTATGTGCATGTTAAAACTCATTGACTCCATGTTCCTGATATGCGCAGTTTATTTGTGATCATTACTCTTCAATAAAGCTCTTAAGGAGAGATTAACTAAAAATCTAGTTCTGATCACTTCTACATGTCGGAATAATGAATTGAAAAACAGATTGCTTTGCAGAGTTTGTGGGGCAATTATGGAATGTTTCTATTTTTAAGTGTCTTCACTCATAATTAGACTATTCTTTGCACCTGAGACGGGGAACAGGTGACATAGCAGAAGGAAGCAATCAAAAAATTGTCAAGTGATGTTGATGTCTCCCAACTGTTCTCAAGCATTTTGTGTGTGAGAAGAAATGTTCTAAGCATATTAAATCCCCTCCCAAGTCTAACAGCAAACTAAGAAATATGTTAGCCGAGATTTATATCTGTGAAAACCGTGACACAAAATTCCTCACTCATCTTGCTCAAGGTCAGATGTCTATTAAGTACTGGATAGTCCACATGAGCTGCCAAAAGGCAGAAATGGGAAAGCAGAAGAAAGTAATATTAAATATAGGTTTCTGAACTCCCAATCAAGTATCCATTGTATATGCAAGAAATAGATCACTTAATGACCAGCTATCATTTACAAAGTGGAAAACTTATTTTAAAAAACTGTTCATACTTTCTTTTTTTTTTTCAGGAAACACATACCAACTTTATTAGAATAACAGAAACTTCCAATTTATAAGGAAAATAACATGAACCCAGCACTACCTGCTAAGCGTAAGGTCACATTACTGTTCTGATGGCACCTGACCACACTGAGGGTCACAAGATAACCCCATCATAGCTGCTGCAAGACCACACTTCTGACATGACAGGTTTCGTCATCAAGGCTGCACACAGACTTGTTTTGAAGCTTTTGAGTAGAGGGGACCAATATGGAGAGCAGAGCCTTGCTTTTCCAACTAAAAACAAAAAGGAAACTAAGGATTAAGCGGGTGACATCTCCTCCAGTCTGCTAGAGTGCTCTATGGGCATTCGATTCCAGATTCCACCTCAGGAACATGGGGAGGGAAAGGAGTGGCAGGGAGCCAGGACACAAGCACTAGCAGGCTGCTCTGGTGACACTCAGCTCCTCCGTTCCCTTTCTGCTGGTGGTAGTAGGCATCTTTTCTGGCAGCAGCTACAGCTTGATGGGGGAGGAAAGGAGCAAGCCACCCATCACCTCGTTTTGAAGCAGTATTTTTTGCGTTCATAGAACAGGTCTGTCTTAGAGCTCCCCAAATTGACAATCTTTGGGCAACCGTCTCTATCCTTCTCCTGAATGCTGTACTCTTTACAATAGTAGGCATCAGAGACTCCGAGACCTCCACAGATCACACAGTGGCCCTGGTAAGATCCATAGTTACACTCATCACAAATGCGAACCAGGGTGCAGGGACGCACATAGGAATCACAGATCACACATTTGCCATCACATTTTTCACAGAGTCTTCCAATAGCCACACCTGCCTGCTTGCGGCAGAAAATCAAATCTGGATGTTTAGCCATAACTCTTTCCCAAGCCGGCAGCCTGTTCATACTTTCTTAACATTGTCTCCTACACCTTTCAGAACAACTCAGTCTACAGAAGAAAGCAGTTGGACTTAGAATGGGTGGAGGAAAAAAAAACCTATGCACAATACATACTGTTTAAGTGCTAAAGTCTAAAGTTGAATCTAGCTAGGGTGGGCACAGATTTCCAACACTTTCCAGGTGTGTTGACTATAAATGTATCTTAAGTTTAAACTCAACAAACAGGAGTAAATCTTTTGTGCTCAGAAAAAAATATATAATTCATTCATTTATCCCTCTCTGATCTATCTAAATTCCAACAACAACACACCATCATTAATTACATGGCAGAAGAGTGAAGTCACCAAGAAGTTTAGTCCAATTTAAATTCCTTTTTCCCACCCCACACTGACAGTCTGTTCCCATTACCATGTCTGGGTTTATAAGATGAAAAGTGTACTCGATATTTTGGTATCAGGGATGTTGCAAGGGTCTTGGGTAAAGGGTGGTTGTCTAGGTTACCACTGAGTTCATTCCATGGGACAAAAAATAGAACACCCTGAAAAGAAGACCCAGAAAAGTGAAGTGCCAGTCAGAGAGGGGAGAGCCACTGACAGGCAGCTGGAGAGCTGGATCAGGGAACCAACAGCAAGCAGAGGCTGAGAGGGAAAGCAGCAGAGAGCTTGGGGATTCCAGCCAGGAAGTAACAACTACAGTTCTGAAAGTGTTAAAGGGGTTGCCACCATGCTAAAACAGCTGCCAGAGCCCAGACATATAAATGAGATCTGAAGATCCTATATCGGCCTCAAAAAAAAAAGAAAAAGAAAAAGAAAAAAAAACGACAAATCTTAATAGAGGAGACATCTCTGATCAATGAAACGGGAGAGGTACCAGAGATGGGAGTCGGCATGGAGACCCTGAGTCAGACTTTTTATAGGCTACTGAGGCCCTCCAGGCTCTGGACTCCCTCTCTGACATGTCCTTACTAGGGGAACCTCCTTTGGATAGCCTGCCATTTGTTAAGTTGCTAGAGTGGAGTGGGGTATCCTACCTTAAAGGAACCTGTCCCTATTCTACAGAAGAAGTTCTCCTGACTCCACCTCAATAATGGGTGAAGAAGTTTTTTGTTTATTAATATATAGATCTTTTCTTCAGTCTGTCCCGTGATCAAACATCCTGTTAGCTTCCATTCTTACATGCATAACTGTCTTTCTGTCCCCATTTGGACACATTTCAGTGAAGTACCTATGTTAGCATGGCTTTCTCTTGCCCACCGTTGTATATCTCACTGAAGTCCACATGTAACTTCCATTTGTTCTGGTCACATTTGAGGCTTTGCACATCTGAGACTTCATTTAAAAACCATCAGTCTCCACTGAGATGATTCATAGCAATACTCAACTTTCTGCTAAGCTGACCATCCAGAAACATTGGCCTGTTCTACACACCAAGTCCAGGATGCCTTGAGAACATTACAGTGCTGTGCTTGCCCATCTGACCATGCTGCTATCTCTATGCAAAATTAAATTTCTTAACTAATATTATCTAATTATTGTCTAAGATTAATTTTTGACAACTCTGCTGCTACAATTTTAATGTCATCTTTGATAAAAGACGGCAAAAGGTCGGAGCTGAAAGGAACGTGCTGATTTTTGACTTGGGAGATAGCACTTTTGATGTGTCAATCCTCACTATTGAGGATGAAATTTTTGAGGTCAAATCAACAGCTGGAGATACCTACTTAGGTGGAGAAGACTTTGACAACTGAATGGTCAACCATTTCATTGCTGAGTTTTAGCAAAGGCACAAGAAGGACATCAGTGAGAACAAGAGAGCTGTCCAGCGTCTCCACACTGCCTGTGAGCAGGCCAAGCACACCCTCTCCTCCTGCACCCAGGCCAGTAATGAGATTGATTCTCTCTATGAGGGAATTGACTTCTAAACCTCCATTATCCGGGCTCAATTTGAGGAATTTAATGCTGACCTGTTCCGTGGTACACTGGACCCTGTAGAGAAGGCCCTTCGAGATGCCAAACTAGACATATCACAGATCCATGATATTGTCTTGGTGGGTAGTTCTACCAGAATCCCCAAGATTCAGAAACTTCTGCAAGATTTCTTCAGTAGAAAAGAACTGAATAAAAGCATTAACCTCGATGAAGCTGTTACCTATGATGATGCAGCTGTCCAGGTAGCCATTCTGTCTGAAGACAAGTCTGAGAATGTTCAGGACTTGCTGCCATTGGATGTCACTCTGCTTTCCCTTGGTATCGAAACTGCTGGTGAAGTCATGAGTGTCCTCATCAAGTGCAATACCACCATTCCCACCAAGCAGACACAGACGTTCACCATCTACTCTGACAACCAACCAGGTGTACTCATTCAGGTGTATGAAGGTGAAAGGTCCATGACCAAGGACAACAACCTGCTTGGGACATTCAAGCTCACAAGCATACCTCCCGCACCCCGCGGGGTTCCTCAGATTGAGGTAACTTTCGACATCAATGCCAATGGAATCCTCAATGTTTCTGCTGTAGATAAGAGCACAGGAAAGGAGAACAAGATCACCATCACCAATGACAAGGGCCGCTTGAGTAAGGAGGATATCAAAGCTGAGAAATACAAAGCTTAGGATGAGAAACAGAGAGATAAGGTTTCCTCCAAGAACTCCCTGGAGTCCTATGCCTTCAACACAAAAGCGACTGTTGAAGATCAGAAACTGTAAGGCAAGATCAATGATGAGGACAAACAGAAGATTCTCGACAAGTGCAATGAGATCATCAGCTGGCTGGATAAGAATCAGACTGCAGAGAAGGAAGAATTTGGCCATCTGCAGAAAGAACTGGAGAAACTCTGCAACCCTATCATCAAGCTGTACCAGAGTGGTGGTGGCATGCCTGGAAAAATGCCTGGTGGCTTCCCTGATGGAGGAGCTCCTCCACCTGGTGGTGCTTCCTCAGGTCCCACCGTTGAAGAGGTGGATTAAGTCAATCCAAGTAGAGGGTGTAGCATTGTTCCACAGGGACACAAAAAAAACAACATGGAATAATAAAACTATTTGAATTGGGAAAAAAGTGCCAAGTTCTGCCTAGCCATGGAAGGGATAGCATGATATGGTTCCTGCCCCTGGAACAGAGTCAGTAGGGTGTGAGCCTAGAACAGAGTCAGTAGGGTGTGAGCATGTTGACAAGCTGCTGCTAGGCATGAGGCGTGTGTGTGTGTGTGTCTGTGTGTGTGTGTGTGTGTGTGTGTGTGTGTGTGTGTGTAGGACTTCATGTTTCTCCTTTGGGAAATATTTTCCCTGCCAAGGTTAATGACTCCATGATAATTAGACGCAGCATGAATCCAGGAGGGGAGGATTTATCTAATGTCTCAGAAAAATAGTAGAACACTGTGACCTTCAGGACAGCTCTTAAGGCTGTGGGAAAGAATTCTGAAAACATGAATTCAAATATATATAACTTCTCAACTATGCAAAATATAAGGATGCAATATGAGTTATATGAGGGGCTCATGGACCTAAAAAAAAAAAAAAAACAGAGGCAGCTATTCTATGAGCCAGCTTGTCAGAAAGATACAAAGACAGACAGATTCCTAAGTTCAAGGTCAGCCTGGGACAGAGAGAATTTAGGTCCAGGCATGGTGAGAGTGGTGATCTCAGAGCCTGATCTCACCCAGCCAGCTTATTGTTTGTGCTTATGAAAGCAGAAAGATCTTTGAATTCATTTGCAATGTTAAGAAATATGTGCTTGCTGTCTTTTCCTAGGAGTCAAGGGGCTAGGGTAAAAAATAAATGCTGATTGGTGGGATAATCAAAAGGGAATCTGGGGTGGACAACTGAATTGATATGTAAATAAAAGACTGGACTTTGGTTTGCAAGAGCTGAGATATCTGGTGATCTTCAGAAACCTACCCCAAGCAGAACACAGGCTGTCAGCTTGTAGCCACAATTTGACTTCTAGTTGTTCTTTTGCTGCTCTCAAACACCCCTGCCTCAGAATCCCTCTCCAAGCTGAGGCTGGTCCTTGGTGGGAAAGTTTCAAAGTTCTCATAGACATCATCCAGCAGTTGTTCAAAGTAGAGTGAGTAAAGTTTCCATTAAGTCCAATTGATAACAACATAAATATATTACTTGATTATAAAGTTATCATTTTATTCCACTAAAATCTATTTAGCTAGTTAGCTCATTCTCAATGATGTTTGAGAATGAGACTATGTATCTGATCTTAGTTTCCAATTTTGTAAGTGTTGCTGAAAACATTTCTAATTCTGTCATCAGACCAAAGGAAAATCAGGAAACAGCAATTTTAAAGATTGTGAGTGCAAATTAACTTTTCTTATAATTGCTTCCACTTTGCCTTCAGTGTATAATACTCAAATAACTATAAATTCATCACACTGTAATGACATGACTTGACCTCCATTTAGCAGCAAGAGAGTTATAAACACAAGCATTAACATGGCACTACTTTACACGATAGTCCTAAATTAGCCACATTAGGTCTGTGTAGCTCCTCCATATTACATATTAAATAAAAAGAAAACGTAAGTTTAAAAAATGTTGCCAAAAGCTTATAGATCTTGTAAAACACTAAGTATCTCATTTAAAATTTGATATAAAAACCACCCTTCAGGGAAAGATTACTGCCAAATTAGCTTCCTTTTACAGAAATGCAGAAAACCAAAATAACTGCCTAGCATAATAAGTAGCAGAATTATGAATAAGCAAAACCAATAATATGCCAAATATCATGTTTTTATAATACCAAAATTTTATGCAATTGCCAAGCTACTCTAATTAATCCATATTACATCATAGGCATACATGATATTACTGAATGGAGAATATGCATGAGAATCTGAAAGAGAATAACTATGTTTACTGTATACATCTTATACAACATTATTCCTACAAATACCCAGTGACTAAAGATATCGTGCTAGAACTTGAATCATAGACATAGATTCAAAGAGTATTGCCTATATGTTTATAAAATATCAGTCAGCTTCCTGAGTATCACAACAGCATACTCTGAGTCTTGTAAGATTGAGCCAAGCTACATCCTAGATAAACCCAGTTTATAAAAACCTTAACCTTTCCCTAAAAGAAACAGAATACCCTGGAAAGTTAAAACAATATCACCAGTTCATTCCTCCTTCTACCTGAACAATGCTAGTCATGGTTTAATGCCAAACTTTAGTTATTTACTTTTAATTTATGTATTTATATTTATTATGTTCATATAATATTGGTTTTTGAGAATTTCCTAGATGCTGCATATAATATATTTTGAGCATGTTCAGGCTCCATTACTCCCAAATCCACTTTCTACTCTCAAACCCCTCCCAATTTTGTATCCTCTATTTTTTTTTAATACTCTACCAAGTCTAATTTGTGCTGCCCATATACTCCTGAGTATAAAGCCATCCACAGGAATGTGATCCACCTATCAGAGGATATATCCTTTAAAGAACTGACTGCCCCTCACCTAGCTGTCAGCTGCTACCAATAGCTCTTAGCTAAGTGTGGGACTTTATGAATGTCCACACTAGAATGTTGGCTAGCTTGAGGTTGCACAGATCTTGTGCAGGCAACCACAGCTCCCTTAAGTTTGTGAGTGCATGCTTGCCACACACAATTCGATCATCCTTCCTAACTCCTAACTCTTACCATTTTTCTGTCCTTTCTTCTGCAATAGTCTCTAAGCTTTAGGAAGACAGCTTGTGATGGTTTGTATATGCTCAGCCCAGGGAATTGCGGGATTAGAAGGTGTGGCCTTGTTGGAGTAGGTGTGTCACTGCAGACATGGGCATAAGACCCTTATCCTAGCTGCCTGGAAGCCAGCATTCTGCTAGCAGCCTTCAGATGAAGATGCAGAACTCTCAGTTCCTCCTGCAACATGCCTGCCTGGGTGCCGCCATGTTCCTACCTTGATGATAATGGACTGAACTTCTGAGCCCATAAGCCAGCCCCAATTAAAGGTTGTCCTTTATAAGAGTTGCCTTGGTCATGGTGTCTGTTCACAGCAGTAAAACCCTAACTAAGACACAGGGCAACATGGATGCTTTACTTGTAGCTGAGCACATCACTGTAATTTATTCTCTGAACTTTGACCAGCAGTGAGTTTCTGTGTTAACCACTGTCCATGACACAAAGACATTCTTCTGGTGAGGTGTAAGTTCTTCTTCTTTTTTTTTAATGTTTAAAGATTATCCAATAGCTTTATATATTTGGTAATGTTCAAATAACAAGAAACCCACACAATTAGAGGTGTTACCCCAAACTTAACTTAGATGTTACAACTACCTTAGACTGCTGGAGACACGTGTACATCTGCTGCCATTTTCCCCTCTCCCTTCAATCCATCCTCTTCCTTCTCCTCTTCCTCTCCTCACTCCACCTACCTCTCATCCTGTCCAACTGCTGAGCTTTATACAAATGTAGTGGGATGGTAACTGGCTACACCACCAGACTGATTTCCAAAGTGGTTTTACCAGCTTGCAGTCCCACCATCAATGGAGGAGTGTTCCTCTTTCTCCACATCCCTGACAACATCTTCTCTCACCTGCATTTTTCATCTTACCCATTCTGACTGGTATAAAGTGGAATCTCGGGATTGTTTCATTTGCATTTCCCTGATGACTAAGAATGTTGAACATTCCTTTAGGGGGTTATTTGCCATTCACAATTCCTCAGTTGAGAATTCTTTGTTTAGCTCTGTACCCTAATTTTTTTAATAGGGTTATTTGGTTTTCTATACCTATTATTCTTAGGTTCGGTCTTTTCACTGTGTCCTGGGTTTCTTGAATGTTTTGAGTTAGGAGCTTTTTGCTTTTTTGTGTTTTCTTTGACTGTTGTGCAGATGTCTTCTACAGCTGAGATTCTCTCTTCTATCATCTATGACTCCTGTTCTCTTTCCTAGGTTTTACTTCTCCAGGGCTATCTCCCTTTGTGTTTTCTTCGGTGTATTTATTTCCATTTTTAGATCCTGGACGGTTTTGTTCAATTCCTTCACCTGTTTGATTGTGTTCTCCTGTACTGCTTTAAGGGATTTACGTGTTTCCTCTTTAAGGGCTTCTATTTGTTTACTTGTGTTTTCCAGTGTTTCTTTAAGGGAGTTATTTATGTCCTTCTTTAAGTCCTCTATCATCTTCATGGAATGAAAATTTAGATCTGAATCGTGATTTATAGGTGTGTTGGAGTATCCAGGACTTGCTGTGGTGGGAGAACTGGGTTTTATTGTTGTCAAAACAAATTGGTTTCTGTTGCTTATGTTCTTGCACTTGCCTCTTGCCCTTGCCATCTGATTATCTCTGGGGTTATCTGGCCTCCCTGTCTCTAACTGGAGGCTGTCCTTCTTATGAGTCTGTGATTCTGTGATCCTGGATGTGTCAGAACTCCTGGCGTTTGAGCTGCAACTGAAGTGTGGACCATGTGGGTTTGGATCCAAAGCAGAGGCTCTGCTCCTGGCACAGCTGGAAATGGAAGGCGCACTGGTCTCTGGCAGGGCCTGCATCCTTTGATAGAGTCTCCTTGGCCTTTACCATCCAGGGTTCTTAGTTTTGATTTTCAGTTTTACAGATTTGGCTGAGCATACAGATACCTGGTAGGGGACAGGACCAGCTACTGAATGTCCTAGGAGGCTGGCACAGCAACTGCAGTTTAAGGACATTTTCAGGTTCCACAAATACTAGGCACTAGTCTCCCACCATGACTTCCTGACCACGAGGCAGTCTACATACATGGAGAACACTGGAATGGCCGAGGTGTAAGTTCTTAATGAGCAGAGAGACATGAATTTAAAGGGCCAAACTCCAATCTTTACAGTCTAGTTAAAATAGTGAAATAGTTCTACAATTAATATAAGATTCAAAACTTCCCTTAAATAGAGATAAATATCTTAAAAGTTTAGCAAAAGATTTTAAGCCAAAAGTATATGTGTATGTGATGTGATGTGTGTGTGTGTGTGTGTGTGTTATATTTTTTTCAGAATATTTGTACATAGAAAAATTACTTTCAGATGATCTGCTCAGATTAATGAAGTTCAAGGTCAGAGCACAGAAAAGAGTTAACAATATGAAAGTTCGGAGAGCCAGCTTGGGCTTTGGTCTGGTGGGCCCTGTGGCCGTGAGAGCCTCTGGGAAGTGGTCAGTAGTGGTGATGGCAGACAGCACCTTCAGTTTCAGAAAACTGCTGAAGCTTGAGGTTCCTGGAGGAATCGCCACACTGCCAGAACCATCAGCTTCTAGCTTTGTATTTGCTCCAGAATGACATGAATTACGCAGGATATCTTTGGAAGATGATATCTGTGGTCCTCTCCACCTGTTATAAAGTCTACTAACTCCAAACTCAGAGGAATTTGGTCGGTAAAATAGTAAAACTGGCAGTGATATTTCAGGGATCTATACTCCCATCAACACTAAAAACCATTTGCTAATCATCTCCAACATGTGGTCGGAGACTGTGCAGCCAATCATGGAAACCCTTAGAGATGCCATGAGAAGGCACGCCTTCGCTGGTCCTGATGCTCTGTCAAGCTTATACCTCCATCCATAATTGCAGATGATCTCATGATTTCTCATGCATAGTTCTCAACGCACCAGGTTCTCTGCAAGAACAGCAAGATGGGTCAGCGGTTAAGAATATCTGCCACTCTTGCAGAGAACCTGGATTCGATTCCCAGCACCTGCATGCCAGCTATCAACTTTCTATAACTCCAGCTCCAGGGAATCCAACACCTTCTTCCGGCCTCTGCAGGCACTGTCCACATGTGGTACACAAACATACATGCAGATAAAACAAGCACACACATAAAAGTAAAGTTCAAAAAAATTTAAAGAACCAATAATATTACATCTAAAAATAAATTTCATAATATAACTCTCCCACAGTAAAAAAAAATGCTTGATTTATTATTTCTTGATCGTAATAACAATACACAGAATCAGGCTATACCTATGTCACAACTACAAACATAGAAAACTATTTACTTACAAGAAGTGCATTTTTCCACATGGGCCTACTGGCCTTCATTAAGAAACTTTTTCATTAAAGTAATGTATTTTGACAAATAAAGTCTAATCAAAACTAGTTAATTTATGTATTTATTTTCTCCACTGTTGTTAGTAATTTGCACTTATTGCACAGTGGTGTCCCCAGTATGGGGCTTGGGACTTTGGAGACATATAGGAAATGAAGATGAAGCCATCTTATTCACAGGAAACACACACCTTGAGGAGCTGTCCAGGCAGCTGAGTGGCAATAATGAGGAAAGGTGTTTCTCTCAGTCCAGGTTAGAAAAGCAGTTTACCTGGTGTTAAACAGCATCCTCCCTTTCTTTGCAGGCTCTGGCCTCTGAGAAATCTTCCCTCATCCTATCCTACCCCTTATTCTGAATCCATGTGAACTGGTCTTCTTTTGCATTCTGTTGGTGTGTAGAGGTGACTTGACCATGGTGGTTGACCAGTGGTTAAATACAGATGCTTTCCCCAAATACAAAAGTTGTATTACTTTTAATTTTTATAATTGTGAGCATGGGGTTCTGATGAGGAGGGAACACTTTGTATGCTGTTCTATAAGGAATATCTTAAGTAGATAATTTCATTTTTGTGGAATTTTGGACTTCAGAATTAACTTCTTTAGAATGTACATAAAACTTGAAATAACTCAGTCCCCTAATCCTTAAAGCATCTGATTAATGGTGTTTGTATTAGTATAAGAAAATTGTATTAATTATCAGAAAATACTTCTAGTTATTTTTTTTAAGATTTATTTATTTTATATATGTGAGTACACTGTCGCTGCCTTCAGACACACCAGAAGAGGGCATCAGAACCCATTACAGATGGTTATGAGTCACCATGTGGTTGCTGGGAATTGAACTCAGGACCTCTAGAAGAGCAGTCAGTGCTCTTAACCACTGAGCCATCTCTCCAGCCTAGTTATTTTTGATACTATGCATGCATGTGTCTGTGTATCTGTATGTGGGAATGTGCATGTGAGTATAGGAGCCTGCAGAGACCAGATCCCCCAGAGCTGGGGTGGCAGGCATGGCGAGGGGTCTGACGTTAGTGCTGGGAACCAAACCCTGGTCCTCTCCAAGAGCAGTGTCCTAATTAGGATTTCTATAAACATCATTCCCAAAAGCACCATGGGAGGAAAGTGTTCATTTCCCTTACAGATATACTCCATCATGAAGAGAAGCCAGAGGCAGGAACAGAGGACATGGAGAAATGCTGCTTATTGGCTTACCCTCTGTGTCTTGTTCAGCCTGCTTTATTATATAACTCAGGAACACCTGCCCAGGGATGGCACTATCTCCACAGGCCTGGACCTTCTCACAGCAATCATTAATCAAGAAAATACCTTACACACTTACAGGCAATCTGTCGAAGTATTTTCTCAGTTGAGGTCCCCTCTTCCCAAATGACAGTAGCTTGTGTTAAGCTGGGAAAAAACAAAGCTAACCAGGCCAAGCAGTAAGCAGTTTAACAGTGGGTAGTCTCTCCAGAGACTTAATCACTGAGTTGTTGTTTGTTAAACATTACTAAGCTTTCTGGGAGAAAAAAAAAATGACTTCTCTCAAATTCTTTTAAAAAGAAATAAAAAGCAAGAAGAAAAATTCATGGTGATATAAAGGCATGTACAAACTTAGAAAGTCAGAGGCATCTATCCAATTCATATTTAAATCATCAAAAATACAAATCCAACTAAATATTACCTAAGATGAGCATAATGCCAACCAATACGAATAGTCAGTGATTATACAGGGATTTGTTCAGATCTGGTGTCCCCATATACTGGCTTTGCTGAAACATGTTCACACACCCTACAGTTCACATCAGATGTAGATCAGTGTATTCACAGATACACTTCAATTTTATACCACACCATTCTGGTACCCCGCCCCCCATTCTTACAATCACTAGGCAACCAACCATTTATCTACCATCTCCTGTGTTAGCCAGTCGATGCTCTGCCTCCACACTTCCTATTCCAGACTTTCAAATTAACATATTTTATGGACTTTGCCTGACTTCATTCAATATACTTTTAAAGTTCATCTCAATTATTAGTTATGTCCACACTTTGTTCCTTTTTATGGCTAATTACTATCCCGTAACATAGACCTGACATGTCTCACTTGCTCATGCTTCCATTAATAGACTGGTTTATTTCCAACTTTGAGCTGTAGTGATTAATATTGCAATAAAGACATGTGCACACATTGTTTTATAGACATACATTTTGTGTATTTGTGTTATACTAAAAACGTGCTAGTTTACATGTTTAACAGTTTCAGGACCTGTCAAGAATGTTGATAAAGCCAGGCCTCTGTGAATTCCCTCCAGCCATGTCTAAATGTCCCACTTCCTTTGTGTTCTCCCCACCCCACCCCACCATCCTTATTTTCTAACTTTTAAATCTAGCCATTCCTGGTGGCTCATTTGTATTTCTGTCCTTCCCTAGTGACAAATATTAGTAACCATCTTTTCATGTATCTATGGGCCATTTGTACATCTCTGGTAAGTTTAGAACCCTTTACCATTTCTGTTCATTTAATTCTGTTTCTAATATAGGGTTATGGGAATTGTTCACTCCGTTTAGATACAAGATCTTTATGATGCACATGATTTAAAAACCACTTCTCCTTTCTGTGGGCCATCTTCTCATGGGGTTGATCGCATATTCTGAAACACAAAAGTTCCTGGTTGCATGAAGTCTAGTGCAATTTTCTTTCTGTTTGTTGAACAGTGTTTTCAGTGTCATATTGGAGAAGACTTTGTCAAATCAAAGGTAATAACGATTTATCAAAAGGTTTTCATTGAGGCTGTTATGCATGGTCTTGGTTATGTTTAGTTTTTGAAAAATAAGCATAAGACATGTATTTTATCTTTCTAATTTTGTTTTAAATTTATACCCAGATGTACTCTGCCTATAATTCCTACATTACAGTTCCTGGAATGAACTTCACTTTGAAACTCATCAACAAAGTGAAATCATTTTAAATCAGTAGATGTTTTAGTCAGTGCCTGTGTTCTATAAAAAAGACAACCAAATGCAAAACATGGATTTCTACAAAATCTATTCTCTTCACTGAATTGAGAAAATGGAGATGTGTGAAAATTACTCGATGTTGAAGGCTAAGACCATTAGCAAACTTGTGTTTTTGTTCATCTTGTTTCCCAACAAGGCACATAATTAGCCAGGGCAAGGGGGTAGGTCCACTGAAAGAAAACAGGCCTAGGAGAAGAAGTAAGGGAAGAACTAACCAGAAAGGGACTCTGATGTGGAATCTCCTAGACCAGCCTGGTGAACAGAAATTCAAAGTAAAGAGTCTTGTGGGTTTCTTGACTATCGTCTTTCCACCCAATTAGGTTGATTTACTTAGGAATAAGATAAACATTCATGTGGAGAGGCTGCTATCTTCTAGGTATCAAATATCCTTCAAAGGCCCATGTGTGGGCTGGAGAGAAGTTTAATCATTAAGAGCATGCATGGTTCTTGCAAAGGAACAAGATTCAGTTAGCAGCACCTCCTTGGGCAGCTCACAGTCACCAGTAACTCCAGCTGTAAGGGATCTAATTCCCTCTATAGACTACACAGAACCTGCACTCAAATATACTTATACACATCTATGCACAGTTAAAAATAGAAATTTAAAAAATTAAAGGGCAGTGTGATAAAGGCTTGGCCCCATCTCATGGTACTTCAGGAAGATGGCAGACCCTTTAAGAGGAGGGGCCTAGTAAGATATCTTTTAGTTGTTGGTAGCAAGCCCTTAAAGGGGATTGTGGGACCATGGGCTTTTCTTCAAGTCTCCTTTATTTCCCACCCATGAAAAAGGTGGCTTTGTTCCACCATAAATCCTATCATGACTACTGCCACAACTAGCCAGCACTGAAACCTTTGGAACCATGAGATGGCATAATCCTTTCCTCTCTGTACGTTTATCATCTCATGTATTTGTGAGAGTCACAGAAAGCCAGATAATACAGAAATATTTGAGTAGGAAGAAAATATTTTTCTCTACATTATAGATGAAATGTCCTGTCAAGCTTCTAAGATATGATGCTTAAATCTGTAATTCAAACTTCGAATACTCAGAAAAGGAATATTTTCATATTTTCAACCCATTTGCATCCATGCATTGTCTTACTTCAACTCCTCAGGGAAAAATATCTATAAAGAACTGAATTTCATTATAATTATATTTGAAATATGTATCATGCTGTTTTAAATGTTTATGGATATGTTAAGTTATTTTTAAAAGAACGTTTGCTATTTGGAAATAGTGTAAAGTAATTCTAAGTCAGATGTACTTAGTAAAATGGGCAATGACACTACATGCTTTGGTAAGAAGATAATAGTGAATGTGATCACGCATTGATCCATCCACTTTTTTAGCAAACATTTCTTGTCTGCCTGTCATGTGCCAGGCTCCAGTGGAGGTTCTGGGGACACAGCTCAAGACAAAACGAAGGCCTGCATTCTCAGAATTCACATTCTAAGTAAGTGAGCACAGTAAAACATCAGTTCAGTGGAGAAAAATTAAGCAACTATCGCAGGATAGAAAGGCAGACTGTGTTAAGCAGAATGCTAGACGAAAAAGTCTACTCTCACCAGGCAACATGAAGTCTCAGTAGGGAAATCGCCATGTTCCCTGCTTACCCATTACTGTGCCCAGCCATTCAATACACTGTGTATCAACTGCTCTGGGAGAGAGTCCTTACTATCCCAACCTCTCTTGATAAATCGTAACTACACAGAAACACCGTCACGTCTATGCAAAGATCAAATTGATATCCAGATATCTCTACCAGGCCTAAATGCCCAGGGTCAACAGTCTGATATGCTTAACCTCATCCACAAAGCCTGAGGGGGTTGGATCAGGTGATCTCAGGGTGTGTCTAAATCTCATTAGGAGCTGATTTCTTATATTTTATAGTCTTGTTTTGAAATTTAAAATTAAATTCCTTTACATTTTCTCAAAGGGTTACCAGAGAAAATGAAAATAGTATCTAACGTCTAAAGAGTATCTCATTCACTTCCTCGCTCTTCTCGACCCAGCTGAGGGATTTTTTTTTTATCAATTACTTCCGGTTAATTCCAGGGAAGAGACTCCGCCCTTCTGCTTATTCTTTGTCTCTGTCACAAGTAAGTACAGACATAACTAGTAACAGATACTCAGGTCAAATGAAGCCCCATTATTTTGAGTATTCTAAAGCATATATTTTGCCTATACTCCTCAAACAACCAATTACTTGAGAATAATTCCATTCTACAGCTCTCCTATGTTCAAAGTCTAAGAATCTGCTGGTTTTACTAGAGACTCAGTTAGTGCCAGAAATATTTTACCTATTGCAAATTGCATAAGGCAGAAATTTGGCTCTGGAGTTTTTAGAGCAGATGTAAGCTTCTAACAACATTTTAAAGATGTGTTAACTATCCTCTGATGGGAGACCACATGCATTTAAACATTCCAGAGTCTCTGAAAGCCAGAGTAAGTGTCTTGACCACCAGTTTTGAAATTCCCCTGATCTGATGTTTCTGAAAATATTTGTAACTCTAGCAATCAGGAAAAGAAAGGGAGGAGGCTGAAAAAGTATTCCTTATTATGTTTTTTAGGACCAGTGCAAAGGAAACCAAACCAAAATCCTCACTTCCATGATTCCTTCTGCCATGCTCCTAGAGTCCAGGTTCTAATGTTGGGTTCTTTTAAGAAGTGATCTCCTGTCACTAGCACAATCTCTTCTGTTTTCCTTCTTAATTTACCCCTGCTTGCTCTGCATCCATCTTGGTCCTCCTCACTCTTGGGAAGAGGAAACAAGGTCTGATCAAGAGGAGCAGGAAGAAGGTCCCGATCTGTTTCACAGACAGGTAATGTCAAAGGAAATGCCTAGTCAGAGCTTTCTAATTGTTATTTCAAGTAAAGTACGATCTTCACTTCAAACTGTTATCAAAACACCAAAGGAATGGCTCTAAAGCATCCACTTAGAAACTTTTTTGTGGCTATTGTTTTCAGTTGTTTGACTCTGTTTGCCTCCTTCTTTTAATAAAAACAAGCACATAGAAAAAAGACTGGAAAATATTAGCTGCATAGAGTATGCTGATTTCAGTATTTTTAAGATTGTCTCCCAAACAAAAATAAATCTCTTTCATATCCCATTCTCTTCTCCACCAAGAATCAAACTTCATGCCAAAAAAAAAAAAAAAGGCCTGCTTTCTAGAGCTGGGAAGATGGTGAACTCAGGAAAGTACCCCCAACACAAGTGTGAGGACCTAGAGTTTGAATTCCAGGCATCTATGTAAAAGTCAGTATAGCATGTAGCCCAAGGACGTGGTAACATTTCTGGCAATGATTGAATCACCAGTAGCTGGGTAGAAGCAGGCAGATCGTGAAGTTCTTTGGCCAGCTAGCTTAGGGGGCATTGATAAACTCAAAGATCAGTGAGAGAACGTGTCACAAAAAGAAAGAAAGAAAGAAAGAAAGAAAGAAAGAAAGAAAGAAAGAAAGAAAGAAAGAAAGAAGGAAAGAAAGAAAGAAAGGAAGGAAGGAAGGAAGGAAGGAGGAAGGAAAGAAAGAAAAAAGAAGGAAAGAAGATGAAAATGCAGATGTAGAAGTTGTATCTCTATTAGCTTGCTTTTATTGGACTGGAAGGTGCTATGAAAGCCACCTGAGTATAAAATTAATCATCAGTCATGTGGCTGGAGAAGCTAAGAGTTCTACCTCTTGTTCTGAAGGCAAACAGGAGACCAACTCCTCAGGAAGCTAGGAAGAGGGTCTCAAAGCTCACCCCCACAGTGACACACTTCCTCCAACAAGGTAGAGAAGGAGGTAATAATACCACTCCCTGGGCCAAGCACATTCAAATCACCACAGTGATTGACACAGAGACCAATGATTGGCCAAGATGCAGAGAGTAAGAGATTACAGAATGCTCAGCCCTATATAGAATGTACATACAACAACCTCACATGCCTACTAAGCCTCAGTGATGATTTTGGAAAAGAAAGCACAATCGTCATAGGAACCAGAGGTGGTGGATGGCTGCAGGGAAACATCTCCTGGGCACAAGAGGACATCTGTACATACAAACTCAGAGCAATTGTGACAGCATTTAAGAAGCCTGCTCAAATCCAAGCCTGAACAAATCCTAGCAAGTTTAAGCACACAATCCTACTAGCCATGGATCAAATGGCAATAGTAACTGCTAGGAATAGAAGGGTCAGTGTTCTCTTAGAGTGTAGGCCCTGGTAAGTCAGCTACATTCAAGTTGAAGACCACACAGCCAAGAATATTTTAGACCTTGATGGTGGTAGTCAGAGAACACACAAAGAAAGATGTCTATGGAAGATTAATGTATCTAAGAAGAATTTAAGGGTGGGTATGATCAAAGCACATTGTACAAAACTTGAAACTCTCAAAGAATAAATGAAGTAGAGAGTAATTGAGAGAGACACCTGATGTCAACCTCTGGCAGCCACATGTACATGTGTATCTGCATGCATTGTACACACACCCACACAAAGATGCATATGCTACACTACACACACACACACACACACACACACAAATCTCTTCCATTAGAAATTCTATAAAGGAAAATATAATTCTAGAGGGAAGCTATGTAAAGCAGAGCAGGATGAGCAACTAATTATTGCCACATGCACTTCAATCTATCCCATCCTACAAAGCTGGAAATGGCTTTGCCTCTCGATTGGAATCCCAGGGCAGGTATCTCTGGATGCATTGGCTCCAACCACCATCTAACAAGCAACTGAGGCCATTTGAAATGAAGCTAGACTTGTGACTTGAACGTCAGCTTCTTCACACTAACAAGGCAGGAAGAATGCATCTGTACCAGGTTGGTGCCCACTATGAAGTATCATTTGATATAGTTCAGCATGTCATGTTCAGTAATCATATTTGCTTCTTCCTGAAAACAGTTACCACTATCCTCGAATCAATCTTTCATCTTCAAGTGAACATGGATGGTCGATCAGTGAATTTTCTCTATCATGTAACTATGAAGAAGAACTTGCTCTAGGGCAGGGGAAAGGCCCAACAGGAGATCAGTTGTTCAGGTTACTCTGAAACTCTCAATAGACTCCATTACTAAGCACTCTCTACATCTTAGAGGCAGGAGCAGCTGCTCAGTTTGGTTCAAGAATGTGAATTGTTTATTTGGTGATGGGTGTATAAGGCCAGAAATGCAACTTTAGGTCCTACACCCTGTTCTTTACATAGTGTTTGGATGCCACCCATAGCCTGAAAGATGGATGAGATACATTCATGACAATACAGCTTTTAACCTTTCCTCTCTTCTACCACGGCTGGGAGAATTACCGTAAATGATGGGCACCTTGTCTGCAGTGTAGACAATTGATTTGACCTGACTGCCTCTGAAGGTCTAATGGACGCTGTGGCCAAATCCTCTGAGATAAAAAAATTATGTCAAAGAAAATTGGGACAGGTTAAAGAGCAGCTCTGCTTTTCATTGATGGCTCTGGCGACAACACAACTCCTAGTTGTTCACAGCAAATGGTTAAGAGGCTGACCCACCAACCAAAGAGCATACATGTGTTTGCCCAAGGCCCCTGGCACATATGTAGGAGAGGACTGCCTTGTCTGGCCCCGGTGGGAGAGGATGCTCCTAACCCTGGAGAGACTTGAGCAGTGGGATGACCAGAGGAAGGGTTGAGGAGAGGGGGAGCACCCTCTGAGAGGCAAAGGGGAGGGGGAACAGGATGAGGAAATGAGGAAGGGCAGACTGGAAGGGAGCAATGTCTGGAATGGAAATAAAATAATCAATAAAAAAGAAATATAAATCAAAAAAAAAAGAATTATCAATACCCATTCATGTTTAGAGTGTTTCCCTCAGTAAAACCCTGTTTGTTTTCCCCGTCAAGCCTGGTTTTATAAACCTTGAGAAGATCCCTTCCTTAAAGCCAAAACTGCACACAGCTCTCTCTCTCTTCAGCTCACTCCTTTGCTTTATCCTCAGTAATTCAGCATTTTGATGGTATAGGCTCAACAAATCTTTCTTTGGACTTAAGTAATTAAATTTCCAATTCTTAGAGTTTACACTGAAGTTTCTATTTGCAGTGAGAAAGAAAACTATCAGAGAGGAAATAAATACTATGAAATAATTCAAACAAAGGAGAAAATAGTAAAGAAAAGCATGTCCAGATTTATTTTTTTTTCTTATTTAAAAAAGCTGTTTTTCAGGAGAAAAATGTATTTTCCCAAATAACTCTAAATAATAAGATGAAAAACTATTAGAACATAAAATGCTTAAGTATTTTTTTCTGCAAGTGGAGAAAATAATGTGCATTAAAGCGTGTCACCTGTTTTTAGATACCAGAAGTAGGCATATGCCTTTAATATCACCACTTGAGTAGTGAGGCAGGAGGATCTTTTTTCTAGTTTGAGGCCACCCTGGTCTACATAGCAAATTCCAGGTCAGCCAGGGCTTCATAGTAAGCCCCTGTCTCAATAAACAAATAAGTAACAAATAAACAAATGGGGGAAAAAAACATTTAGTGTGTTTTCTCTTCCCACCTTTCTGTGGGCCCTGAGCGCCAGCTCAAGCCTTCAGGTGGCTCGCACTTTACAGCTGAATCGTCTCTCATCAGCCACTGCATCTGAGGCTTAGCTTTAATGTAGCTCACACAGGATGTAGGTTGTTTCAGTGAGGGAAGTTGCCCAAATCTCTACATTGTCTCCAATGTAGAAAGTGAGTTTTGTGTCGTAAACACCTAAGAGTCAAGCTTCTTCAAAATACAGCACCAAGTCATCAGTGTTCATTCAACAAATTCTGGGTCACGTTTCAGAGGAAACACTGCTAACTGACTCGAGGGAAAAGCAGGGCCAGAGACCCCCTAATCCTGCTCCATGGGGAGCTAAGGATCCATCTAGGAAATGAAGGAAGCTCTAGCCAGCAGGAGTCCAAGCTCAGAAGCACAGCACAGAGAGTGCACAATACAGAACAGAGAAATGTTCCCAAGGCAGAGTGAAGAAAGTGTCTCAAAATTAGTCATATTTGAGCCATACAGGCAGGCAAATTGCGGCCAAAACCAGTACAAAGCCTCAAATATTTTCAAACTATTTTTTAATGGGAATCTATTTTCATAGGTCTACTTCCCTACTGTGTAATTATGCTGCTTTTAAGTAGCCTAACATGGGTCAGGCACAGTTTTCTGAAAAGAGCCAGGTAGCAAATATTTCAGGCATTGTGACCCATAAACACTCCCCGTTCTGCCATGGGTAATTTACAAACAAATGAGCATGCCTGCATCCCAGTAGAACCTTACTATGGACAATGGAATTTTAATCTTACATAATTTTCACATGCAACATAAATAATTTTCCAATTGCTTAAAAATGTTAAAGCCATTCTTATTTCACAACTACAGAAAAATATATGCTGGTGGACTAGATATAGCCTTTGGGCCATTGATAAGTATTAAGTATTAGGATTTCATCCTAGCCAAACATGTCTTTGCAATTATCATTCTACTATTGTATCTTCCTCAGATTTCATCTTTCTAAATAAGGTCTGTGTGTGTGTAGTTGTGTGTGTATATATGTATAGTGTAGTGTGCATGTGTGTGTGTGCGTGTGTGCTGTGATAAGTGTGTTTTTACATGTATATACAGATGCACTCACCTATGGGGTTGCATTGGAGGTGAGAGGTTCATATCCCCATATCTTTCTCTGTCACTCCCTATCATATGCTTTGGAACAGAGGCTCTCACTGTACTGTACCTGGGGCTTGCTGTTTTAGCTAGTATGGTTGGGCAGCAAGTAAATACTCACCTTTCTCACTCTACCTTCTAGTGTCGTGGCTGGAGATCTGTGGGGCTATGCCTTTATATAGCTGTTAGGTCCTTTTGCATGCACAACAAATACTTTATCCTTCAATCCATCTCCACAGCACCCCAAATAATCTATATACACATTGCATGGACACACAAACACTCCTCTCCCTGTACATTTCTTGTTATACCTCTTTGGAGCAATTTACAACTTGGCTGATTTTTCTGGAAAGAGTCAACAAGTATGCACACGCCATGTGCTATACCATATTCAAGTTTCCTAAAAGAGCAAAGATACCACTTTTGTTTGAGATCTGCAGTGCAATGCCCTTCCGGTTAACAACATTTTATTTGTGTCTTTAGCAATAACGTCTGAGTGAAAGATGATGTACGTTTATTACATTGACGAATTCACTAGATGCACAGGATCAGATGAAGCGCTAAGAATACATTTGACCTTAGGGGAGAATCTAAAAGTGTTTTCTGACATCAACACTCATCCTTCAAGCATATTATGACCTTCAAGAAATAACAATCGCAAAACTCGTTCCAGGAATCTTAGCTCTGTGAGCTTGCTTGGCTTCATCCCATTTCTGCTTTAACCCTGTGAGACACAGGGTAGATTGTTTCTATTATTTAAAGTATTAGGAGATTTGGTGACTCACCCTAGTCTGACTCTGTGTGTCATGGGTAGTCATTTGCTTAGTGTATTTTTATAGCACAGATATTAAAATACCAACTAAACAGAGCAAAGGCACATTTAAATGCAAATTCAGTTAGGAGGAAAAGCAGGGTGAATAAGATGTTTCCAGTACTTCCTACATTGTAACCATAAGTAACTTGATCTCTCACACCTCAATAGTCACATAAATATAGGCAAAAGTAATAACTATCTCTATAAGAGTATCACACATTAAATTAAGAATGAATATAAAGTTGCTGACACACTGCCACTTATTTAATAAGCAGATGACAAATGGTGACATCATTGTTATGTCAGCGATGGCTAGTCTGGGATGACATAGGCAGTTTGAGTTTCTGTCCTGACCTTTGAGGAACTCATCTTACATAAACTATGCAAGCCTTTGTGTAAACACAACCTGATTTCTTCAATAATTTTAAATAAAATCAAGGCAATCTTTAACCTCAGACAAATAATTTTCTATTTTCTGGTTTATAGCGTAAGATTTTGGTATACAAATATCCTCAAAGGAAGCACTCTTTGCCTGTGTTTCTCAAAATCTACCCTCTAAGGCTCATGTCAAATACCATCATGACCTCTTCATGAAAGCCCCTCATTGCTTTAACATCTCAGACATACAGTCTGCCTGAAGCCAAGGACTTCTGTCTGTCTGAAGCAAAAGACACTTGTGAGTAACCACATTGTACCTGCCAAAGGTGGTCTCCCTAAGCACAGAAACATCCCATTCCTAGCAGCCAATCCAACATCATTGTCGACATGTGATGATCATTAGGAGTCAGACGTGCAACCATTGTACCATAAGTTCTTTGTAGTTCTAATAATGATAATAATTTATAATAACAATGTTATCAAGTAACAATATAAGAATTTAAAGGTTACTTTTTTATTTTATTTTGTATCAACCTCACAAAAATATAAGTACTATAATTATTCTCATTTTACAACCAGCAAACACTTGACTACCACTTAATAAAACACAGCAAGATGCTAAGTGCTTTGCACAATATTAACTCGATACTGCTCACTGGTGCAGGTAGCTTTGCTGTCCCTGTTTTCCAATAAGGAAACTAAGACAAACTGAGTTAAGTAGAAGGTCACTCGGGTCATAATATATATCACCAAGGATCTCCTTAATGTAGACTCTGAGGTCAGGTTTAAGAGCACTCACTTCTCTTCCAGAGACCTGAGATCAGTTTCCAACACCCACACAGACACTAATAACAGCCTAGAATTCGTGTTTCAGAGAATCTGACACCTTCTTCTGGCCTTTGTGGACACTTCACATACACACAAGTAGTACACAGACATCCATGGGGGCAAAACACTCTATACATAAAATAAAAATAAATAAAATCTAAAAAAAAATATTAAATAAAACAACTTTAAATTGTAAAACAAATGTTTTTAGCAAATAACTTTGTTTTCAAAAATCAAAGAACCTAGACCACAGGAAGAAGAAACTGCTGTTATTATCAGTAATGATGGTTTTCCAAAACTGTGACCTCTAGGAATTGAGGGTGTAGCTCAGGGCTAACATGCCTATCCAACATGCGTGAGGTCCTGGTTTTGACTTCCCAGCACTATGGGAGGGGAGAGGGGCAGCTTTTTCAGTGAACATAGTCTCCTCCCATGATCTTTAATGCATGCTTACTTGATCTTTGCATTGCACTGTACTGTCTTAAGATGCTAAATTATTAAGTTGTTATTTCAAATGATTTATCAATTCATTGTCTCTCAAAAGAGATCTTTTTTGCTTAATTTTTTTTGCACTCATCTTAATTGAAATACTGTCTATAGGCCACTTCATGTTTCTTGCAATTGAGGATGATACATTGTTATGTTTTATGCCAGCATTATAGTAATATATGCTAAATAGTCCCAGTAAATCCTTTATAGTACTATTTCAAACATTTTTTTCATTTTGTTTAAATGGGTATTTTCCTAAATTGTTCTTATACTTCTTAAGAGGGGAAAAAATCCCCTTATGTAAAACTAATAAGATATCTAGAAAATGTTTAAATATATAGAAAGGATACTTTAAAGATTATAATATAATTCCATTTTTAGTCCTTTTAGTGGGATGAACCCATCCTTCATAAGACATATCTGCTCTAGTGTATGAGTCATACAATCAGACACTGACCTCTCTGGACCTCTGTTCTTGCATCTGGAGATCTGTTGGGTATTGCTAGCCTCCTACCCCCTTAAAGGCCAAAGTTGAACACACCATTATCTGAGCAGACAACACCTTATTCTCATCCGCCAACAATTCTAAGCCCCCACAGCCCCTCTCAGTGTCTCCATGAACATAGATGTCATTTTAATAAGGGGAGAACTGAAGTGACAAGAAAGTGACCTGTGAGTGAACCCAAGAGCAGGTGAGGGCTGTCAGTTTTTAATTTGAAACTGGTGTCAGGACTGAGAAATGGCTGGTATAATCACATCTGTAGCTGAACTCCTATAAACTCTAGAAGCAGTCACAAGACAGCCATCATGGGCAATATGAAATTACCAATTTCCATGCAGGTCTCAGGGCACCTGGCTAAATTGACTGTATCTTTGAAAACTGGATAAACACCCCATGTTCGTGTGATGAGACAGAAGAACTGAGACTCACAGACAATGCTCTGAAGAGACCTGCTATTGGCTTCGAATTACAGAAATAGAACGTCTTTTAGAGGAAGCTCTGTGTCAAAGAATACATTTATTTTTATTAGTTCTTTGAAAATTTTGTACATTTTTTGTTGTTATTTTGGAGTGTTGTTGCTGTTATTGCTATTGTTGTTGTTGTTGTCGTTGTTGTTGAGACAGAGTTCCTCTGTGTAACTCTGGCTATGCTGGAATTTCCCCTGTAGACCAGGCTAGCTGCAAACTCAGAGATCCACCTGCCTCTGTCTCCCAAGTGCTGGAACTAAAGGCATGCGCCACCACCACCCAGCTGTACAATGCATTTTCATATAGTCACTCCCTGCTTCCCCATGTACCCAACTTTGTGTCCTTTGTTTTTAAGACCCATCAAATCCAGTAAGTACTCCTCATATATATTCTTGGTATGTGTGGCCATCCACTGAAGTGTGCTCAACCTACCAAGGGACATGCTCTTAAAGAAAATTCTTCCTTTCCAGCAGTCATCAGTTACCAATACCTTTCTCAGCTAGGAGTGAGACTTTATCTAACTTCTTCAAGGAATCTATTTAAGTTATCACATAGTCCAGGAAGAAAATGTATGTCAGTAAAGACAGGTATGGGCCTTCTATCTGCAATCCCAGCACTAGAGAGGCAGTAGGATACTTGTGTTACACAGTGAGGGCTACAGACTGAGACCTTCTCTCAAAAAGGTGGGGGTAAAGGGAGAAAAGAAAGAAAAGATACTTAGAAGCTATACTTTAGACTAATATCCAGAATTTACAAAGAATTGCAGAGATTAAATACCAAGGGATTAAAACTGCCAACCACCAAATGGGCAAACGAACTGAATAGACAGGGTTTTTTTTTAAGTACAAATAACCAATAATCATTTTTTTAAAAATGTTCAGTGTCCTTAGCAATCAGAAAAGTATAAATGAAAACTGCTCTGAGTTACTACCCCACCCCTATCAACAGAAGGCCTATCATCAACAAATCTGACAACCATGTTGGAAAGACGATGAGAGAAAAAAAAGCCGTATTCATTGTTGTAGAGGTGGGGACGGGGGTAAATCAATGCAGCCATTGGGGAAACAAGTTTGAAGAGTCCTCAAAAATGTAGAATACAACTCTTGGTGACAGTTATTGTACTCCTGGGCAGATTCCCAGAGAACTCCACATCTCACCACCAAGACAACTACATCCCATGCTTATTGCTGCTCGATTCACTAAAAGAATTAGAATCACAAGGAATTAGAATCAGCCTCATTGTCCGTTAACAGATCAATGGACAGGGAAAGTATCTATGTATACTTTTGGATACTGCTCATCTCAGAAGAAAAGTGAAGTTAAAATTTTACAGGCAAATGGAAAGATTCAGAATGTACAATGTTAAACAAGGTCATGTGATCTAAGAAAGAAGTAAACTACATGTTCTGTTTAGTGTGTGGAATCTAGCCCAGAATATATGCATATGTGTAAACAATTATAGATGTGGGTATAATGTATAGTATGAAGGAAAGAAAACCAAAAGTGGCTAAAGATAGGTGGACAAGGGAGGCCTGGGTGCAGGGACAGACATGGATTATAAAGGAAGTGGACGTAAGAATCATTGTTTCTCTAGTTCCGGTTATGTCAGGAAAGTTAGGTTTTGTTGGTGCGTAGATGCATAAGATATATTCAGCAGTAAAAGTATAAATTTAATGTGGAGCTCCATAGTTTCTGTTCTGAATGCCTATTCTAACTATACAGACTTTGACTCTGGTTAATTTTGGTATATGGTGTTTTTATTTTTTACTTTTTGTAAGCTATTTACAATAAAGTTTATTGTTTAAAAGAGAAGGTATATAGTCAAATTTACTATCCCCATGATGTAACATTCATCACAAGGCTGTACACTGGTGCACATGTCATAGAATGTATGTGCTAGGACTGCCTTCTCTCAGTCCTCAAGACCTGTGCAGCACAAATCCACTCTAAGCATTAAAGATAATAAATATACCTCAGACATAATCTTTAAATAGTTTCTGTGGAAAAAATATTAAGATGGAACTTGCCTACAATACATAATTCAAACGTCCTGTGAGGTTGCCATAGTATCTTCATTAAAAATGTATTCATGATCAGCCCTGAAAACATGCATATGTGTGTGTGTGTGTGTGTGTGTGTGTGTGTGTGTGTATATATATATATCCTGCTCAGTATGTATAAAATTATATGTATATATACATGTACACCATATATATGTGTGTATATATATATATATATATATATATATATATATATCAGCACAATAAGTAAAATAAAATAGTCCATGAATTTGAAAAAAAAAGAACAAGGGTTTAGAAGAAGGGAAGGAAGGGGAAATGCTGTAATTATATTATAATCTCAAAAATTAAAGGAATAACTTTTAAAAAGCATTCTCATATAGTCCTGCTTGTTTCATTTCCTATTACTGAAATAAAAATACCCTGACAGAAACAGACAAGGGGAGGATGGGTTGATATGGGCTCATAATTGCAGGCTAAGATCAACAAAAAAACACAAGGAGCTGGGGAGTGACTCAGCGAGTAAGGGCACTTGCTGTGCAAGCATGAGGACCTGAGTTCAAATCTTCAGCATCCACATAAAAAGCAAGGCATGACCAATGTGCCTGGAACCCCAGTGTTGTAGTTAGACTGAAACAGTGAGCTTCTGTTTCCGTACATGACCCTGTCTCAAGACATTAAAGCAAAAGTGATAGAGGAAGATACCAGCCATCCTCCTCTGGCATCTGCCTAAGCTCGAATCCCTGCACACACATGTGTGCACATGTACAAATGAATAAAATATCTAGCGATGCCAAGTAATACTGGGGTGAGATTATTGGTGTACAATAGATCTGTTGCTTTTCTTCTATGGATTTAAGACAAGAAAAAAACAACTCAAATTAATGGTGCTGCAATAATCATTGGTCCTATACTGGTGAGTGTGTGTGTGTGTGTGTGTGTATGTTTGTATATAGCATGTGTTATATATACGTGTGCGCATGTATACTGAAGGTCACAGGTCAATATTGAGTGCCTTATTTACTTTTTCCTCCAACTTACTTTATGAGACAAGGACCCTCACTAAACCTGGAGGTAAACCACTGGGTAGGCTGGTTAGCAAGCAAGTTCTTGGGATTGGTCAGTCTCTGTGCACACAGCTGTCTTTTAAGGATCTGAACTCTGGCCCACCTACCTACATAGTTTACAGGCCAACCTATCTCAACATTCCTGCTGGGCGTGGTTTTAGACCCTTCACATGGATTGACTCCTGGAGTCTTCATGTTAATCCCTTGGTATCTTTCATCCACTCTGGCTCTTATAACCTTTTGGTATAAACATCTCATTTAGAACTGAATGTTTCAAAATCTCTTACTTTCTGCACATTTGTCTAGTTGTTAGTTCCTATCTACTGCAGGAGAATGCTTCTCTGATGATGGCTGAGTGAGGCATTGATCTATAGGTATAGCAGAATATTGTTGGGATGTCCCTTTATTGCTTTCTTCCTTTAGCAAAACAATAGTATCTAGTTTTCCCCCTAGGCCCACAGCCTATCTAGTCTCAAGTTCTTGGCTATCTAAGTAGTGTCAGGCAATGGCTTCCATCTCACGGATTTGCCTTAGATCCAATCAGATAGTGGTTGGTTACTCACAAAACATTTCTGCCATTATTGCACTGGCATATCGTGTAAACAAGGTAGCACAGTAGGTCACAGTATTTGTAGTTGGGTTGGTGGTTATGGTTCTCCTCCAGTAGCATGTAGAGTACCTCCCAGCATTACTGGTCAGTAGGGGTTAAGGCCCTAATTAGGCACCAGGTCAATTGGTCTGTGTTCAACAAGATGTGTAAGTGCTGCCCTCAGCAACAGGGCCTCACCATCAATTTGTATTGAGCGATCGACCACTTTGACAATAGCCTGAACTGTTGATGGGTTTTCACAGGGCCCTCTGGACCAGAGACTCAACGATACGTAACCAATTCCCGGCACTAACTCACTTGGTAGTGAAGAGTATCTATTTGAGGCTTTGTCTCTCCTGTTATTTGGTGACTCCATTTAGACTTCTTTCATTTATGTATATATCATAGGAAGCTTCTTCAATGTTATGTTTCCATGTGACCCTTCAAATGATCCTTAGTGTTAGCCGTCCCTCCCTGTATCCCTCTTACTCCCTTTCTGATTCCCATCCCCACATAATCCTCCCACTCGAGTCTCCCCTCTGTCTCTCTATAACTACATATTTTATTTCTTCCTTTGGAGATGCTCCCCTCCTTCCTAGTCCCTTACTTGATATATAACTTCTGTGGTTAGATGGATTATAACATGTCTATCAAATGCTTAAAAGCTAACATCCATTTATAAGAGAAAACATACAATATTTGTTTTGAGGAGTCTGGGTTACCTCACTTGGGATAATTTTTATTTAGCTCCATCCATTTATCTGTGAATTACATAATTTTGTCTCTTTAACATCTAAATAACAATCCACTGTATAAATATATCAGATTTTCATTGTCCATTCAACAACTGATGGACATCTAGGCCTTTTCTGATCTCTGGAAAATGTGAATAGATCACAAATGAACACGGATCTTCAAGTATCTCTAGTAAAATGCTTAGTCCTTTGGGTATATGCCCAAGAGTGGTATAGTTGGATCTTGAGGTAGATCTCTTTTCAGTGTCTGTAGAGTCACCACGCTAATTTCTATAGGAGCTGTACAAGTCTATCTTTCTACCAACAATGGATGAGTTTTCATCAACTGATGATGGGCTATAAAAGTAATGAATATACTTTTTTTCCACTTTTAAATAAATCAACCTACCACCTCTGCTAAAATACATATTTTTTTTCAGTGATCTCTTACCTTATCTAGAAAACTACATTTTACTATCTTCTATCCTCACAACAGAATTAGAGGGACTTGTTTTTTTTATTTGCATCAGAGACAACTATGTACTAGAAAACATGAAGATGTTGCCCAAGATCAAACTGTCAGAAACGACAGAGATTTAAATACACATTGGTCTTACTCCTAACCCAACCAAAGACACCTGGGTCCTGGGTTCCTAACGTCTCCGCTAATGGCTCAGTAGCGCATGCAGTATTCCATTGCCAAAGGATTGTCAAACGGATTCGACAGGGCACATCAATCCTTCCTTCTTGGCTCCCATCGTAACCACTTCATCATTTGCTTCCTACATTTTCCCATCCCTTTGTAATCTACTGACCTCCCTGTCCTTTCGTTATGTCTCAAGCCAAAAAATGACTTAAAGCTTAAGAATACATATACACATTATAATAACAGTTAATGAAAAAGGCCATGGATTTAAAAGAAAGTAAGGAAGGGCATATGTGAGAGTTTGGAAGGAGGTGAGGAAAGGGAGAAATGATATTGTTTTATTATAATATTAAAAATAAATAATAATAAAGTTGATAGATAAATGAATGAAGATGTAAAAACAGTCAAAGAAAAACTTGTGGAAATGAAAAGAAGGAAAGAAGATTAACATTAAAAATGAATGGAGTACCTGAGGAAGAGAAAAGGGGTGAGAGGGGGAAGAAAAATAAAGGAAAACATGAAATGGGGGAAATGGTAATATTAAAAACTACAACCAAAAAAAAAAACATTACAGAAATAAAAGAAGCTTACTTTATGTATGGAAGATGCAGTGGGCACCTGGGAAAAGGCTCAGAAAAATGAACTCCAGGACAGACTTCAGTGAAAACATTCAAAGTTTACAGATGAAGTAAAGATTCTCCAGTCTTCACACGAACAGAAAATCTATTTAATGATTCCAAAAGCAAGAGCATTTTCAAAAGCCACAAAACAAACCAAAAAGTTATGCTTTTAAAATCTTAGGGAAAATCACAAGCTGAAGAATTTATATCCACCAAAATGTGGATCAAGTATCAGTGGTGTCAGTACAGCTCAAAAACAGAAGAATTCCTGAAAGATTGAACATATGTTGCTCTCCTGGGCAATATCCTAAAGAATAACAGTGTCAAACCAAATGTGCCCAGGGTATCTGTGACAGAAGGACGGATGTCTACATCTGGGATATTTATCTCTGCAGAGGTAAGTCTATAATGATGATCCCCTGAACACTGTAGTATGTGGATGGGACTTGTTTTCATAGAAATAGAACATAGCTAAAAACTCTTAGATTTCTGACTTATATGGTTCAATGTGAGTCAGAAAATAATATTTAAAGATGACAGATGGCATAATAATAAAAAGTGAGTCCAACAGTAATTGGCACAAGAGCACTAAATCCTAAGTCCCTGGGGAAGTTTCAACTAGTAGAAAGATGTAATAAAGACAGGAACACTAAATGTAACATAATATAAATGGTAATTATATTGCAACAAAATCAGAGTCCAAATATTGCAGTTGCAATATGAAATGTAAAACTAATTCACTTAATAAGAAAAAATTGTTTTTAAATTGGCTCATAGAGTTCAAACTCAATTGTGCACACAAGATTAAAATATATTTGTATATATGTGCCTATCACTACTCTATACACTTTTTTAAAGTGCTGAAGAAAAGGAATAAAACTAAGTCAAAATTCAAACAAACAATTCAATGCAACTGAACTGCATTTCAAAAACTTCTATAATCACACTTAAACAAAACTAACTCCAAGAAACTTCTGAATACTATAGAGTCACAAAGTTGGATAAGGATACTGATACAAAGTAGTCTAGTATGTTGACATGATTGTAACATTCTGAAACTCTTTGCCATGTTTATAGTATCAAATGAAGGAGCAACCCATGTCAGTAACCTTGATATTTCAAGGACAGCACACTTTCTGGGGAAGGAAAACTGGGCGTGTCCAATATCGACCAATAATAAAAAGTCACCCAATAATAAAATGGTGTCATGCGTGACACAAGTCACAAGACAACATGGATGCACATTGAAAACTCCACTGAGGAAATGCGTGTGAGGAATACATACTGTGGGATTCTGTTCCTATTAAACTCTAGATCAGACAAAATAATAAAAGGAAAGAAGACTGAAAGACGGGGATGTGGAAGGACTCAAGTAAACACATTAGGAGAAGAAAACACTGTCTGTACATGGCTTAGGTTCTGATGTTCAACTCGCTCATTAAGTGTAATGCTGCCCTTTCAGCTACATGCAAATTATACCACAATTAAAAATTTAAAAAATATAAGAGCCAGGCATAATTTACATGTCACATAATAATTGGCTTTGTTACTTCATCGCCAAGGAAACTGTTCTCATTAGCAGTGCTCACATGCAAAAGGCAGAGCAAACTTAGAGCCCCTTCTCTCCCCGCCAGAAAGAAATTGCCTGTAAAATTCTTTTGACTTTGATCTGATGACCAAAGGTCAGCCATGGCCAAGCTCCGTCTAGGCATTCCCAGGGGACATAGGGGACTAAAGGAGCAGGAGTGAGGGTCGTGTGATATGGTGACCGTTGGAGGAGTGGATCCATGTCAATGTGGCTTTCCTTCTGTGCAGTTCCATAACACATCTTACACTGCTGTGCTACACTCCCCAGCCAGATGCTCTGTGGCGTGGGGCTTTGGTTTTTGCTCAGTTTCTTAGCCTTTCAAAGAGGAAATGGAAAAGGGAGGGAAGTAATTTTATTCTGAAGAAAACTTCTATCAGAAAAACACACATTTAAACAAACAAAATCTACAAGTTGAATGCCAAGGTCTTCTATCTAGCAACTAAAACTTAACTGACCAGCTGGAGAGATAGATCAGAGATTAAGAGCATTTACTGCTCTTGCAAAGGACCCAAGTGTATTCCCAGCACCACATGGTAGCTCACAACCAGGGGATCTAGCACCCTCTTCTGACCTCCTCAGAACCAGGTAGTCTCGGAGTATATTTACATACAAGAAGACCCAACACTCATACATGTAAAATAAAAACCAACAAATCTCTCTTTTAAAAAGTTAACTTTGACAGGACCTGGAGAGATGGCTCAGTAGTTAAGAGCACTGGCTTCTCTTCCAGGGAACACAGGTTTAATTCTCAGCACCTATATGGTGGCTCACAACTGTCCATAACTCTGGTTCTAGAGGACCCAGTGCCCTCTTCTGGCCTCCATTTGTACTGCGTGCATGTAGTGCACAGACATACATACTGGCAAAATAGTCATACCATATACATGAAATAAAAACAAACTATATAAATTTTCATTAAAGTTAACTTTGAAAAAATAGAAATATTAAAAATAAACCATTATACCATGTTGTTCAATCATCCATATTTTAAAAATCGGATTTTACATTTCTAAAAATATCTGGATTCTAATACCTATATAAACATGTATTTCTGAAATATTTCATGCCTAAATTTTTCTGGTCTCTGTGGACACCTATACACGCACACAAACACACACAATTTTGAAAAGTAAGTCCTGTTTTGAGAAAAGGTCTTATGATGTATCCCTGGTTAAATAAAGTAAATAAATCTGTTTTTAAAAAGTCTTCCTGTAATCCCAGCACTTGGGAGGCAGAGGCAGACGGATTTCTGAGTTCGAGGCCAGCCTGGTCTACAGAGTGAGTTCCAGGACAGCCAGGGCTACACAGAGAAACCCTGTCTCGAGAAAAAAAAAAAAAAAAGTCTTCCTGGCAAGATCACCTCTTTTCCATAAATCTAATAATAGCAGATAAATGTCACAGTAGGTAAAAGACACAAATAATTTAAAATTTATTCCAATATTTATCAGTATTTTAGTTTAAGGACAGTTTGATTTTAACAAGTGATTACAATAATCATATATAGTAGTCATATCAGAATCATAGCTCCGACCTTTCACAGTGTGTTTATAAAGCAATAAGCTAATGCAAAGTGAATAAATTAAAAAAGCAATCAAAAAATAATAAATGTTGAAATTCTCTTTGGGCATTGTGCTATATGCTCTCCAATAAACAAAGTAAATCTATAACCAGAGGGGTTTTGTTCCTACTCCAAGATACTGTGCACTCTTACACGTCTCTAAAAGGAAATATTCTTCATTTATAGAAGATCCCATCTCCACCAGTTTTGCTTCTAGTGGTATAGCTCTGTACTTCCACTTTCTTACTTATAGATAAAGATTGCTGCGTCTAAGAAAGCCTGTTTGAAGCGCAGGAAGGGATTAGACAGGAGGGAAAACTGGTCTAAACGGCACCACTGGCTTTCATCCACTAGATGTCAGTCATGCAGTTAACATCAATTTACAGCCTTAATCCCAATGACACAATCAGAAAGCATAGGAAGTGCTCCCAGCCCTGAGTGTAGTGTACCACAAAGAGGCCTGGAGCTTCACATGTTGTCTGGTCTGAGGACTGGAAACCCTGTCTTGCTCTAATAATGGCAAAAGCCATTCAGAAAACACAGGTTTTCCCCAAGTGTCATCATTAGTTAAGGACAACTGTGCTAGGAGAACTTGAGGTGACTGCAGTCAGTTTACCCGGAAGAATATGTTACTGTCTCGGAGAGCAAGGTCGGAAAGGCTAAATTTGGGGAAACAGAACTGGAGAGCAGAATGTGTCTTATGTATGTGGAATATTTCAAAGAGCACACACTAAAAAGCCACCGCTGATATAGGAAGAATGAATTCGTTTGGGGGAAATTAAGAATCAACAAAGCATCTGGGTTGTTGTCACCAAAATCATGAATGAATTCTGCTCTGTAAATGCCAGATATGCTTTTCTCAGGGGGAACAAAAAGTATGTACAATTTGTAAGGACATTCCTAAGGATTCCCACTGAACAGTGTCATGTAAGGTGTGTTGCTTACGAGAATGCTGCTCACCCATTTGTCAGGTAGATTAGCTCTGTCTGTTCACCCAAGTTAGGTGGGTTAACAGTCTTGTTCAATGGGTTTGTTGCCACCATGGCCTATGTATGAACTCCTTGCCATAGACCACTCTCGATATAATTCCACACAATTGTCAAATTAATGGGAGGCAAAATAGGAATAAGATCCACGAACACTTTGAGGAAAGTCTTGGTTCCATCAATGTAAAATGAAGAAACCACATTTAAATGTTCTCAAATTTTCTCCTACCTCCTTTAATCTTGTGATTTCATAATGTAACATAATGTTCCTTAAAATAATGAAAAAATCATTTTTGCTGACTAACTAGGACATGTTAGTTCTTGAAGAATGTGTGTACTTTGCGTTGCTCACCAATTACTCTGTCCCCTGTTTCTCCACACGGTTCTGATGCCCATGAAAGGTAAGGATGTCTTCTCTTTGTATTGTCTCTGCTCCCATTCTTCAGCCTCCAACTCCTCATTCTCTCCCCCTAGACTCCCACCCTGCACAAGATGAGAGAGAGTGTTTGGAGAATGAATTAGTCCTCCTGCCTATATTCTGCTGCAGATAGACTCACAGACAAGAGAGTGTTCGTATTTACAGTGTGTCCCTGCGTGATGAGAACCATATCTCCCCTTCAGTGAGGTCACTCTACTGTACTGATGAAGTCCCCAATACTGGATGCCACCACTAGTTATCAAAGAAGCAAACAATCTGCCTCTCACTCTTGCTGGGAGGAACAAGAAATGAACTTGACATTCTAAGATGCATCCGCACAAGACTGCCCTGCATCTGATAAGGACCAGCTTCTACCCACATCACTAGTAAAGCAAATCACTCCGATTGGCACGTGACTGTCAGCCCACCCAGTGCTGAGATGAGCCCCTGGAGCAGGCAGATGAAGCCCGGTCTGAAAGAATGGAGAGTCTCATAGGAAATAGGGATGCATGAAAGCCTGTGAGATTCTAATAAGAAATGAGTGAGAAGACTGAGTTGTCCGAGAGCACCATTGCTGCAGACAGCATGATCGCTGCTGTGGACCGGTGAAAGACGATGCCAGGCAGAGCAAAACTGTAGATTCTCCAAGCGACTGATTCTAACATGAGGAAGAATTCTATGCAAACAACAGAGACGGAGTTCCAGAGAGTCCTGGGTGCATGGATAGAGGGTGCTGGAGATTCCTTCTACAGAGTTCGTGGGACCTGACAGAGCCTGAGGAGCCCATTGCTCACAGAATATACTCGAAGCCACTGTTCACTGTTAGCTTTGGTTTTCATCTCTCAAAGGCCTTGTCAAAGTGTGTTGCTAATTGAAAAATAAATAAATAAAAAGCAGGGTACTGAAAGAAAAGCCAGACTCTCCTACCTTGGGATTGTTGGTGCTGGGCTCCCTGGGAAAAACCTTAAGTAGAAGAATCAAGAAGACCTCAAAGGTGATACTTATAAAGGCCAAAATAGTTAATAGACTGTCAGAGAGAGAAGTTTATTAAGCCAAGCAATTAGCTCTTTTCTTTAAAGGCCTGTGGTAAGACTAAATGAAAAAAAAAAAAACCACCACCACATAAGGTAATTGAAGTATCCAGGGATTTAGGAATAAGGTACAGACTTAATGAGCATTTGTGGAGCACTTTGTGCCTTTTAAGTGGCTTTCAAGTGTTTTCTTATCAGCTGACAATAGACAGAGCAGATACAGGACTCTCTGTGATAGTCCATGTCCATATAGAAGTCACAGTGGAGCACTGAAACTTTAGAGTGATGAGCAGCAGGCTTCTGATGGATCTGGCCGATCAGATAATACCACACCACAGCACCCGTGGCCGTGAACGAGGCTATCATGGACAAGAAGAGACAGGACTACACCAGTGTGATCCCTGGAAGCATGTGGACTCAGCATGATGCAAATGAGCCAAATAAAGCAACACAACTGGGATTTCCAGCTAGACTGACCTCCAGACCACGGACTCTCACACAGGATCCTCTAGAGTACCATAGTTTTGGTCAACATGCTGTTAAAACAGAAGGAGTGGAGAGCCTAGAATAGCCAAGAAGAAGCCCAGCATTGAGCAGACAATTCAGTCAGTTCTCACTGCAACCTGCAAGCCATTTGGATGGTTTCCGTTTTACAGATAAAGAACCCATGACTCTGGACACGTGCTATGCAGGGTCCTCTGGCCACAAGAAGTCATCAAGCTAGGACTGGAATATAAGTCTGTCTCACTCACTCAAAACTTCAGGATTATTTTGAAACTACTCATATTTCTTCCCACTGCAATATTTATAATCTGCAATGCCTTGTCTACTTTTTTGAGACTTCCTTCCTATGCATTTTCGGAATCAAAACCATGTTGTCTAGATCTCGAGATATATGAGGTTGCTTCCTTCCTAGTTATCTGAAAGGACATTGGGAAAAATATTACAATATGTAATTCAAAACGCAGAGGCATGCAAGGGCACAGCCATTACATGAACAGAATTAAAAGAGGGGAACTGAACAGGTAACTAAATAAAAACAGAGCAACTGGATAACTAAAACTTTTAATTACCTAAAGATAACTCATGTTTTTAGAAAATTAATTAAATATCTGGCTAGTGAGTCGATCACATTCCTCAATTGATTTGATTAACACTCTAAGGAAGTATGAAGTCATATTGACAACATTAGACAATTTTGTAGGCATGATATAATATGCATAAGGAAAATATCACAGTAGTGGGGATTGTCGTAGGAAAAGAATATGATGTCAAGTGTTCTAAAAACAAACCATGTTCTCAGTTGAAATGAAAAACTATTAATTCTCTTTAACAATGTGAACTTTTCTTAGAAAATGAGGTGAATGTTTTCCCCCTTACCCCATATTGCCTTCCCTTGTGTTTATTCACGAGAACTCAGAGATTGGCAGTGTCTTGGCATGAAACACAATTAGTGTTCACAGATAAAGAAGATTATGACCCGAGCCCTTACTCCAAATGCACCATCCCAAACCAAACCATCTAAAGCTTACCCCCCTGTCCAGAACACAGTGCATCTCTAGCCCCTCCCAATTCCTCAATATTCTGACCTTCCCCCAGCTGGTCAGCCAGCCCCACAATCCATTAGACTCCACTGCAAAAATCAAATGTATCCACGCTGGAGCTGTAATTCAATTCATCTTCTCCTTGGGTTTCCTCTGCTCTGTGCCAGGGTCATTTGTAAAGCCATCACTCACTCCAAACTGTTGCACCTGTGCTGCTATTGAAACACCCCTTCCTCTGCCAGCCCTCCCTCGCCTCCATCCTCCCAGGCACCTGGGGCGGGCCCCCAGTCGCCTTTTCCCAGGCACAAAAAGCTTTCCTCAGTGAGGGAGGAATGCTAGAATTCCCCCAAGCATTGGCAAGGAAATATTTAAATGTGATCAGAGGTTCTTCCTTTGTTTTATTTTTTTTCCCCTAGGGAAATTAATCTCTCTGAGATATTCAATGGATTCGTTTGCTCTTCCGAGAGGCAACACCATCCTGCGGAGCGTTAAGTGCTCACAGCTTGCAAAAGATAAATATTTTCTTCTTTTTTTGCTGCCGACACAGATGATACATGCCTGGTTTCCCCAACCATCTCTAATTGAATACTTTGCTTCGTTGAAATTGTTTTAAACTTGGCTGTGAGAAATGTAGGGATGAACACCCAACCCTCTCCCCGATAGGCTTGGGAGGCAGAATGCCTGGCAGCTGTAGCTCCCTAAGAGGCTGCCCCCTCCTGACCCGTAGTTCCTTGCCTGCTAACAAGCTTGAGAACTAAGCACACCCATCCTGTCACTGCCAGTCTGCCGCTCCTTGACTCTCTCCTTTGGCTCCTAGCGGTAAACCTAAGCACTGTTATTTACCTTCCTAAGTCTGAAAGGACTTTCAAAGTCAAGCTGGTCTTAAACTCAGCACTGTGTGAGTTTAGACCACTCACTCAGGTTCGCTGACTTCACCTTCATTATTTATACGATGTTAAGATAATACCAACCCCATAGGGCTGCCGTTATCTCTAGCACAATACCTGGCATGCACATGTATTGACTGTGTTCGATTTTCTTTTCCATCTATTTTTTTAAACATTTTTAAAAGTTGTTGATGGAGACAAGCTGTATCTCCTAGGCCTAGTCATCTTTTAGAGCTAACAAAGGCTGCCCTATGCCCCAGAACCCATCAAAGATGCTCATGTTTAGCCTGTCCTGAGCTCTTCCCTCTCCTGTCTCACTGTTCCCAGAGAAACCCCATTAAAGACACTAGCCTTGGCTTTTCTGGCTCTGCTCTTTCCCTACTGACCTGCCCTGGTACTACCCACCCCCCCCAATCCCCCCCCACCCCACCCCGCTCCCAACCCTCCCGTTCCTGGAGTACTGGGGTGGCAGCAAGCTTGCCTGTCACTACTGTTGACCTCTGTGTGAGCTCCTGCAGTCACAACTCAATAGATTAACTGAGGACAATATTTAATTAATGTAAATGTCTCTGCTTCTCACGCTGTCATTTAAGTTAGTCAATGGCCACAAATCATGATTAGATACGGCGGGCAAAGACACAAGCCGGTTTGTGGCTATCAGAACAAAGTCAGCCGAAGACCTGAGGGTGGGGAGGCTACTGCACATGGACTTCAGCCAGCACCTCCTCTGGTGCCAGATCCAGGGTGCGGGGGCCCCTTGAGAATATGTGTTCCCAGATGTTGCTGACACTGGCTCCCCGGACAGTATTTTGGATTGTACTTCAGGAGCATGTAAAAATGAGCAGGTGGGGAAAACCACTGTTCTATTGTAATAAACAAGTCTCAAGATGAATAAAATCAAAGTTTGTGGACAGTGTCAACAAAGGCCACCATCACAGAAAAAAGGTGCCTGGTTAGCTTTAACCTTGGTCTCTGGAGTAAGAGCATCCTCCTGTTCTTTGAGAAAAAAATAGCCCAGTGTAGTCTAGGATATTGTTGTTTGTTTGTTTGTTTGTTTGTTTGTCTGTTTGCATGATTTAGATGAGGGTCACTTGTCCCTCTTCTCCATATGCTTTTGGCTCATGTGACATGGCCAGTGTTAGCACCAACAGTGTGTCCACTGCAGTAGACTCTCTGTACCCTGCTTTGGAAATAGCAGGAAACAGTGACTCAAGCCATCATCTGACAGTAGGACAGCAGAAGCAGGACTCGCCAGGCCACAGGTAAGACCAACCAGGCATTGGCAGGCCAGGCAGGAGCAGGTATCTCAATACTTAGAAAGTGGTCCTGTAGGCTAATCCTCAGAGGGATTCTCTAAGGTGATAAGCAACGGTTCTGGCCCATTTCCTCCAGTCTCTAAAGGATGCAGCCTGGATTCCTTAGGTCAAACCCCTAGGCTTTCCTTCTACTCTGGCCCTTCCAGTCCCTTTTCTGGAAAATGAAACTAAACATGCTTCTTTAATTCTCTCTGGCTGGTTTGTCTGTGATTTACCAGACTTCCTCATGTAAATGTTAAATGAATTTTTTCTATATTTTTTTTAAATAGCCACATTCATAATGGCACTCATGGGCTGAAGAGATGGCTCAGCAGTTAGGAGGGTAAGCTGTTCTTGCAGAAGATGGGAGTTCAGGTCCTACGTCAGGTGACTCATGACATCTGTGACTCTGACATCTTCTAGACTCTCTGGGCATTGCACAAACGTGCACATTCACATGAAAAGAAGAAGATTTTAACAAAAAAAAAATGGGGCCACTGTCATCACATATCAAGTCAGCATGGTTCAGAAACACAGATTAGTCTCACGTCAGCCTGTGTCCAGCCTGGCTTCAGCCTGTGTCCCCTGGAAGATCTGCCATTTCTGTATTGTTGCTGAGGGGGAACAGTAGAACCAGCTCATCTGCGTGACGGACCAAGGACACGATGCAGCGTGAGCGGAACAAGCCAGCCCAGGGCAAGATCACAGTTATTCTGAATTTCAGATAAAGGGCAAAATAAGCTCTTTATGGACATTCATCCCCCACCCCCAAAGCTCGGGATACATGGGATACACTTACAATGAAAATATAAAATCAAATACAATTTCTCATTTAGCTGAGATTCCAATAACAAAGAACTTCTGTCTCCCTATTCTAGAAGATCCCTCAAACATCTCCCACGGGCACTATGCTATCGGGGTATCGGAAGAGGGGGAAGTGGTGCTGAAGCTCAGAAGCTGAATCCTGCATGAGACAGGAACAGACAAGCAAAGCATGGAAAGCCCCTTCCTTCCCTCTGCCGTGAGCAGCTGCTGCCGATCCACACTGCGGTCAGGAAGGCTTGTTAACTACAGCCCAACACCACTTTATAAATCATTACCCACTTCCTGTGCATTAACATTACCAAACAGCAAGGGACAACTTGTAAGCTATTATCCTATGGCCTAGCCTTGCATCAGAAACATTAGCTCGCAGTGCATTTGTGCATTTCAAAATAGGGTAGCTCTTCCTGAGGTCAACTTCTAAACCACTTTGTGATCAACACCTTTTAAAACGACCTTCCCCTGCTTGTCCTGATTTAGCTTTCTTTTTTGTTACATCATCATGATGCAGTCAGGTTTCCAGATTTTCTCCATTACTTCTCAACAGAACAAAGACATTAATAAACAGTGCTTAGTGTTGAAAAAAAAAAAGAATGAAACGTCTATTTATGGACCTTTTTCCAGTGGTTAGGAATAGGGCTGGTAAGATAGCTCAGTGGATAAGAACACTGCTCTTACAGAGGACTTGGGTTCGGTTCTCAGTACCCACATGGCAGTTTCTAACTATGTGAAACCACAGTTCAGTAATCTCTGACGCCCTCTTCTGGCCTCTGTAGGCACTGCATGTATGTGATACAATTTAAATACAGGCAGGCAAAAAACAAAATGAAAAAAAAATAATTAAAATAAAATGTTTGAGAGTTTTAGTGTTTTAGTTAGGGTTACTGTTGCTATGATGAAATACCCTGACCAACAGCAAGTTGGGGAGGGAAAGATTTATTTGACTTACACATCTATATCACTGTTCATTATCAAAGGAACTCAGGACAGGAACTCAAACAGAGCAGGGACCCAGAAGTAGATGCTGATGCAGAGGTTATAGAGGGGTGCTGCTTGCTGCTTGCTTAGACTAACTTGCTCAGCCTACTTGTAGAACCAAGGACCACCCACCCAGGGATGACACCACCCACAATGGGCTGGCCCCTTCTCTATCAATCACTAAGTAAGATAATGCCCTACAATCAGATCTTATGGAGGCATTTTCTCAACCGAGGTTCCCTCCTCCCAGATAACTTGTATTGAGTTGACATAAAACTGCCCAGCCTACTTAGATAACTTGGAACACATTTGTCAGTCTAGAACCAGAAGCATAATGCCTATCAAATGCACAGTGATATTTTCTTTGGTGTTACCTCCATTGCCCAGAAAAACAGACTGTGATGGCAATTCATGGTTTTCAGCTTGTCTACATCTGGAGTGAACTACAATCCAGAAATAGAAGGCATACCTGTGATCCAGATTTTGAGGCTGGAAGACCCAGACTTAACATGGGAGGATACCTGCTTTTGACTCAAATCTTGAGTCACAGTGGCTATGAAAAGCTTAGGTCCAAGCAAAGCAGTCATACGCCTTTAATCCCAGGAGACTGGGGCAAGAAGATCTCTGAGTCCAAGGCCAGCCTGAGACAGAGCAAATTCCAAATTCAGACAAGGTGGTACATACTTTTAATTCGAGCCATACTTTCTGCTGGAGGCCTACATACGGACATTGGAAGAAAGAAGGCTCAGTCTTCTTTGCCTGCTTGCACTTACTTACTTGCCAGCACATCTGTTGAAACCAGATGTTTCAGGATCTTCAGGATTTCATCTTATACAGAAGACCAACTGAAACACTTAGCCTCATGGGACTGAGCAACTACGAGATTCTTGGACTTCCCATTCACAGCTGCCCATTGTTGGGTTAGTTGAACTGCAGACTGTAAGTCATTGCAATAAATTCCCTTACTACCCAGAGACATTCCATAAGCTCCGTGACTCTAGAGAACCCTGACTAATACACAGACCATGCCTGACAACAACTTGCATGGTTGTTCTCTTGCTCCCCTGGCCACCAAAGATGGAACGTGGACACATCCTTTGAAAATGGTGATGATTCTATTTGGGCACCTGGGAATTTGAGGCTGAGACTGAGGAACTGCAGCTCAGCTTCTGAGTGTGAATGGAACTCCACTGTGGAGCCTGGAGAACTGGCTCTATGATAGACGTGCAGATGCAGAAAGGGATCCCTGGGAAGAAAGGAAAAGCAGACAGAAGAATGAGGTAGCAGCTTAAATCATCCATTTGCTCGTGATACAGGACTGAAGAGCCTTCCCTGTATGTCTCAAACAGGAGTCAACACCAGAACCAGAGGAATGAAGAAAGTCTTTCCTGAGGCTCACAGTAAATACAATCGGTTCAACAACCAACAACCAAATATGACATGCCAAAAATAAATGGAAATGTGAGGCAGAGACAAAGACTCTAGAACGGTGTAAAACCATTTTGGATGAAATTCTCAAGGAGACATTCCCAATAGTAAGACTTCAGACAAGCCCTGAGGTAGGTGATGAAACTCTTGAGAGGGAATATGAGGGAGTCGGCTCCATGAGCAGCTTGAGGGAGAATATCTGGTGCTTTTGAAAGATGGCTGAACTCAACTGAGAGACAGTGTGTGACCTCAGGCACAATCATGGGACTCTGGTGGACTGCTCATCTTTGGCAAGCAGCCATCAATCACCCATTGCATTATCTTCTGTGGAGATCAGCAGCAATGAAGATTTGACTGTGGTGGCTGCATATGGCTATACTGCACTCAGAAAGATGAAGCAGGAGGATCACAAGGATGCCACCCTTGGCTACTTAGTGAGAAGTCAGGAGAGAAAGCATGTCAACTGACAGAGAGAGGACTTGCAGTCTGCAGCACTGCAGACGAGGACATAGACCTCACACTTGACACCAAGCAATTTTATATTTGCTTCTATGTCCAAGTCCAGAGCAATGTAGGATATAAGAAAACCATGCAGCCACCAATGAAGCTTGAACATTAGTTCAGAAAGAGGGCACTCTGGGATGAATGTCAGTAGTTAAAACATAGCAGTGGTGATTTAGGATGTTTGCTGCATAAAGATTACCCTGTATAAAGATACCATCATGTAAGCATGGTTCAAACATGAACTACATTTCAGTTAAGTCAAATGTATTTGTAGGAGGGCTGTTGGTATGAAGCTGGAATCAGGCTAAATGTGAGCAGTCTATGTATACATGTGTATAAGTGTATGTATATATAATGATGTCATTTACAATTACTTACACAAGTGCCAACTGAATTTCCACTGGGTAAAAGGATAAACTACAACAACCCTGAGTTATCAGAAACAGGGCACATGCCCACCTCAGCAGCGTATACACTAACACTGCAACAGTAAGAAAAGGTTGGCATGGGCCCTGCACAAGATGACACAAAAATTTATGAAGTGTTCTATATTTAAAAGAAAAATGAAGAAGGGAAGGAAGGAAGGAAGGAAGGAAGGAAGGAAGGAAGGAAGGGGCCCATAGAAAGTTAGAGGAAAGCAGATAATAAGAAAAGTAATGAATAATTTAGACAGAGACAAGGGGCCCTAAAACTGTGGCACCAGGACAAAGGCCAGCAGCTGGTGGCCAGTTAATGACCAGGCTATGCTGAAGGCTAGGGAAGTTCTCTTTGCCCTGAGTGCCTGCTAGCTTTAAGGCACTCCACTGAAGAAGTGCATCATCACATAGAGTGCTAGGTATGTCAAATGTCTCAGGCTTCAGTGGGTAACAGTTTAACATGATCCATGTTAACTGTGCTTGAGGGAAGTTGCACTATTGCGTTTGCTGGTTGTTGGTTTTGAGGTGCCAGGATCACCCCCTGGGGCCTCTGACATGCAAGTGTGTTGCTGCTGAGCTGTATCCTCAGATCCTTAAGCATTCCTTTCTAAGGGTTAGCTTGAAGAACTTTTATTTCCCATGCTTCTTTTGAATGTATCAGCTACCAAGGGTCAGACGATCTCTTCTTACTAGAGCATCAAACCCGACACTTTGGGTCCAACTATTATTGTTGATTCCAAGGTTAATGTGAACCACGGATACAGTTTCTCAAATCATGATTTGGCTTCAAATCATCTCAAGGTTATAACAATGTGTCTGTGGGCAGTTACACGAAACAAGAGAAACAAACATTCCACTGGAGGAAACCCAACCTGGGCATGTCAAGCTGCAGAATTTGGGAGAAAGCAGATGCACTAACCACTATCAAAGCACAGAATTGACCCCAGCATGGCATCTGCCAGCGCTGCTGTCCTAGCCCATGCTCCCTGCTCCCCAAGCTCTCAGAGTGAGCCATCTGCAGATGCCTCATGCTTAGCATTCCAAAGTATTCCCGGTTCCAGTTGCTCTTCATGCTCTTCCTCCCTTCTCTTCATTGGAACCCCACCTTTCAAGACATGGCTCAGTAGACTCTCACCTAGAAATGTCAGTATAGTCTTCACAATACTAATATATGTAGCCCATGCCTGTTGTAACACAGCTCATTGGTTGTAAATCAAAATTCCACAAGCATCCCATAAATAGTGGATTTATCCCTCAAATAGAGTTTCATCCATACATAAGAATATAATTCACTGTGAAGAAGATTGGTGTAAATATATATCCCTACGTGACAAGAATATCTGTGTAAAGTGAAATAAGAAATATATTATTATCCATACATGATTTTAATTATACATGTGTGTGTTTCTTAATGGGAAGAAAATATATATTGTTGAAAATGATGTACACAAAATACTTAGATGGGATTTTTAGAGGCAATACAATAGGAAGTGTCTCTTAAAATATTTTAGTAATTTTAAAAGTTATTCTAAGTTTTAAACTGCAGTGATTGTTGAATCAGATGATAAAAGTATAGAAACAGCATCTCGATGATGGCTGAGTATTTATTGTGACCAAACAGACTAGCACATGTGAACTTAGAATCCTTGAGTGAGAAGACAGAATAGTGAGCCAGAAAAAAAATACCCTAAGAAAACAATAACTAAGAATTTTCTTCAGTTAATGGCAGGCAGTAAGAAGACACAGATACAAAAGCAAAACACGGTGTAACTACAAAATGCTATCCATTCCACAGAGCATGCACAATGGTAGAAAACCAAGAAGAGAAAACTGTCTTCAGGGCTGCTGGAGGAGGGAGATAAGCATTCAAAATATGTAGACAGAGATTGTATTAGCTATGCAGGGAAGTAAAGAGAATTGCTGCACAAATCTCAGAAGCAGTGCAAGCCAGAGATGTTTTTAAAGCGCAGGAGTAAACCCTGTGATAAGGTCTGAATTCCTCGTAGAGTCAAACTGTTTTTTCAGCAGTAAAGTGGAAATATAAACTGTTTGGCTTAGTGTGGTGGCACACACCTGTAGGCCTAGCCCTTGGGAGGCTGAGCCCGAACAATTGTTGATGTAGTTCAAGGCCAGTGTGGGTACACAGTGACACTATCCCAAAAGAAAAAATGGGGGGGGGATGATTCCCTCAAACAAGTGAAAACTGAGTTTATTTCCAGGGACACACAAGGAAGGCATAGAAATCCCTTCAGATGAAAGGACCACAATACCAGACAGATAAGCAAAGAGTGCTAACTAGATACAGAAAAAAGAGAAATAAAAATGTTTTATTTTTAATTTAAAAGACAGCTACCTGTAAAAGTGAATGTATAGTCACATATTATGACTGAAAAATACATACTCATAAACTGTATAGGCATGACACAAAAGAGGAGAGAGAAGGCTCTGCAAGGTACACCATACCAACCTGATGCTAGTCATCCAGCAATGTATTCTTATGTCAAGATAGACTTGGATGATTCAAGTTGCATATATTGAAACAGCAAGAAGGCTCAGTGCAGCACTTACTGCCAATCCTGACCTGAATCCCATGACAGAATCTACAAGGTAGGAGAGAACTGACTTCTAACAATTTGTCCTCTGACCTCCACAAGTGCTGGCATACAGACACTACACACACACACACACACACAC
>NW_021604679.1:2470817-2518032 GCF_004785775.1 Grammomys surdaster
GGAGGGAGGGAGGGAGGGAGGGAGGGAGGGCAGTCTAAAAATTGACTGACAGCCTAGACAGACCCACTGTCATGTAATTGCTTGGCCTTAAGGAATTGGCACTAACCTACTCTGTGTTCTTATGTCAAGACAGACTCTGTGCCTTGGCTTCTCTATCTGCCTCCCAGGAAGAAAGTAGTTCTAATATTGCAGAGTTCTTCTGATTACCTGATACTCAGGGCAATCCTGCTTCATGCTATATTATGTGTTAGCTATGGTGATCAACGATTCCTTCTTCAAAATGATATTTTAATTTCATGAGAATTCATTACATGTACAATTTAGACTGAACTTTTTATAAACACAATTATTCAAGTACTCCTCACAGGACACACACTACCATCTCAGCCCATTTTTTACATATCCAAGGGCATATAAGCTTAAATAGGGAAATCAGTAAGTGACAATAACTTTACACTTTGTATCTCTGAATTTTCTGGGTTTATTTTATTTTTGAAATAGCTTTATTAGAATGAACTCACAAATGAAAACATTACATAGTTAAATCAAGGAAACCACTCGAGTACATACTTGTCCAGTCTGACACTCTATGGATCTCGGAACTTCTCCCTGTTTTAGAACATCCATTCTGAGAACTTCACTTCAGGTTTTACACTCTTCATCCATTACATTTTTACACTTATCTACCATAAAAAAGAAAGAAAGAAAGAAAAGACTATGATAGAATTTAAACTAGAAAGCCAGTTAGCTTTCTAATCTCTTTCATGATTCATGTGTCCCTTATCTGCAATCCATCTCCTGCCCCTTACCACTGAATATTACCTTCCTTTGTCACCTTTCTAAACTTTATACTATGCCAATACTTACAGCTGTTTATAGATACTCATATACACATCTTTTAACCAAGGCCTCATTGTCTTCATTGCTATCAATTCATAGTAAGTCTTGGCACAGGGTAGTATGAATTCTGCAATCTTGTACTTTTGTTACAAGATTATTCAGCAATTCAAGTTCTTCATCTTTCCACATATATTTTAAAATTAGCTTAACAATAGTTATTCTTCACCTCCCGCCCCCAAAACCAACCAAATAGACAAACAGAAGACAATCTAGCTAGTCTGAAATTTTCACTGGGATTGCAATGAATCTATAGGTACATTTTAAGCTTTGGAACGCTTCATTATAACAGTATCTAATATAATGTCAACTGTTCAAATGAAATGTTACATAGTTTCTAATAAAGTTACAACACACTTGAAAAAAAAACACAATGTACTTATATTATTAGGAAGTGTTTTAAAGTACCCAGTACACAGTTGTATTATTGAGTTTTCCACTTTGTGAGCAACTATATCTCTCCATTTATTAAAGAAATTTATGATTTATTTGATCTATATTTGATAGTACTCAGCATATATTTATTTAGATTTATATTTTAATATATTATTTGTAGGTTTTCATTATCCAACTTTGGGAATTTCTTTGTATTCCATTCCTTGTTTGTTGAGCATGTTTATAATTAGTAATTGCCTATTTTTGATTTTTCCAATAATAGTTTATGGTGTTTACTTTTGCCTTATGCTTTGTTTGTACTACCTAATATTTTTAAAGAACAAATGTTTATTTTAAAGTGATCTAGGAGCCAGCCTAGATGTCCACTAACTGACAAGTAATGAAAACGTGTTATGCATATAAAATGGAATATTACTCAGCTCTGAAGAAAAAAATGAAATCATTAGATTTGTTGGAGAATGGATGAACTTAGAACAGATAATATTAAATGAGGCCACTTCAAAAACCCAGAAAGAAACTTTTGCATTCTACCTCATCTGTGGTACTAGCCAGTAGTACAGGGTACCTGTACTACCCTGTGCCAAAGCTTACTATGAGTTGCTAGCAATGCAGACAATGAGGCCTTGGTAAAAAAATGCACACAGCGGCACATACAGAAGTTCAGAAACTGGCTCATGTGGGTGTTTCACATACTCTCCAAAAAGGCATAGGCAATTCCATGATGCTGAAACAACTGAGCATCCTTCTCCAAAAGCCACAGTCTGTAATCTGTATGCAATATCTGTAGCATCTTTATTGACAGTTATCAAAAATTGATGCCAGCGCATCTGGTAAATGAATTAGCAATACTACCATTGAGCAGAAGAGAAATGGACAAATTTGATTTACACGGAAATGGAAATATGCTTTAAATTCCTTTTACCACAGCAAAACCATTGTGTCTCAAACCAAAGCCAACAGTTGTCACCATGAGCTGCAGAGATAGGACTAAGAAGGAGAGAAAATGAGTGTGAAAATTCATTCTCATGATGGAAAGCAGATCGATGGGTTTATTAGAACCCACAGAACTGCATACCATGCTAGCATATGTAAATTAAGAAACAGTCAATGAGTTTGTCTGGGAAATGAGCTGAATATGAATGGAGTAACTAAAATAAAGAGCACTACCATTACCAAGACAGACCCAACCCTGGGCTTCCTGACAGAGTGAGGGAGAGGGCGACAGCATCTCATGCTCACCAGGAACGCACAGCCTCAGTCTAGTCGGGGAAAACAGCAGGTAAAGCCAAGTCCAGATGCTCCGGATAATAACTCCTCAGGGCATTTTTAAAGTATCAAGGTCTTTGCCACAGTTTTAACATAAAATACTACCCCTGTCCCCAGGTAAAGGCCAACTGACAAACTTGACACTATTATAAAGATACAGTAGAAACATTAGACGGTGTGGTGTGATGTTTTTAATCACTGGAAACAGGCCCTTGAAGAGACCACAGTCTCTTCCTTTCTTCCCATCAGGCCATGTGGTTAGTTATTTCATCATAATAATGCTGTCTTGTTACAGTCCTTAAAACGATGGCCCAGTTGACCAAAGGCCAAAATTTTGAAAACTGTGACACAGAATTAACCTTTTATCTCCATAAGTTTATCATCTCTTGAATTTATCACAATAATGGAGCACTGACTAACACATGGTGAAACACACGGGAAGGCCGCCACAAACCGGAGGTTAAGAAGACTGCTCACTGTTGCACGTGAGTAATTTCACCATGAGATAATCCCTGGCTTGTGCCTTGGAATAGAAAAGAAGAATAGAAAAACTGGCAAGATCTGAGTAAAGACTGTAGCTAATAGTATTGTGCTAATGGTGATTTTACTAAATCAATATATAACGCTCAGAGAAGTTACTATGAAAATACATAAGCATCTACAGACTGCAAGCTTTCAGCATCACTTTAAAAAAAGAAGTATTTATTTATTTTATGTGTATTTGTGTGCATCTATGTCTATGCACCATTATGTGTGCACCACCCACAAAGGACAGAAGATAGCATCAGATCCCCCAGGAACTGGACTTACAGATGGTTGTGAACCCACTGGGTCCCCTGCAAGAGCAGCCAATGCTCTTCATTGCATTGGGCCATCTCTCCAGCCAGCCCCACAAAACTAATTTTTATAAGCATCCTATAATAGTAAACTTTCTCTGAAATAAAAATTAGAAGACTCCAGTGAGAGCCTTTCCTTGGTCTGATTCCATGCTCACCAACTTTGCCTGCTGGGGCAGGCATCATATTGACCCATGCACTTGATACAAATAAAGTTTGTCTGATTACATGATTTCCTACATTTCCGTTTTCAGAATAAAGGAAGCATTTCCGTTTCAAACAAATTGGAACAACAGCCAAATTCAGAGAGATCAATATTGATTCTTCACCCTGCCCTAGAAACCACCCATACTTCAGAAGAGCAGTTAAGACCTTGGGAAATCTTCTGAGAGTTTCCTAAAATTGGGCTTTTTCTAATGATAAGTGAAATGCTTTGGTGTAGCTTCTCTCTGTATCTTCTCAAAGGGAATTTTGCCTATCGCATTAAAGAATGGAGGACATGCTCCACTTTGGAAGTCACATGACATTTTTTTTTTTATAATCCAGCTTTGAGCACCAGTGGAGTCTCACAATCTTGAGAAATGCACAGAAGTCTTAGTGTGTCTGAAAGAGTCCCTTTGAGACAATACAAAGGAATGATTAGCATATTATACTCTACCTAACTGTACTTACAGAAGAACATGCAAGGCCCCAGACTCTGGCTTCCTATCAACATTCATGATAGTTTAACAGTATGACTGGAAACTCATGATAGTTTAACAGTGTGACTGGAAACTCGTATGACTATTAAAATTACTCTAATGAGTAGAACAGTGTACAAACACTCTGGGATGTTGTTCTTCTGACCTTTTTTGCTTTCATTTCTTGGGATGGAATCCTAAACAATCCTGAGCTGGCCTTGAGCTCCTGGATCCAAGAGGTCCTCTCTCTTCAGTCAGCCCAAATGCTCAGCATACTGAGGTATGCCAATCTTCCTGACACTCAACATTTTAATGAAGTCAAAACCTCTGGCCTTTCCCTGCTACATTTGCTCTTGTAGACATAGACGGGGTCTTACGTTTGTTCATATTCGTAAAATAAACTCCAGTCATTTAGTACTAAGAAATATTTTATTATAAATTTAATTCTAAATTGTAAAATTGAATCAACACAAGATTCAATTTGGTTCTACATCGTACATTGTTGGCTTGACTTCTGCCTAAATCAGGGCCTCTGCTCCTCAGCTGGAATATGCTTAACAGTCTTTTCACCACAGAATGGCTTAGTCGATATCATCATTCATTTGTATTCAACAAATAACCAATTCATGCTAAGAAGGTCTATACACTCTCAGATGCTTAACAGCTTATTTGAAATAAATGAGCATTATTTGCTTATCAGAAAGCATTTGAAGCCAATGATATATTTTCAGAAAAAACTAAAGATATTTCTAATGCAGGAAATGGCTTTTGACCTGGTCTGTAGCTGTCCTGTAACTTCAGGTCTCAGCTAAGATCCGTCAGCCTTTGAAATCACTTCCAAACGTGGAGACAGTATCAATTTAACAACCAAGTCTGGTTTTTGGCCTCCACATTTTCTAATCAGATCCTAACGCAGTGTCCAGAGATATAGTGAAGCAAACAATTTGCTACTTTGAGGCCTACATGCAGGCCTACAATAAATACCCTGTAGATATGCTTTTACCACGTAGAAAACCCTGACTTCTGGGCCACGAGTTCTGGTGGGAGTTCTGACATACAATAATCCCTTGCTTTCGAACAGAATGTTATGGGACGTTATTATTTAGGAAGTAAAAGTAAACTAATGGGATCAGCCCAGATATACAGAGACCTTGAAAACAGGTGACTGGCAGCCCTTAGAGAGATGGCACACACATACCTGTAGACACGGTGTTCCTGAAAGTTTTTAAAAAAAACTTAGCTGAACTTGAATTGTCTACTCTTAATACCATAGCAAAATCAGGAGTCAGCACGCCTGGAGCCTAGGCTTAGGGATCATGCTGAGAGCTTATTTACAGCCATGTCTTCCCTCTGCTCCCCTTTATCTCTCCGACTGGCGCTTTCATCAGTCAGTCAGCTAAGGTCAGACTCACCTCAATGGCTCAGCACACCAGTCTCATCTCCATTACATTTGGAGGTAGAAAATCTGAATCTTCTCAGTGCTGACCTTATTGCTTTCCAAGCTATTGATTATGGCTATCAAGTTCCAACAGTTCGCTGGGGTCAGACTCTGGGAAGAGAAAAAGGCAGAAAGCGGAGCCACATTGCTCCCCCTCTCCCGACTGCACTGACTTCGCCGTTGGTTGGATTTGGGTGTAATTAGAATGAATCACTGCAGGCCGCGGCTCCTGTCTATTCTAGACTGGCACTCTTGATTCACCTAGATTTTTGGCCATTCATCAGAGTACACATCTGGTATGTAATGAGGAATGAACGGAGTGGAAAGAGGAGGTCAGCGAGACACGGACGGACCCTGGATAGGAATGATTATAGAGTCACTGACACGCAAATAAATGGCATGTATCACAATCCACAACTCTCGGGGAGTGTAAATCTCACACTTGACATACCCTTTGGCAAGAGATAGACTTTATGAATCTTTTTTCCATCACTAGAGCAGTTTTGTACAAGGATACCCTGTCCTGACATAACTCTCAACATCGGATGCTCTCTTATCTAGCAGAAATATGTTTTTGCTGTAATTTTAGTCCTTCAATTCAGTACTCATTAAATCGTAATCTTTTTTTGCATTGTGGGTATTTTTTTCTCCCCTGGACTACTTTCTTTGTTATCTTGTGGCTCCTTTTATAATGTTTTTATTATTCACTGTTGTTCATAATACTTACTATTATTATTACTATTTTCATTGTAGCTAGACACTATTAGGTGATTTACATAACAATCTCATCAACACCTCAATAATGGTGAAAGAAAACAGATATTGTCTCCATTCCTAGAGGTTGAGGCAAACTAAGATGGAGAGATTTGTCTACTACCAGGTGACAAAAATCATTCCTGAACCCAGAAACAATGTCTCTGGGCTGTCTGCTCAGTAACCATACCAGCCAAGGAGTGCAGACTCCACAACTACCTACAAGCCAGTGCTATATCTGGGCATACTCTCTTACTCTTCTAATTTTGCAGTAAATTAGAGTAATAATAGTGTGTAAATCATTTCAAGACAGTGATATAACTATAATAAAATATCTGGTATTGATTACTCATCATGGGCCAGAAGCTATTTGAAATACTCTGCCTACCTTATATAATACAAGCCTCAGAACTCATCAAGAACTCATCACTATCCGCTCTTAAATGCTAAGACCATAGGAAACAGCAGTTGCCTGGGCAGAGCCTGCCAGCTATGACAGAGCACTTCTGAGACACAAATCAAGGTAGAAAGTGCCACATGTCTGCATACAGTAAAGTACTGTCTGCATAAAGTAAAATGGATCATACAGGTGCCTGTATCCTTTGAGCTGAGAAAAATCAGGGAGGACTTCTTGACATAGGTGACACTTGAGCTCTAGGTCTTGGAGTCTTAAGAAGTTAGTAGGATAAGCAAGTGTAATAAAAACGCAGGCAAATACCAAAGAGTTTGAAGGAAACAGATTAGCCACACAGCTAATAAAGGCTATACTATGCAGACATCTGTGTTTGAGGTTGTAAGTAGCATGGTTGCCAATGCACAACAGAGTTCAACTTGTGATTCACCTATGACAACAGAGGCAAACATGCTTCTAGAAACACTTCCAATACATTTTCCACTCTAGACCCTGCCTCTGATACACACGGCAGTGGGGGTGCCAATCCAGTATCTTCTGGTCGTTGTCGGACAGGGCAGGCTCAGTTGTTATCACGTACTGTATCAGTGAGTTCCAGTAGGAAACTAACTATATGGTCAAAGATGGCATGATCTGAGGCGGATTCTTCCCCAGAAGGACAGGTAAGGTGTGAACTGCATGGAAATAACATCTAGTGATGGTGCAGCCATAAAAGCATGAGGGGAGGAGAGATAAAGAACCCCAAATGTGGCACAGCCTGTGGGAAAGTGACCTTGAAGGCAGCACTGTTCTGCCTTCAGTTTGAGAAAACCTTGAAAGGAACCAAGGGAATGAGATAAAGTCCCATTTATCTCCCACCCTTTGGGTGTGGGTCTGGGGGGGACTGTGCTAAGTGAGAGACAGAGCACAAGAGCATCAAGGTCATGTAGGCTGGCAAGGAGACAGGGTGTCAGGGACTCTTAATGAAAACGGAGGCCACCAGGACATGCATAAAAATGTTCTCTGTAGATGTGCAATCATTACCGAATTTTCAAGAATAATGGAAAACTATCAAAATATGCTTCTGTCTTATATTGAGTCTTGATTGCTATGTAGGATTGCTTGCATTTAGGGAAAAAAAAAACCCTTAACAAATTACCTCTTACGCTTTCAAACTAAATCTATCTGCCAGGTACTAGAATATTCAAGTAATTATGTTGCAACTCCTTATTCAGACAAAAGAAACTCCAGAAAACGAAAGCATTTAATATTTACTGTAAGTTTCTTTCTGACTAGATATAATGTTTTTTGCATAATTGTTTGCCATGTATTATTGCTTCATGGAGCCTTAACCGGAGTCACTGCTCTTTGAAATGAATGATGGTGAACACGGAGACTTGTGGCTGCTCCGGGTGCTGAAAGTAAGTGACGGTTGTGTGTCCATCTCTAAACACACACTTACATCACTCCACGGAAGGCTGAAGGAGCCTCGAGGAAGACGGTCAAAAGCATGCAAAGGCTAAAAGATAGAGAAGGGTTACAAAATGCAGTCTTCCAAGCATGACACAACCGATGGTATGCAGGCTAGTTTCCTGCACTGGCTTGTCATCAGTCATGATTGTCAGCGAGAGACTCACAGGACTAGTCTCACCCTGCTGAACTACTGGCTGTTGGATTCTGGGGGGTGGGGGGAGTCAGTGATTGTCTTCACTTACATCTCACAGGTGAGCTGAGCAGGCTCTGACAAATAGTTCAAAACCCATGGTTATATGGATGGCCCTGGTTACGTTCGGTGTGTGACAAAGTAAAACACAAAATCATGAATGTGAGAGGGTGGCTTGTAAGGGGGTGTGGACAGGGGGAGGGGCACAGAAGAAGGAAGAGGGTGAAAGTAATCAGAAAGTATTATGTACAGACAGGAAATAGTCAAGAGAGAAAATTAATAAAAATGACTTTTAAGTCCCATTTATAAAATTGATCTCATATAGAAGCCACCCAAAAAGCTTTGACAAGCCCACCCAGAATGTCTTTGCAATCTGATTCAAATCACAATCTGGGCAACAGAAGTTCTCCATATTCTCCAGCAGGGTCTGATATACAGTCAAAACTGGGGGACACTGCTTTACTCTACATATATGACCCCCTTTCATTAGACTTTACCAATATGATCTAAGTGTTGCAGTTAACTCAAACTGACATTAGTCCTCTTCAAAATCCAGCAAAGACAGTTGACTACGCAGCAAACCAATGATGGGTGATGGCCCAACTGAATCACAAAATGAAAGGCCACCATGCTTTTCAGTGTATGTGTGTGTATATGTGTGTGTGTGTGTGTGTGTGTGTGTGTATTAAAGTTTTTATACAGTTTTATATAGAATATATATGTATATGTATATATATATATATATATGATTTTTAATTTGAGATTTTTAAAAAACAGATGCAAGAAAATCTCATGGGAGATATTGACTACGATGATGTTCCCCTGCAGGGCACAGGATAGTCCTTTCTGGCATATTTCATCTCTCCTGGAAGATGTTCCACACATGAGAAAAACAACACAGAATGAGTTAGGAGTGAGACTCAGCAGTCAGACTTCGTGAGTTTGAATTGGATCAGGCCCTTCTCATAGCTCTGCGACAGTTGTAATCCGTTTCCAAAGCATATAGGGCTGAAATAATAATAGACAGCAGAGACTAATTAAGAGGATTGTCTCCATTAATATGGACGGAAGCACTTCAAACAGCACCTAGGCCATAGGAAAGGTTACAAGCATTTGCTGATATTATGAACCGTGAAACTTGGGAAGAATCGCGTGCTGCAAAGAAGTATTTTTCTCTGATAGTACTTTTTTTCTCAATGATGCATCAGTTTACCAACTAGGGTTTAGTTAATATGCAAAGGTCATTCATACAGTTAATTCTTGGCTTTAGAAAGCATATGAAAAAATCAATAAATATGCAATTAAAAAGAAAAGGAATTAGAGTGTTCATATTTATGTTGCCATCTCTCTTTGGAGCCTTCTTGATACAGGCTCATCGGTACTACAATCAATAAAAGTCAGGATTTGAAGATCACTCCTCCCAAGAACTGGGCAGCAAGTGGGGGAAAGGTCATTTAAGTTTTCTACAATACAAAAGTCTAAAGTTGAAGACTAATGAAATATTTAGTTGTATAAAGGTGATTCTAAATTGCTTTGGTTATAACAAGCTGAAGGTTTTCTCTTTGGTATGGGACAAGTTCCCATCCGTTTGCATTCATGTGGTTTATATTGTCCTTACCTAATGGGATACAGAACACCTCCTAAACATTGACACGTCTGAGGTGTGCTTCACTCAGCATGAAGGTCTGAGACATCAAGGGTACCTTGAGCATCGCAGGTTCCAACAACTTGTCAGGCAAATTAGCATCTTCTCAACCAAGGGTAAAATTGAGCTGCACATTTCTCCCTGGTGAGGAGAAAAGAACCGGAGATGAAAATCACTCTAGTTAACACGTCCTTTGTTAAGACAAATACAAAAAGCCATATCATCACCGGGCAGCTCTTCCTGACCTCCTGGTTTTTGATTCATTGATTCTAAATGATCCTTGACAGTGAAAATCTTTTGTCAACACCTATGTGCTCGCAGCTGAAGACAGACATGGGCTTTTATTAGCCAAGCCCGTTTCTCTTCATGTATACTTGGCCAGCTAGTCTTAAAAAAAAAATTCACAATATGCTAATTGAAGATGAGAATCGATAATAATCTATAAATCAGATAACTTCATACGTTGTGCAGGGTAAAGTTTTTAAAAGTCGTTTCAATGTTTTAAAAAAATTTGTTGAGTCCAGTTTGGGGGACTAAGCCTGTGAGCAACTTTCAAACTCCTCCCGAAAAGATGCTGCCTTATGATCCTGTAGGAAATTTCACATTCATGGTGCCTTCCACTTTCCTCCGTATTAACTCTGTAAGGTAAAATAAAATACATGAAAAAAATATTCTGAAAAAAAAAGTAGTCCGCTGTAGTCAGTGTCTAGAGGAGCAGACATTGTCTTTTTAGAGCCGGATCAAACAGAACTGTCACTGTCCACGAGCCCTTCATGAGCAGCCCCCATTCCCAACCCCCAAGCAGCCCTTTGTGTCTAATCCAACCCTAAGCCCGTGGCTTTACAACCACATCAGAGTGATGTCAGAATATTTAAAACTCTGAAGAGAGACATTCAGAGTCAGTTCTTAAAAAAACTCAGCCTCAGTGAAACCATAAGCCACCAAAGCTGGCAGGAGAAAGCATCAAACTGAAGAGCTATTAGTGAGAGAAGAATCCTAAGATTAGAGAGCCAGGTGAAGTCTGTGCAGGCATCTGTTCTCCTCCTACCCTTAGGCTGACTAGCTTTAACACAAACTATAGTCACCCAGGAGGAGGAAACCTCAATTGACAAAATGCCTCCAGAAGCCGGAGCTCTTGCCTGGGAGGCATTTTCTTAATTAGTGATTGATGGGATAGGGCCCAGACCGTTTTGGGTGGTCCCATCCCTGGTCTGGTGGTCCTAGGTTTTATGAGAAAGCAGGCTGAGCAAGCCATGGGGAATAAGACAGTAAGCAGCACTCCTCCATGGCCTCTGCATCAGCTCCTGCCTCCAGGTTCCTACTCAATTCCTGCTTTCTCTTCCCCACCTTGACAAGTACCTTAAAGACACAGGACACATTTACAGCTACTTCAACGCCCAGTGCCCTGTGACATTTATGTTGTTGTTGTTGTTGTTTACATCTTCTTGCCCTCTTTGTGAACTTATTATTGGTTCATCCTAGGAACCCAAACCAAGTCTTATTCAGAAAACAAAGTATCAGAGATCATCAGGGCAAATGAATGCACTATTATGGATACTGTAAATGACTAATCATGATACTCTTTAAACAAAAACTAAAACAGGGGACAAAAATGGTCATTTTTAACTTGTAATTCAGATGAAGCCAACATTTCCTTAACAACCACCCTAGCAGCTGTGCTGAGGAGCTTTTCACTTAGAAGATTCTCTTTGGGGCTGGAGAGATGGCTCAGCATTTAAGAGCACTTGCTGCTCTTTCAGAAGACCATGGCTTGATTCCAAGAACCCATGTCTGGTGGCTCCCAACTTCAGTTAACTCCAGCTTCATAGGATTTCATACTCCCTCCTGGCCTCTGGAGGCACCTGCACTCATGTGCACATATATGCACACACACACACACACACACACACACATACATAACAATAACATAAAATATAAATATATTTCATTTCATCACAGTTACATTGTGACTTAGTCTTCTTATTATTCAGAAGGCGAAACCAAAGTCTGATCAAGTCTAGTAAGACACTGAAACTCACACGTATAGCAAATTCTCGAACTGAGGTCCCTTCATTGTCCCACTAAGAAGCCCAGACATTCTCCACAGTGTCCTACACAGAAGCATGTGGAACAGTCAAGAGTCCACTAACTGTGAAGAAAGACCATCCTGGATCTAAATGGGACTTATCAACCACGAAAGCACAAGTGAAACCTCACAAGTGGGTCTCCTTCACCCAGCATTGAGAACAGCCGCCTGGAGGGATCAAGGACAGCGCTCTCACCACGGGGCTCAATGTGTGCCAAACACATGAAATTACAAAGACGCTGTACTGAAGGCACTACCATCATTCTGTGCTAAACAGATTTTTGGGGATAAATGAGAATGAAATTACCTGGCATAGGCTAGGAGCTCAATAAGTGACAATTATTGTTATGGAAAGGATTGAATTTGTTTTTACATGTGTCGTGTCTTCGAAATTATCGTGTCCTTATAATGAATGACTTAGAAATTTTCAGTGGATGTTATCTCTAGGAAAGAGCCTTAAGCAGAAATAAATTCTCATTCTCATCACTGAAAAGTAGAAACTGTCCAGCCTCACAGTGAGGAGGTGATGAGGACCTATTTTGGAATAGGTTGGTCCAAATTGAAGTTGAAATGCTGCTAACAAGAGAAGATTTGTAGAAAAACTGATTCCTAGATACTAGAGAAATAAGTGGGGGGAATGTGGCTTAAGCAATCAGCTCTCTGAGTCATTTAACAGAGGAATACGGGCTGATCACTAACGACACACTCATGACTCATTCATCATCCTGACCTTCCCTGACCTGGTGACAGCCTGAGAATACAATAGGAAGATGCAGTCCCCTTTCCCAGTTATCCAAGAGTCCAGAAGAGAAGCAAGGGTTCAGCACACTGTAGCTGGCTTAAAGGTTCTAGAAAGGCATCCTACAGTAAGCACTGTCCACACTGAATTGTTTGAGTAAATAACGTCAAGGAAACAAGCCAGAAGCTGGCTTGCTAGCAAACAAGCAGAATTGGAGAAGTTAATCTGTGCATGCAACCACACACACACACACACACACACACACACACAGAGAGATACAAACACATACACACACACACACACACACAGAGATACACAGACACAAACAAACACATATATACACATATGCATACAGATACACAACACAACCACACACAGAGATACACATACATAGACCTACCCAGACACACAGTCACATGTGCACATACACACACACTCATACACCTCTTGGTAGCTTCTCCTCTCTTCCCATTGTACAGAAGCATAGAATGTCAAACAATGAAAGCATTAAAAAATAAAGGTTTAGCAAAAATGTATTTTTGCTTGTATTTTTGTCTGTTTCAGATCTAAATAGCCAATCTTCCCATCCTGTGGCTCATGTCACACTCATCCTATTTAAACCCTACAAAACTCTTATCCTAGTATTAGCTCAAAGCTCCTGGGTAAGGCTTCCTCTTAGAAGGAGTAAGCGATTATTTGTTAGCTAGGTGAAGCAACTCTCTTAATCTGAGGTACCACACCTGTGCCATGGTGACAGGCTTCCACCTTGTGGCTGACTAAATCTTCACAGGGAGGCTTCTCAAGTCAGAATCTTGAGTCATCTGCTCCAGGATATGTAAAAGTGAGAGATGACTGAGGAAGGCTGGATTTGAAAAAGGAAAGAAAAAAATTACAAAGATCATTTTGCGAGGTTGCAGAATATGAAGGGTAGTCCACGGGGCTCCATGAGTCTCTTGAGAAAAGAATATGTAGAGAAGACCAGAGGCATCAAATCTTTGCATACAACTATATTCATTTGTACCCAAACTAAAGACAGTAAGACAGCTCGATCAAGTCATAAATTAAGGAGGCTTGCCTTAGAGGGCTCTGTCTTACTCTTTTGCACCCACCTGCCCAGAATGTCACTCTGCCTTCCCTTGGAGAACTGTAAGCATTTCTGCTGTCAGAGAGCCTTGTCCACCTCCAAAACCAGGGAGGATCCCATACCTGTGTTTACTGACCTACTCAGGATGGTATACAAGGAATCCTGGCAAGCTTCTGATTATGCGGGAGCAAATATTTTCACTTTCTCTTAAGTGTGTGTGTGTGTGTGTGTGTGTGTATGTCTGTGGGGGGGAGGGGAGGGATAGAGAAAGGAGGAGAGGGAGAAGGAGAGGGAGAAGGAAAGAGAGAAAACATTCTTTTTCTGTTTCTACACATTTTTAAGGAACTAGAGGAAGAGAATTCTAGAAGGAGCCTCTGAGTCTTTTCCTAGAACAAGCTTTCCTTCTTCCCCTGACCTTAGCCCAAGTTTCCAGTTGGTTAGAGAGGTTAACTCATGAGAAACTTTGTAGATGAGTGTGAAGAGAGAAGAAAAAGAGACTCTAAGACCAACTCAAAAGCTTTCTCTTTGAGCGGAGGATCCCAGGGCAATGGCTCTTGGATGGAAATAGACAGGCCTATAGCACAAATTGTGCTTGAACTCAGTGTAGCTCCACAGAGGCAGAGGGTGTGCACACACATAGTGGCAGTGACGACAGAAAGGACAATGGCACAGGCTATCTATGGAACCTTGTTGACAGTGAAAAGGATGCATAAATGTGACCAGAAAATCCGTGCTTTTAGTATTTCATTTTGAAAGAGTAGTTGAAGATATTACATCCAGTTGTTTATCCTAGAGAGAAAAACTATTGTGGTCAGACTCATTAAGCCTTTGTTTCCAACTTAAGATAGGGAAAGTGCAAAACTTTAACTACTTTGTTCTGGGATGGAAGTTAGCTATCAAGGAAGCCTTTGCTTTGAGAAATGCCAAACCAAGAAAGCCAGCACTACCTTAATCCAGCCAGCTTTACTATTTGGAGACTGGATGGACACCAAATTCAACCAACATTTACATATAAAGAACAACAACCATGTCTGGAAAATTCCCGAGGTATTTGTTAGAACTTATGTAAAATTTAGGTCAATATAAGAAACAAACTCTTCACAGTTTAGGGTTTGTTCCTTAGAGCATGGTTATCTAGATGCTCATAGAGAAAAGTTCACAACCAAAATAAAATGAATCCTACCCTAGAGATAGTTCTATCTGAGTGACACGTTTATGACTTTGAATCCAGATTAATAAATATGTTTGTATTTTGAAGACTCTATAGAAAGAGGCTTTCGTGAAACTGGGTTTTCTTCTAGGACCTTGAGACTTACATGGAGTCTCTCCTCTGCTGTATCTCTTTTTCTTTTGGCAAAGAAGCCACAGGTCAGCCAAACAAAAGTCCAGAGTCAGCCCATCTTAGTCACTGTTCTGTTGCTGTGGAGAGACATCATGACCACAGAAACTCTTATAAAAGAAAGCATTTAGTTGTGGCTTGCAGTTTCAGGGGTTTAGTCCATTACCATCATGGCAGGGAACATGGTAGAATCCAGGCAGACATGGTGCTGGAGAGATAACTGAGAATTCTACAGCTGGATCCACAGGCAGCAGGAAGACAGAACAACACTGAGCCTGGCTTTTGAAACCTCAGAGTCCACTTCCTCCCACAAGGCCACACCTACTCCAACAAGGCCACACCTACTCCTACAAGGCCACACCTCCTAGTCCTTCTCAAATAGTGACAGACTGATGACTAAGCATTAGAATACATGGGCCTATAGGAGCCATTCTTATTCAAACCACTACACAGCCCAAGCAGTAGGTATCCTCTATTAAAGAGTACAATACAGCAAAGTGCTCAGAGGGCTGAAGATACAGAAGCCTATTGGGCTAACATTTGCACAGGAGCCGCTCCACTCACAAACAGCCTCCCTGGTTATAAGTAAGAAAAGGTAAGTAGACCATTCTGAAGACTTATTCTGAACTAATCAATTCATTTCTTGATTAAATACAAACAGAATATTTTCTTATTCTCAGGCTGAGTCTCTCAGATGTTTAAGCCTGCCTAATGACTTCAACTGAACATAATTATTTCATACTATTTTGAAATGGTCACATGGCTAATTTATAATAGTCATCTATGAAAGGCCTCAAGCAAACTTTTTCACCTATAATCCAGTCCCCTGCTAGGGTGGAACGGAAAGCGGAGGAGTAGGAGGGAGATGGCAGAAGTGTTCTACTGACACCACTGACCTTTGGCACCTGTAGAGACCTGTGGATCTGTTCCCACCAAGCTAAAATAAAACTGTGGCATAACAAAGTATAAGAAATGTTGGTGCACTTATAAATTTAAAGCTAACTTGAGACTGTAGAGAACAAATAAGCTTCCCTGGATTCAGATCATTTAGAAATGGGCTGCTGCCTTCTCTACCTAGTCTGTTTCCTTGCAATCCAACCTGAGTTAACCCCAATTAGGAAGTAGCATGTGTCCTTTCACATAGTTGCTAATGAACAACTCACTTCAAATACAATGGGAGACTCACAGAAGTCCATCTTATTTGGTCAGCAAGTCTCCCTTGTCAATGAATAATCAGATAAGCATTGCAGATAGCAAAACAGACAGTTAGACATTAACCCAGCATTTACCAACTCAGTGCAACCAGTGTGGTTTAGAAAGGGATAAATTGCTTCTCCAAGCTCTCTCACATGGAGAAAATTGGTCTTTGCAACTTTCTTCTCTCCACCCTAGGCCAGTCTTCCTCTCTTTTCCCTTGCCTCCGCTGCCCTGCTGTTTTACGGACCCATTATCCAGCCCTGCCCTACATAATGGTGTGGAGCAAGGAGTAGCCTTGGTAAGATGTCACACTGGAGAACATGTGGGTGTATTTGGGAGAGCATCACTCTTCCTAGTTTGATAGATTGTCCCATAATTTAACCCACTTGCATACTGAGAAAAATATATGTCTTTACAAGTACTCCATTTCTGTGAGTCCTATGAATGAAAATGTCTTTGTTAAGTTAGGACTAAAGAGTCTAGTTTCAAGCGATCTAACATACTCCTTGTTCTACTGATGTGTGGGGAAAAGGACAGAACAATATACCTACAGCTGAATAACAGTTTACAGCGTGGGGTAGAACCAGGAAATCTTATGTTCTTTGCTTAGATAACCCCTCTAAAACCATAATCACATCATTCAAGCACCATAAAATGTAAGCACCATCCATCGGAGAACATCCAAGATTGAAATATGTTCCCAGCCTTGGCTCCAATGTGGAAACAATGTGGCCCTTCTCACAGAGGGTATGGGGCCGATCTCCTCAGCAAGTTGTGAGTGACATAAACTGAAGAGTTAAAAAAACAAATCTTCCCTGGACAATGCTGGTCACAGTGTGAAAAGTTAGTGGGTGTTAAGGTAAAATATGGCAGAGGGCTGGTGGGGATTCCCAAACATAAAAGCAAAACTAGGCAAAGTTCAGGGGAGAACATGGTTGTATTCTCTGAGGCTGAGAGGAGACTGGAGCTAGGAGAACAAAATACAAAGTTTAGAGGAAACACTAAAGACCCAAGATTGATACATGTCCAGCTCGTGAGACACCTGCTCCCTGGAAAGCAGGACACACTTGCCTTCACACTGTGTCGCTTAGTGTTACTATTCTCCTTTGTACTCAATATCCCAGATGGCTGTTCTCATTAAGCCTGTTCAGATGTTCAAAGACTGAAGCATCATTGTTTGCTTTAGATGCCGATGTGCCTGTGGAATCCATAAGCCATAGCTGGGCACCCATCTCCAGAGGAGCTGCTGGGGGCCTTAGCTCTGGCCTCTAGCTGCAAGACTCGAAGCCTACAAAGGGGTAAGATCTCTGATGGATTTATCCATCTCTTTCCCCAGCCTTTTCCTAATTTCCTTTACTACTGAGAGAGAGAGAAAGAGAAAGCACAGAATAGGAAACCTGAGAAAATATACACCTAAATGTGTCCTTCTGTAGGGAGGCTTGAGGGAACTAGCATTTGGACAATTGAATTCAACTTTATATGAGTGAGTAAAATTTAAAAATCAGTTTCACATATACCCCAGGCTCGGCAGTTGCAAGTGGCTACAGATTGGCTATGTTGGATGGCTCACATATGTGACGTTTCCATGGTCACACAAGCCACATCGGAAGGTGCTAGACTAGAACAAATCAAAATACTAGTGACGAACAGAGGTGAGACTGAGACTTCTGCCATAAACCATCAGCTTCTATCTTAACAGGGGTGGCAGGAAAAGGCTATCTGTGTCCTCTTCCCTCGGTGGTCCTAAGGCAGCAAAAGTGATGTACCGAGACGTAAATTCCATCACTACTGAAGCGCAGGGATGCTGCGTACCCCCGGCTGCAAAAACAGGAAAGTTGGCAAGAGTCTAGCAGGGACTTGCAAAGATACCAAAGGAACATAGCTGAGACTAGATTCCAGAAAACTCTACATGGGCTTGTTCTCAAACTACAGATTTAAAGCTGAAGACAGAATCCTTCCAGGCCTGGATTTAAATAAAGATTCAGAGGGTCTAATGGAGCAAAATTCGAAGGATCACTTTGGGCAAAGTGGAGACTCAGAATCTGAAAATGAGTGAGGGACAGAGCACAGAGATATGCAATTCTGACCCAAAGCCATCTCACAGCACACAGTGATGGGGGCGGGGACTGTAGATACAGGGCCTCTGTCATTGTACCTCTACTTCACTGTGGGAAAATGCAGTCACAAGAACTCCCTTACCCCATACACTTCTGTCATAAGGACATTTCCTAAAACCAAGGAGTGTAACGCCAGCCTAGAACACCATACTCATACTGAGGTTGCTCCCCACAAAGCTGAGAGAAGCTGGCCCAGTAAGATCTTATCTCATTTAAATATTTAATAATAATGATAATACTACTAATAATAATAATAATAGAACAAGCACAGAGCTGCCCAGAGATGCTACAGAAAAATAAAGAAGAAAATACACAGGAAAACAAGTGGTACTACAAGAAAATTCACCAGAATATGTGGTCATTGAAAACGGAGACAGGGTGCCCTTCTATACAAGTAAAGTGAAGGGCCAGGATAAGCATGTCAGTAGTCAAGAGTGCTGACTACTTTCTTACCTGAGTTCCATTCCTAGCACCCATACCAGCTGGCTCACAACTCCTGTGACTCTAGCTCAGGGGAGCCAATGCCCTCTGTAGGCACCTGCCTGTTTGTAGCATGTGCTTACAGAGCGACATAGGCCTGCACACACTCAGAATTAAAACTATTTAAATCTTACCATAAAAACTAAAACCAAGGTAAAACAAAAGAGGTTTTTATAATAAGAATTAAAGTAAGGGACAAAGAAGAAGCTAAAACAAGGGAGTTAGAGCCAGGAGTGGGTGGGGAGTGGGGAAAATCAGATAAATGGAAGTCCTGATTTAAATAAGCACAAACAGTATAAAACAGGCAGCAAAGAAGACAGAATCTTTCTAAAGATTTTGTTTGTTTTATTTTATATGTGTAAGTGCATTTTCATGTTATATACCTCCCATGTGTGTGCCTGGTGCCTAGGTAGATCAGAAGATGGCATGGATCCCTGAAATTGGAGTTAATGACCGTTGTGAGATGCCCATGTGGGTGCTAGGAACTGAACCTGGGTCCCATGGAAAAGCAAGATGGCTGAGCCATCTCACCAGCCCGGACCAAAGACGGGATATTTTTAACTTAAAAAAAAAATATCTAGAGTAGCTCAGTGGTAGAACACATGCTTAGCATACACAAGATCTATGTTTCTATCTGCAGTGTGTGTGTGTGTGTGTGTGTCCGCATGTGCAACAAACCAGAAGTGAATAATGGAAAAACAGTAGAAAATAAAAGAAAAAACAAAAGATACATTATGATTCCTAACCAGCGCCAAACAGGAGAATAAGACAAACAGAAAAAGTAAGGTGAATAATTCAAGCAAAACTTGTTTTATCTCTAAAGAAAACTATTATTTAACAATAACATTGTTTTATTAACAAAAACAACAGCAGCAAGTGACTTCTCAAGCATGTCCAAGGTAGCAGACACTGATTGCTGCTCATTCCCAGGTTCCTTTTGTGTATACTTCTAGTGGCCATGTTTGTCATGTTGTCTCCATGCCTGAGAGCATTGCTCCTAACACCAAGGGTTCCGCTTATATTCAAGCAGGTCAAAATACCAAAAGACAGTGTTCATTATTGTGAATAGATCTTATTACTGCTATTTATACTGTACTCCTATGTTACATTATTAATATTGTTATATTGTACTCCTATGTTAAATGAGCCTTAATGTGATTAATATAAGAATCAGGGATCAAGCACACACACACCAGGCTATACAAGATTATACTAGCACTGCCAAAGATTCCTAGGGAAGTGAGCTAACTAACTCTGGATCTATTGTTGCTCTCTTATAATAACCTTCCAGGGAAGGTCTTTGGACAAGACTATGGCTAGTCATGAGGCAAAGGGCTCCCTTGGGACCAGGAATCCAGCAAAGATAGAGTCTCTATGGGTCAAGTTCTAGCTATCTATCTGGCAACGTTATAAAGAGATGTGCTCCTGGTATTGTCTGCCTCTGAGCTGACTGTGTCCATGTTTGCTTCTCAGAAGGGCAGAGAATAGTGTCACCGAGGGATCAAGGGTTCTAGTACATGCAGAGATGGAGTAAAGCTATCATGGTCCTATTGGTATCAAGACATACAAAGTATAATACAGTAATTATTGTCATTACTGTGATAGATATTCCAGAAAATTGCTAAGATAGGAGCTTTTTAAAGTGTTATAACCATACACACAAAAAAAAGTTTGTGAGCTGTTGTATATAACAGGCCCATCTCACAACATGTACAAATTTCAAAATATCATATTATACGTTGACTAGTCAGGGTTTTCTAAAAAACAGAATAGATAGAATAAAGTGTGTGTGTGTGTGTGTGTGTGTGATATATAATAACATTTATATGTCATATATATTACATGGGGTTTATTAGAATAGCTTACAGTCCAACAATGACCATCTTCTAACCAAAGGGTCAGAAATTAAGCAGATGTTCAGTCTATGACACCAGTGTCTCAGCAGTCACAATCTGGTGCTAGAGTCTCAGGGAAGTTCTGGAGAGCAATTGTTCCTTAGAGTATGTTGGAATCCCAAAACAGTGAAGGAATACCTCGGCAGCAGGGTGGATGAACTTCCCAGCAAGAGTGAGAGCAAGCAGTCGAACTCAAACTTTCCTTCTTCTAGCCCCTTTATGTGGGTTAGACTCATATCAGAAAGTGTGGTTCAGATTTAGGGTAGGTTTTCCCATATCAAATGTTTTATTCAACAAAATCACTCACAGGTATGCCCAGTTACTTGGGTTTTAGCTGATGCCAGTTTAATCAAGTTGACAACCAAGAATAGCCATCGCAATGTACCACAAACACACACAATATCTATTTTAAAAATAATCTTTTCAAAAACCAGAAATACTAGGGACTAGAGGATGGTCCCAGGAAATTAAAATCATTTACTTCTCTTGCAGAAGATCCAAGTTCAGTTCCCAGTTCCAACTCCAGCTCCAGGCAATCCAATACAGCCAGTCTTTTTAAGCACTTGCACTCACATTCACACAACCAAACACACACATGCATGTAAGCACACAGATACACTTACCTACATGTGATTTGAAAACAATAAAACTATATGTTTAACAAATGAGCCTTCCTTTTCATTGGAACCAGGACAGTCTTACAAAACACAAAAAGAAATCGAGAAGACCAACAGCAACATACAGATGTCTGCTTTATTATAAAATTAGCATGACAGGGAGTTGTGGAGAAAATGGTGTCTCTTGCCCTGGATGCTGGGTCAATCAAGTATTCTTACACAAAACAATTAAAATCTGACAGAACAACTAATTATGTTTTTAAACAGTAATTTTAAGTAGATTGTAAATGTTGATTTAAAGGATAAACCTGTGAAGTATTTAAAATAAAATGTAGATTTTAGAGTAGAAATATTTCAAAAGAAAAACTAGATCTCAGGCCTTCTAGTGCTGTGAGAAATTGGGAAAATGAAACAACTGAACAGAAAGCATCTATCTGTTCTTTCAAAACTGTATTTCAAGGGATAAAAACTGATCCTAAAATGTGGAAAGATATTTACAAATACAAACAGCTGCAAAGGTATCCAGAATAGTTAAATAAAAGACTAAAATCTGGAAGAAAGGGGCTGTGTAGATGACTCAGAGGATAGAGCAGTTGCCCTGTACTATAGAAAACAGAAATCAGAACCCCAGAATCCATATGAAAGCTGGCAGCCATCAGCTACCCCACCTCTCGGGATGCACAGACAGGGCATGCCTAAGGCAAGCTGGCCAGCTAGGCTAGCAGGAACTAAGGAGCTCTCTAACTGCTAGAGATACCATACCTCAATAAATAATGCAGAGGGTTATCAAGGAAGAAACTTGATGTCAACATCAGGCCTCCGCAAGCATGCTCACACAGGCCCTCAACTCCCACACACTCAGGTGCCCACATACAAGTGAACATTCATACATACATACATGAACACTACACACACAAAAAAAAAACCTTAAAACTAAATCATTAAGAAAATAACAGAGACTCTTATAGAAAAATTAATACAAAGAGAACACCTCTCTCTCAATATATAATAAATATTATGAATATGTAATATATATTATATCCAATTTCATTCACATGAAAACATCATAACTGACCAAGGAACTAGAGCTTAAACTCAAAATCAGATGTCAATACAATTCTAACAGAATGGTTAAAAGTTCTAACAAGAAATAAAAAAAAATATTAAGATGCCAACCAAGGATTGCTTTCATGTGTTGCTTGTGAGAATCTAAATTAGTGTAAATACTTTATGGACTGTTTTGGTTTGATTTACCTTATTGCTAAGATTTTTAGGAGATGTCTAAAATAAGGATCCACAAACTAAGCCTCTTGGGCCAAGTGCCATCTACAATCTAATTTTTGTCAACAGTTGTGTTGAAATTCATCCACATCCACTGATTTTTATAGTCTAAAGGTGTTTTTTCACAGATTTGAGAAGTTGTGACAAAGACCATGTGATCTACAAAATCTAAAATATGAGACTATCTTCTTGAATTGACATAATTACCAAAGGTGATTTTTGTGTTTAAAGCAAAAAGCATCTTTCTTCAGGCTATAAAAATAGAAGTACTCAGATGAAGATTGTAGTAGTTGGAATGGGAGTGGCCCCTATAAGCTCAGATGTTTGACTATATGATCTTCAGTTAGTGAAACTACTTGTGAAGGATTAGGAGGTGTGGCCTTGTTTACTGAGGCATGTCACTGGGAGGGGGAGGGACAGGGCTTTGGGGTTTCAAAAGACTTGTGTCATTCATTCACAGTGTGCTCTCTGCTTCCTGCTTTCTGTTTGAGATATGAGCACTAAGTTGTTCCTGTAGCCTTGCCTCTGCCCAATTATCACGAACTCTAACCCTCTGCAATCATAAACCCAAGTTTTGTTTTTTTAAATAAGTTGACTTGGTCATGATGTTTTATTACACTATTAGAAAAGTAACTAATACACAGGTTACGTGGCACGTGCGCGTGCACACACACACACACACACACATCCTTATACCCATCTCCAACCCCCCAGACATTTTATGCAAATTCAACCAAGAACAGATTATAATACAGATGTGGATTATTGAGACCAGAAACTTATTCTAATTGTGGAACACTCGTCTTCTGTGACAAGAAAATATAATTGATTACAGGAACCCTGAGGATATTTAGATTAGAAATGGCAAACACACATTTGTAAGCAGTTGTGTGTCTGGGGAGATGCTGTCATTTGACTAACAGCATCAGGAAGCATTAATAGAAAGTAGTCTACTGTCTGCCTTGGGAGATTCACAGAGAAAGATCACAGCTCCCTGTTAATTAGGACCACCTTCAGGGATGGAAACATTTTTGGATGATCAAAGACAAGGAATCTTAACTCTGGATGTTGACGAGCTCTAGGCTTGTTAGCATCAAATAACATCCTACCAAGCGCTTGGTGTACAGATCCTCTGTACTCCTCCAAGGTTGGGTTTAACAGTTTGTAGAGCGCCATGCCTCTCATATACAATAGAAGTGACATGGGAATTTGATTTGTACCTGTATCATTTAGTAAGAAAATACTTCTGCAATATTTCTTTCTGTTACAGGAGTTGAAACTGAAGATTCAAACATTACTAGTGTCTAACTGGCAGTAGAGCCTATGTAGACTTCACAGAAAGTCATTTTCCTTTGTCCATGTCATAAACAACTCAAATCATGGCCCCGCTACTAAACTTCAGAGAATTGAGAAAAAATATGCTGTGGGGATGATGAAGCCTCATATTGGTGACTTCCTAGACTGGAAGAAGGGGATCTAGATGCTATATATGGATGGACTCGGTAGCATATCGGAAGAGCAAATACTTTAGATCAGACAAACCTGAGCTCAACTCCTCAGTGAACCACTTGGTGCATCACGTGCCTTGGGAGTCATTACACCACCCATCAGTGTACATAATAAAGGTCTGATGTCATCCAAAGGCACGAGGAAGAAAATGACCATAGGCTATGAAATACCCACCACATTTGGGCACTTACTAATTTATAGTTATTGCTACTGAGTAACTACCCTTATGAAGTAGAATTATGTTTTCAACAAAACCAAATATTCAATTCTACATTGTGCAAGGTGTTGACATTTTGAGAGAGAGAGAGAGAGAGAGAAGGAGGGAGGGAGGGAGGAAAAGACTCAAATTAAATGCAAAATGATAAAATTAAAATAACATCATTTTCTTCAGCCTATTAAATATTAAGATCTATGAGTCAACTAAATTGACATCAGCAAACACAGAGCTCTAACATGTCAAACTCAGCATCACGGGCCCTGATTATGTGCCCTTGTAGACTGGGGGGGGGGGACCCTCTCTGGCTCAAGGACTGTCAAGATGAGCTCCTCCACGTGGCAGATGGTTGGTATGTGTCATTCCACACATGACAAAATTTACTAGAAGAGAAGGCAGTGGTGGCCTGTGCTCTGTCTGTCTTTCATTGTGTTAAGAGCATCGCAGGCAGCTGTCTCTTTGTAATGGAGAAACTAGAGAATGGGCAAAATAAAAAACATGTAAGCAAGAAGGACAATGAAACTGCATATCATGCTGGGTGTGAAAAAGTAAGAGCTGACTCTGCCTCCAGCCAGCCTTTTAATTCAGGGACCCAGGGTTCAGTCAGGGAAGGAATCTCAGGAATGAGGCTGACAGAGTTAGCAAGCCTTCTCTAGGCTCTGGAGCCAGGCAAGCCACGTGATCAGACCAGCTTTTAGGATGACAGCCCTTTATTAGAGAAACTGGCAGCTTCTGAAGTCTGTGTATACATATATAGTTTAAATGTAATTTCCCCATTTGGGCTGACAGCACTCCCTGCAAGAGTCATATGTTAACAAAACCTCCAACATCAGTCATAAAAAGACCCCTTTTGATTTGTCGGTCAGGATTTTTGAAGAGATTCCCAAAATATTCTAGACTATCCCTGTTACTCATTGATGCCTCCTTAAGCGAAGAAGACGCGACACATTCTGGACATAGGACCTGAAGGATCTAAGCTGTGTCCGACCTGAAGGCTTCCTCCCTGAGAACTAGCTTTCATAGTATAAGAAGGTCATGCAAGCTTCTAAGGGAGAGAAGCAACCAAAATCCTACCCAGATAGTGATGTTTATGAACTAAAACAACAGCAGCATGGTATGATATCTCTTAAGGGTATACTATTGGCATACACACCTTAGTGGTAACCAATGGGTCTCTAATAGGACGAAGACTCACTCAAGAACATTGAGATCATGCCCAGTACTGGACACAGAGCCAACTACCTGGGACCAGTAAGCTCGGGGATCTTTGGGGAAAACCTACTTTATAAAATCAACACAATCCCTATCTATATTCTAAATATTGATCCTTATACCCACAGATGAGTGTAGTCTCGCCCTCACCAAAGAAATGTCTTCTTGCAACAGACAGGAACCATTACGGAAACCCATAAATGGACAAAAAGCCAAGAACAAGTGAGAGTGTAATGCCCACCTCCAACTGAGACATCTACAACACAATTTCTGCACCTAAGGCCCAGAGGTTAGCGCAGAAAGGGGTGGAAACAGCCTAAGGAATTGAAAGAGTGCTGTGATGTTTCATCTCATAGAAATCTCAGAGAAGCCATGCCATGAAGTCTCATCATCACGGCTGCCTAAAGAAAACCTGAATAAGGGTGACATCAATAGACATGACAAAATGTAAAGGGAAATTGTCATGGGGTCTTAAGCCTAGACAAAGAACTACAGACAGCTAAGGAATTCTGAGAGTATGAGGATAGCGCTTCCCAGGGAAGAGGTGCCCAAACTGGTGTCCAATACCAAATGGTCAGCGCTGAGAACATACACATGCATGTAACAATATATGGACTGAGCAGGGTGTGTGTGTGTGTGTGTGTGTGTGTGTGTGTGTGTGTAAATGATTAAAGAAATAGAGACCATGAATTTAAGAAATAGCAAGGTGGGATACATAAGCAAGGCTTGAGGGAGGAAATAAAAAGGAGAAATGATATAATTATACTTTAATTTTTTAAAAATTAAAAACTTCCAAGGACCACAGAGTGTTTTGCTGTTTGCTTGTTTGTCTGTCTGTCTTCAGGATCTCATTATGTAGCCCCGGCTGGCTCTGAATTTGAGCTATCTTAGCCTCCTGAGCCTTGAGAATACATGTTTGCACCACCACATTCAGCACAGTGCTGTGATTTGTAATGCTTCTTTCATATCCAGCTTCTTATGACTCTTTCACCCATCAGTGTTATGTGTTTGAATACTAGTCTCATAGAAAGTAAAATTTTGGGCAAATTTTAAATCAAAACCTTTATCATAATTCCAATTCTTCCAAAACAAATGAACCACAAAGTCTGCGCCGTGTGATGGCTCTCCATGTGTGTCCTAGAACTATAATTCTGAATACAAAGGATGTGCAGATGTGAGTTTCTTTTGTTCCATGGTGAGTCTAAATGCCAACATGAAACTAAAAATGTTTAGAGTGTCTAGGGGTCCTCATGCATGGCTCCATGCTGCGTTTAAATATATGTGTGCACTAGACGCCTGTAAAGCTCCCTGTGAACTTACACCGTCTAACACAAAATTACTAGGAAACTATCCTCAAGTTGCACATTGGAAATATACTCTTTTTAGAAGTTGTAAACTATTCATAAGGGCTGAAAAAAATATGCTGAAATTTGCATTGATGGATGTTTTCTTCTCCTCCACCAGGAAACGATGTACTTGAAGCTCATTACAGATCTTCATAGGAGCTGGCCTGAGAGTGCCTTGGGCTTTGGCCTCATCGGCACACACCAAGTTCACTGCATAATTCATATCTCTTGTGTCACATTTAATGTATAACATGTACTTCCTGTTAATTATGAAAATAAAAACGCATCATGTATTCTAAGAGCATAATTACAAAATACTGCAAAACTTAGAAGTTTGAAACTGATTAGCTGATTTCTCTTTAAAGCATGTAATGCAGGCACCCTTGTCCCTGGCTTTCTACAGATCGGTTTAACAATGCTTCCCTTTCCTTCCACCTGACTCTGCAAGAATGATATAGAGACTCCGTACCACAGGAAACAGGAAATAATAGAGACAGAGGAGTTACCAGCTTTATCATCTCGAAGCATTTAGACAAATAAATAAGATGAACTGGGGCTCTCCAGGACACAACCGAGATCGTTCGCTGGATAGGAAGACCAAAGGAATCTCTGATTAATGGTGATTTTTCTCTTTGAGAGATGTAATGTTTTAAATGTTCATACTTCATGGGAAAAAAAACAAAACTCCATGAAGTCCCTGATCTTCCTCAGCCTCCGGCAGTCAGAATTTGCTCAGATAACATCTCCCTTTATAAAGAGGAAATATATCATGTGATTAAAGTTGTAAGTACTTAATACTCATAATTTGGCTGGGGAGGACCTTGTAAGAACCCTGGAAGACTCATAAATCTTGAACTTCACGTGAAGCGACAAACACTATTGCCATCACACATACAGAATGCGGAGGCTCCGGCTATAGGAAGCTCCGGCTATAGGGAGCCACCCCCACTCGCTAATTCCTAAAGAGGCATGTTTAAAATTAATTAGATTCACAGTAAATATATATATATATAGTATATTTGTTGTGGAGAAACACTGTACATATTTTCCTCTGATTCTCAAGAGAGAAATTTGGGACTTCTAAACTTAGGTAGGTAGATTTGATTCACAGCTTCAGACAACAATCTGGACTTTTAGATCAGCCCTCCCCAAATACTAACTTTTCTACACAGAAGCTGAGGAGATGGAGTTGAGTTACTATCACTGTTTTGCCACTAAAAACGTCATGTACTTGGTTAATATATACTAGCAACCATAAATGTATATCATAAATTATCTAAAGTGTCATTAAAAACTAAGTTATAGGTGCCGCCATGAGGGCTCACTGGGTAAGATGCTTGCCACCCAAACATTGGGGACTTTGTCTAAATTCTTAGCACCTACGTAAATAAAAAAGATGGATAGTCCTGTGTACCTCAGATACTAGCATTGAGGCACATCTCAAGAGCTTGCTGGTGGATCAGCCAACCTTGCCCCGTGTTTCAAAACAATCGTGTGGAAAGCGATTGAGGGAGACTCACAACACTCTGCTCTGGCTTCTGCACACCTATACTCCCATACCTAACTCATGCACGCGCGCGCACACACACACACATACACATACACACACCAAAGAAAAAGAAAAGAAAACTAACATCACAGACATGAAAAGAATGATTCCAATTTGCTGAGCTGGTAAATAGGTTTTAATCTGGTTGGCAACATCCACTAGGCTAGAATTTGGCATCTACCCCCCCAACACATAAGAACTCAGCAAGAGCTACTGAGGACAATAGCTGTCGATAGCTATAAGTTCCTGTGGGTGAGGAATGGAGACAGAACAGCAGTCTGCTTCCTGATAGAAGCATTCTAAATATTTTAATAACAACTCTCAAATCCTCTTATGGACTCAGGCTTCCCTAATTAATGGCATGCTTGAATATGTGTAAGACAAAGACACATGTTTTGAGGGAGTATGTTTACATGTATCAGGCATAGTTTTAAAAAAATAAAACAGCTTAAGGTATTTTTAGATAAAATTAGTTTCCCAGTCTGAACGAATTGTTTTAAACCCCCCCGAAGGCTGCTTCTTTTGGTTGAAAACAAGTTTTGCCTCAGGGACTTAACAAAGGCAAAGTGAGGTGAAGTAGGTGCTCCCCATCAATGCCGTTCGACGTGAATGTGTGATTTTTAGGGCATTTTGTTAGAGTCACATATGTTCTCCGTACAAGACGCTAAGAGTGTGCTGAAGTCATACTGGTACATTCTCAAGTTTAAGTGTACCCGCATCACGTGGTTGCTGCTTCTAAGAACTTCCGACTGAGTGACACGATAAATAAAGGATCACCAAGCCAAGCTACAGGATGAAAGAAACTGATGCACACAGTACCATCCACTCGGCAAGTGGCCTGGCCACAGTCCATAGAGGAAGGCTTTCCAAGGAAGGGAAAATATCAACAATGCTAAAACTGGATCAATAGATGGACAGACGGACAGACAGAAGGACAGACAGATAAATAAGGAGCAACTCTTATAAATGATATTTAAATTATGAGATTACATATCCAATGACCTTAGATAGTAGAATTTAAACAGCTCACCAGATTTGTTTTTTAAATGCTTTAAAAATAAAAATGCTTGATTATCTCTTTGGCTCAGACAGTCTCTATTTTCAAGTTTTTTCTCAGGCTGTCGTCGAACTCACAGAGATCTGCCTGCCTCTGCCTCCTTAGTGCTAGAACTAAAGGTGTACGTCACCATTGTCCAGCTATTTTCCAGTTATTTTTACATCCCCAGCTGAGAACGTCACTTGTAAGAACACTTGTTCTCGTTACTCAGATGAGAGAGATGGCTTTAAATTGGAATGTTCTAGCTTGACCTCAGAATCAAACCCTCTCTTTCTTTTCCTTTTCCTTTTCTTTCTCCTTCCTGAAAATATTTATTTTCTAATTTGCTGCTTCTCCAAAAACAATCGCTTAAAACCTGTTCTTCCACACACAGTAAGGCCAGGCCAGGGAAGCAGCCCCTAAGGAGGACAATGAAGGATTTAGTGCCGTAGCTGCTGTAATGGGGATGAAGGAAGGACTTAACATAATTTATCACTCATGTTTCATTTTTTATATTACCATTTGGGCTTCAAAAAAAAATACTGTGAGAGTTCTTTATAGCAAAGAAATAAGAAATAACCAGAAATAAGAGAAAACCATTATAAAAGAGAAGGTTAAGGAATTCTCCCCAGCCATGGAATGATAGCTAGAATACAGACCACTGTCTTAGCCTGCCCAGGAGGAAATAGCAGGAAGGATTTCCAGAGGACATGACACAGAGTCTGAGTCTTTCAAATGAAGAAGAATTACCAGAAGAGAGAGAAAGTGTGTGTGTGTGTGTGTGTGTGTGTGTGTGTGTGTGTGTGTGTGTAAGAGAGAGAGAGAGAGAGAGAGAGAGAGAGAGAGAGAGAGAGCAGAAGCACACATACAGCATGTGCACGTGTATGCTAGGATGGGTACAGAATAGGTTTTCCACAAAAATCTGTAAGCACAATGCACACTGAAGTGTGAAACAGCATGGAGATCTTGTTTGGAGAAGTAAAACTTCAGAAAGGGACTATGAATAGCTCTGCATGGAATATTGAAAACATAGTCTCCTTATAAAAAGGGAGGCAAAACACAGATACAGGCTTTTAAACACCTGGCCCCACCTAGAGGCTCAGGGATAGCAGCATCCAAAGCTCAAGGGGGGAAAAAAACCATTTTTTTCTACTAATGCTTATTCCCTCGGTGACCGTGTCTAATCTTGTGGCTTTAAATACTACCACCTCGAGTCACACTTCTCTCCGGCCTCACTCCACCTCCTGAACTCCCATATTCAACCCCCTTAGGGTCCCCACTCAGGTTCTAATAATGGAGACCATGAACAAAGGCGCAGTGCAGAATTCACCCAGGAGCTCTCCTCTCTTCTCCCTCTTTCAGTTATAACTCTAACCACCTAGTTCCTCAATACAAACCATTATCTTTGTCATTTTATCTGATATGTCAGAAAATCTGAGTCCTTTTTTTTTTAATCTGAATCCTTCTTAAAAGGATAATCAGAAACACTGTCTCACCACCTATATTACTACTGACCAGGAACTAGCAACTATTGTCACCCACCAGGTTATCACAGTCATTTTCCCATTGTGCTCCCTGTATTTAGGTGTGCCCTTGTGAGAACACTCCACATGTCCCCTCACAGCTGTTCCCACCTCACTGGGAAGAGAGCTCGTCCTGAGCTGGAACGGGACCCTCCTCTAACCCTCCCAGCTCTCTAGCTCATCTCTACCTTGCCTATTCCTTTCCTTCCTCAGATGCCCCATGCACATTGACACTTCAAGGTACATCCCATAGCCATCCTTCTGCACGGAAACACTTCCCACAGTGCCCTTGTCCTTGCTTCTGTCAAGTCTCTGTGAAACCTTATCTCTGGGGCCTTCTTGATCACTTTATATAAAACAGCAGTGAGCAGGGTGTGGTGGTGCTGTAATCCTGGCACTTGGCATGAGAACCAGAAGTTGAAGGTTTAGCCTCAACTACACAGCTAGTTTGAGGATGGCCCAGACTATGAAATTCTGCTTCAAATGTAAATAAATAAACAAACAAACAAATACCAGCTTGTCCTAGCTTCACTTCTGTTGAGGCAGTGATACCTTCAACAAAAAATAATTTAAGAGAAAAGTTTGACTGATAGCTTCTGATTTTGGTCCTTTACTGCAGAGAAGCCCAAAGCCCAGGAACCTGAAGCAAAGTCGCATCACATCATCCTGAGAGCAGAGGGAAATGAATGCATGCATGCTTGCCTGTGCTTAGCTGTCTCTACACTTACACAGTCTAGGATTGGGGAAAGCCCTGGCCCAGCAGGCTGGGACTTCTCACATGTATTAATCCATAATCCAGACAATGGTCCACAGGCCACCCTGATACACACAAACCCTCTCTTCCCGAGTAATCCTAACTGCGTTATAGTGACAGTTAAAAGTAAGTATCATTAACCATCACACAGCTCCAGAGACAGACAGACAGACAGACAGACAGACAGACAGACAGACAAATGACTCTTCCTCTGTGATGTACTCTATTTCACCACACAGGTCCACATAGGGATGTATATGAAGGTATCTATACCTATATCCATAACTTGCTTAGCTACCGCCTGTTCCGTGCCACTAGAATACACGCTCCATGTGGGCTGGCACTGGGTCTGTTCTCATTTTCTGCTGTCTCCCTAGCTCTTCCCTCAATGTAGCACTCAATATATAGTTGTTAGATGAGTGAATATGCTAGTCTGCCCCCTGATGAGATAATCCAGTTTCCTTCTGCCTCTGAGTCACAGGCATCCTGAGAGCAGAGCAGATTCCAGGCCCCCTTCATCTCATCCTTCATCTTCTTTGTATCCCACATGCCCAGAGCAGCCTCTGGTAAACCTGGCCGTTTTCTTTTTTAAAGACAGAAAAAGAAGTTTCACTGATCCTTCTATAATGTTGACACATGGAATAACACAGAAATAGGCAGGCTATTTTGTACTTTCCCTAATCAAGGTCTCTCTAGTTTACCTTCTGTTCCAATGATAAGGATAGAGTGACCAAGTTGTTCACACAAGAAAACTAATCTGAAGGATGCCACGAACTCTGTGCTGCAGCGCCAAGTCTACCCATCACCTTGCCACATGGGGCATGGGTCTCAAAGGGACCAGAAGTAGAGTTCCTGTGAACACCGACGCCTTCTGAGATCAGCAGCTCAGCTGTCCATTAATAATTTTTTTGATTTTCCTTATAGACATCTGCAGAAAGTCTTTTAACCATAATGCCCCAGAAAACCTGCGTGGAGGGGGAATTCTCCCGAGACGAAAGGAAGACAGATTCCCGTCATGCCTTTGGTGTGTACATGAGCCTGTTCCTTCTTTATCTCAGACCGTTCCAGTCACCGTGTGCTCTTATTTCTGCTGCAGCCCCACTGTCTTCACTGACCTGACCTTAACTTTAAAAACTTAGACTGGTTTTGTCTCTTTTCTTATCATTATACATAATACTCGCATGTTTTATTTTGTTTTGTTTTGTTTTGTTTTGTTTTTAGAAATGCTTAGCAATCAATTCTTAAAGGTTTTGCTTCACAGAATAAAACATTTCTTAATCTTTGGTGAGGTTTTCTTGGATCCTGTTCCTCATTCACAAAGTCGTGGCAAGGCGCTTTCTAGTGTTTTCTTTCTCTCCTGCATTTCTGTTTTCTAACGTCTCGCTGAACAGCTGACTTGCTTTCCCTTGCCGAACAGCCGGCTGCCCTCCGTGGCACCCGTGATTTACTGAAGCTACCATTTGTCAGCTTTACCGTTCGTTCTGTGAAGTGCCATTTGCAGTTATGTTTCCTTTCAAGGCCCGACACAGCACTTGGCATTGGAGGTGCAAGATGAATAAATGAAATGTAAATCTAAGGGAAATTACCTTTGAATGGCTTATGGCGCCTCTTCCCACAGAGTTCAAAGCTGCCTGTTCGTTCACAAATCCAGAGATACTAAACGCATTATTCATAGACTCACCCACAACATAAAGTTGTTATAAATTTAACATTTATATAGAGAGTGGGTACTGGAACCTGTATGGCCCCTGTGCACTCTATCTAAAGTCAAAAACTAGAGGGAATTTTAGTTATTTTAAAAGATTTTTTTTGGAAGAACTGCAGATTTCTGCATCTGGATTTTATAAGATTACCTAGTCAGTCAGTCGGGGATTTTATTTGTTGAATCCAGAGTTTAACAGGAGTGAATCAAATGCCCTGACGTCTAAAATGTGAGAATTCTGTGTCTTCTAAGATCCTATATCCCTGAAGACGTCTTTTTTGGTCACAGTCTGTGTATTAACAAACAATTTCTATGGAATTTCAGGAGGGAAAATGATCTCATGACAACAGCTTATACAGCCACATAAAGGAGCCCGCACAGATACCCTCCTGGCATTCTGTGAGATGACCTCTGTTCAGCACACGCACAGTGCTTCGATGCTGTTCACCAGAGTGCAAATCTAACAAGGCTTCCTGTTTCCTTGCTAGCCTTCTCCTCAGAACCTCCCATTTGCTGAGAAAAAGACAAAGCATTAACACAAAGGATTCCAAGAGGCAGTTCTCTCAGCTCTCTCCACCTGGCAGGCCGGCATGTGAAGGGGAAAGATCTTTCCTCATCTCTTACTTAAAATTTACATAATTCAAACTCGCCTTGGGATGGGCCAGAATAAAGAGGGTGTTGCCAGTGACCCAGGGGCACAACATTGTTCTCACACTCTGCTCTCAAAGGGATACACCTTTGCAGATCTGCTACTGCTTAAAGGTGAATCGGGGAGAGACTCCGTTTTGCTGCAAAAATAACGCCACCTCTAAGTCTTCAGATGAAGAAGTAGATCTCAGGATAGAGAGAAGACCCTAAAGTCCCCGCAGCTCTTGCAGAGGACCCCAGAGTTTATAGCTTTGTTCCAACTCACACATGACAGCTCTCAACAGCCTGTAACTCCAAGTCCAGGGACTCCAAACCCCCTTTTCTGAACTCTGTTGGCTCCTGCACACACAGTACCCATGCATACTCTCAGGCTCATACACGGTAAATAAACAAACAAACAAACAAACATTCACAAAAAGAATAGACCTCACAATGCTCACAGCAGTGAACTAGTTGGAACTCGATGACATATTGCTTATTGGCTGGCAATACTATTTTCACTTAAGTAAGCTGATGTTGATTTCACATTTGTAATAATGGCTGTAGTTTGAAGATGTGTCCCCAAATCCATATGTCAGTCTTAATTCCTCCATATGACAGCGATAGGAAACAAGCCCTAGTGGGTAGTATTTTGGACACAGATGGCTGAAATACCTCTGGCGTATAAATGACTACTTGTTCTCACAAGGCAGGATTTCTTACCTCAAGAGCAGGTTGTTTTAAAACAGTAGTTTCTCAATCTGTGGGTTCAGACTCCTCTGGGGAGAAAGGGGTTGTCAAACAACCCTTCCACAGGAGCGCACACCAGATAGCCTGTGTATCAGATATTTACATGACTATTCTTAACAGTAAAACAACAGTTCTAAAGTAGCAACAAAAATAATTTTATGGTTGAGGGGTCTCCACACCATGGGGAACTGTATAAAAGGGTCGTACGATTAGGAAGATTGAGAGCCACTGTTTTTAAAGGGAGGCTTGCCCTTCTGCCCTGCTTTCTTCCTGAATTGAAGTAGCATGAAGCCTTCAACAGCACCATACTTTTAGGCTTTCCAGACTCCAGAATCATGAGCCAAACTAAACTTTGCTTTTTATAAATTACCCACTCTTTAACTACCATTATAGCAACAGAGAATGTAACAAGATTATAATAAGGTAAGCCTTCCATTTTACTGAACGTGTAGTAAACTTACAAAATTAATTTAAAATTAGTTTAAACAGGTAATACATAATAAACAGACAGAAGTGCTAAAAATGTGTGAAAATAGTTAAATGGCAATGCTGTGTATTTGTTTTTGTCAAAATAATCTTTTCTTAGAGTAAAAAAAATAGACTTTGTGATTTCCCAAATTTTCCTGATAACCTGAAATAGTATTGACTGCATGTAGTGAATGGTCCTTTTTAAGGAAAACAAAGGTATCAGCCATGAAAATGAAAGGGATGCACTGGCTGTGTTTGGCAGTGGGGTGGGGCATGATGCAGGTAACGACCCATGCAGAGAACAGTCACAATGAGAGGAACAGCCTCTGGTCCTTGGAGTGAGGTGCCTCACACTTGGCTGCCTGAGACTAGGAGACAGAAGACGACTGGAAAACAGCAATCCTGGGATAGACCCAGAAGGGTAAGCGGAGACTTGAAGATAAAAGCATGCCAATCATCGGGTAAAGGGAAGCCTAGCCACACCTACACAGCTTCTAGCCTCTCCACTGTTGCCACCATCCATCTCCTATCACTCAGACACCTCTGCACACCCTAGCCCCTCAGCAACTCACTCCAAGTTAGCCTTCATTGCATACAGAGACCAGGAAACCGTTTTGGTTGTTTTTGCTCACTAAACCCCCTCCCCATCCTGGAGATGCAAAGGAGATTGGGACTGATACCCCCCATGCTGCCCCAACCCCACATCTTTTGTGTCCCTTTGTTCCTTCATTCTCCTTCTCAGAAGCATTCTACACTCAGTAACAAAACTGCAGCCCATCCCGATGCCACCACCACGAAATTCCACAAAATTACCATAAACATCACTTGACGGGCCAAAAAGATTTGATACAAATTCACCCAGGCTACTAGACCCCGGAAATGAGACAGAGATGGATGGGATTTTTGAAGAAAATGAAGTGGGCTTGCTCAAGGTCTAAAGTTTGGAGGCAAAGACCAGAACTTAAGTGGGACGCAGCACTGATGGGAAGAGAGCAAGAACAGAATTTTAAGCGTGTCAGAAGGTTTGGTGAGACCCCCCCCCCAGATATCATTTAGTCTTTTTCTTACCTGGGACTGTTTTTAGAAGAAAATTTGACCACCTGGGGTTGTTTGAGTGAGCTCTGAACTGCAACATATACATACACACATACATATCGGCAACTAATTGGAAGCATTATTTGAGAACTCTTTAAAATTCTTTCCAAAATTAATGAGAGCATATAGTACATAACTATGCTCGGAGGGAGGCGGGAGGCAGCGGGAGACAACTGAGATCGCGAACGAACGCAGCTGGTAAACAAGTCCACGACGTGCATAAAAATGCTGGTGGGGGGTACAGTTGTAAGAACACCTCGGAGGAGCTTCAAACCCCAGGGCAAGATTTTAACATTTTGACACATACCTTCAGCTTCTATTGTGATACTAAACCAAGTCCTTGTGCCTGAATAAAAAGTCCATTTCATTTTCTCCTTAAATATATTATCATGACTGATGAATAATAACCTCACCCTTTTTTGAAAGGGAAGTGCCTTTTTTTTTTTTGTCTGTCACTGAGGTTTTGATAAATCTTTGCATCTGAAACAGATGCCTTAGATAATGTGCCAGTACCAACAAGACTTCAGGGTTGCCAATGGGCTTATGGATGGCTAGGATGCAGGACAGGAGGGCAAGGAGACCTTGAACTCGTTAAATGTTTTATGAGTGGTTCCCATTTCCAGAAAAGTACAAATTTGTTTTCCAGATCCCCCATTCTCTCTCTACACATGTTCATGATGAAAGAAGCATGCATGCTTTTATCTCACTTACCCAGATCTGGGTCTCACAGACGATAGAGAAAACAGAAGACAATTTGTAACAATTCATGCACTGCTTCCAATATTAAGTTACATTATAAAGCAAATTTATGCTTTGATCAGAAACCATCCAAAGCAAACGCAACTCCAAAATCAATATACCAGGTCAACCCTAAACATAGGGTATGTAAGTGGAGCAAAGCAGCCAGGCTTTCCTGCTTCTAGGGCTTGATGTTTTATTTTTCATTGAAGAAAAAGGAACTGCTTCTGTTGATTTCTGCTCCCTCTTACCCCATTACAATACACAGAAATGTCCACACCGCCAGTACCCAGCAAAGATGGAAAAGGAGTAGGAGGAATAACACAGAACCCAGAAAGAAGCGAGGTTATAGAGTCTAGCAGAGTCTGACAGCAACGACAAAGAGGATGGCTTTACAACGTAACTAGGGCTTTGGACCCAAGCCATAAAACAGGAAAGAAAACTCATCTCCAGCAACTTAGAACACACAGTCCACTTTTAAAATGCACAGTCAAGTTCTTTGCCAGTCTTTAAGGAGTTGCGGACGTGGTGCTTTCATGACTAATATATGGTTTGTATAATTAAAATTGCTTTCTGAAAGCTCTTTGAATCTCAGAGCACATAGAAACATTCTTTACTGAGGCCCAAATCAGAGCAATCAGGTAGAATAAGGCTGCACCTGAGCACATAGATCATTTGTTTTATGATTTACTTAATTCATCCTAATATTTACACTACTTCTTGCTCCCAAACAGTATTGATCAGTGCTTTCCCAACTCAGGTTATCCAGATCTGGATCGAACCTTTCTCTGCCAGTAACAGTTTCTCTGGGAAACAGTTCTATTTAAAATGGTTCATAGGCCATCTAGTTATTTGTTCATTGTTAGGCATGGTGGGAGAGACTACAATGGAGAAGCAGTCTCAGCTGGCTGCTGGAAGGAAGACTAGATCTGGTATTATTAAAAGGATGGCTTGTATATTCTATGCCCTATGGAAAATAGTTTGACAATACATCTTGACCCAGAACTTATTAAAAAATCCATTACCTTTTTAATTCAGGTTTATAATGCCCTTTGGAATTTCAATTTAGGCATCTCTTACCAAAATAATAGATAGCTGATTACTGAACATGGGAAATTCAGACTCTCATATTGACAACTCTCTTACAGGAGGTTTTTAATTTGTTATTGACAAATTCATGTTCTTGGAGGCAGGCAGGCAGGCAAGCAGGGAGAGAGGAAGAAGAGAAGGAGGAGGAGGAGGAGGAGGAGGAGGAGGAGGAGGAGGAGGAGGAAGAGGAGAGAGAGAGAGAGCATTTCTTTTCCTTCTGAGTAAATCTTGGATCAACTCTGCCTTGCCTCTGTTAATCTTTCCATGGTGTACAAACTCTATTTCCAGAGTTGTTTATCTTTGCCTAGTAGCCCCTACCTCCATCCAGAAAACTACTCATGGAAGTTGCACCTGAAGGCCGCTTTACAAACTATACACACTCATTCATTGAGACTGGGAGACCATTACCGTCAGCCTAGCTCAGATGGTTCCCGTGCTGATGTTAAGGGCCTCACAGGACCTCACACAGCCTGAGAGATGGAGTCTCAGCCTCTCCTCAGGCAGCACTGGGCTGAGCGAAAAGCAAGCATCTCCTCCCCGAACGTGACACAAGACAGACACACGCCCCATTATAAATGACAGCAATCTACTTTGGTGCTGTTTCTTCTTGGACTTTCATTTGTGCTTGCATTCAAGTAGAGCTAGCTAAGAAAGATATCAGGGTTGCTCTGCCACCAGCCCCGAAGGAAACTATCAAATGGGCTACTCTCAGGACTACCCCCTACTTTCTCTAACCTTTTTACCCCAGTGTTTTAGGCTCCTTCTGCAGTACACTAATGCAAAAGACATTTATTTCTCTTGGTTTAAGCCACATAACTGCTTCTGCTCTCCATCACTGGGATGGTGGAGAGCAAATACAGTTCTGCTGCGATCTTTCAGACCGGTTCTCTTGCAGTCTGTGAACACAATAGTCAGTGGCTACTGGCTGATTTCATCACTGTGCCACTGAAGAAGCCAACCTAGTAGAGAAACAACCCAGAAAGAAATGCAGTGTGGTTACAGGTGTAGACTTCTAGTCACAGTCTTTTGGACCACATGTTCTTTAGATGCATCAATTGGGCCAACACATGACATAGGTTTTTATTCAGCCTGAAATCCTTCAAAGGGCTCCTGTCACAAATTTATTACTATCGAAGAAAACATCAGAACAGTAGTTCCATCTCTATGGGAGTCTAGTGAATGCACAAATTATTGTTTAAATGTATATAAAGATACTTGTGGCAGGGAAAAATGGCTGGAAAAACCAATTCTGTGTCTTTCAGGTGCATAGAACCCATTCCTGTCTGGTTTTTGTGAATGGCAAGCTTCCTAGCTTCAGGTTTATCCCCAGCTTTCCCTGGAGGGCCAAGGCTGTCCACGTGATTTCCATTTAGCATGAGTGCCCTAGAGGCAGGATCGATGTCTTTTGGGGAGGGGGAGAGTGCTTCAAACTCTTAGCACTTAGGCTACATTACCTTATGCTAACTATTCATCATTAAAACAGCTGAACAAAAGAAAGAGCCCATTTGCCTTAAGCAACTTTCCTCCATCCATGCTGCTCCCACCTTCTGTTACTCTTTCTTGAAGAATGTGATTTTGAGGACCTTCATCACGGTTCTGCCTGGGCAAGTGTAAGTACTGGAGTTCTGTCCCCAAGACCTACATAAAGATGAATGGGGAGTGCAGACTCCAAAATCACTGTCGTCTGACTACCCCACACGTGCTGTGCCATGCACACACCCGCACAGACATAAAATTATAAATTAAAATTTTTATTAAGAAGAATGTGAATTTCCATACATTTCAGCCTCTTCTGTTATCCTTCTTTACAGTGTCCTTCGCTGTTATCCAAAGGTACCTTGTGCATCTTTGGAAATGAACTCCACAGAGGGATTGATAGTTTCCAAAGTGTCTGTCATGAATGAAGCAGTGAGAAGATGGGAAAGGAGTGACAAGAGACAGGGGTAAAGTTGGCCAAACCTGAGAGAGTCTTAAAGAGACATTCACAGAGTGGGCAATGGAATAAAGAGTGAGAAGAAGCTTGGTAAGGTCAGGGCGGCCCACAGCAGGTTGCTGGGATGCCTGATGCTGAGAGCTGGTGAATGGGAGGAAGTATGCTGTGGTGGTTTGTATATGCTTGGCCCAGGGAGTGACACTATTAGGAGGTGTGGCCTTGTTGGAGTGGGTGTGGCCTTGTTGGAGTAGGTGTGTCACTCTGGGCTGGGCTTAAGACCCCCATTCTAGCTGCTTGGAAGCCAGTCTTTTAGCAGCCTACAGATGAAGATGTTGAACTCTCAGCTCCTCCTGCACCATGCCTGCCTGGATGCTGCTATGCCCACCTTGAAGATAATGGACTGAACCTCTGAACTTATAAGCTAGCCCTAATTAAATGTTGCCCTTATAAGAATCGTCTTGGTCATGGTGTCTCTTCACAGTAATGAAAACCTAACTAAGACACCTGCCTTATATTAAACTCATGCGTCAGGGTGGGAATGTAGAACACTCAGACTCAAAGTCCTGCTGACAGAGAATTTCATGAGCATCTTTTAAGAGTCAGAGAGCTGACAAAAAAAATGAACAACCAACACTGGTGGGTGCAATGCTTTAAGAAAAAAAATTTTAGCTATGTGTGATAATTAATATACAGTTGTAATGCCAGCACTCAGGGGGTGAAGGCAGAAGAATGCTGAGTTTGAAACTTCTCTAAACTACATGGAATGACTCTGTCTCAACCTTCCACCCTAAAATAATAAGCAGAAGAGAGAGAGAGAGAGAGAGAGAGAGAGAGAGAGAGAGAGAGAGAGAGAGAGAGAATTCCAGTCGCAGAGTAGTCATCAGTTTGTGTGGTGACCTCTATGAAGGTAAGATATACTTACACGTGTCAACAAAGAATATCTGGACAAGAAAGCAAAACCTTGAAGGTAGGTTAGCCCATTTTTTGCAAATCCTTCAGCAGTATGGTGGAGTCTTCTCACACCCCATGAAAACTTTGCCATCACAGCAGACACTTCTTTTTAACCTGGGAGCTCAATGCAGGGTCTCCTGTTACCATGGCTCGAAAGCACCAGCCAGTCCCTGAAGAGCTTAAAGATCTAAAGACCAGAGTATTAGAGGCAAAACTCACAGCAGTGTGAGAGAGCAGCAACAGCCAGCCCTGTGTGGCATTGCTATTGCCAAGAGCTTTGCCCAGCACTTCATGTATGACGCCTTATTCATCTGCCCAGCACACATGTGTGTATTATCTGTATGTCTCAGATAAGGAGAGAGCCTCCCAGAGACTGAGTCTTAAGCATCCCCCCACACCCTTGCAACTTGTAAGCAACAGAACCAGGGTTCACACCCCAGCCTGCTGGCTCCAGAGCGTGTGATCTTACCAACTATGCTTTTGAAATTGAGCATAACCTTCTTTAATACCAATGCCTTTCTAGAAGTTGAAGAATAATGACAATAATTTTCTTAGTCACATGCTATGTTTTCAATCAAAGTTAACATTTAACTGGTTTCCTCCAGTAAGAAATACTCATTGGTAAGCTTTAATGAAAAGTGATATTGCTATCTTTTTTCTTTATAATAAAGCTTAAATACTGCTTAAAATGTATGTAAGGGGAGCCAACCCATCCCACAAATATGATGAGTTTAATTACATACTTTTCTAACCATGTATTCCAGTCAACCTCTAGCTATGTACTTATTACCAAAACTATAGGAGACAGTATAAAATAAAAGAGAGGCAAGTTAGCTCAAAGAGTGATGTTAGATTCTGCTTCACTCCAGTTGGTCAAGGTTTTATCAAGTATTCACTATACTTTATGACCATTGTATTTAATGATCCCCGAGGCTGTTCTAATGCATAGCTTATATGAGATTTAAGTCACAGAAGGGGGTAGCATTGAGGCAAACTTTCCATGGAGGTAAATGACAATAAGAAAAGAAGAAAAGTCACTTCCATACCTGTCAGGCTAACACTAAATAAAACTGGTGTTAGTAAGCTCAGTATGTGTGCGTTTATACGGTTTGTCATGCATCGGGAAAGTGTGATTCGCTTGACCTGGTAGATTCTTAGAACCCCAGTTTTTGCATACAGGATTTCACAACCAAATGGACAGTAAATGGTGGAGGCAGATATTACAATAAAAGTGTGACGAGAAAAAGCAAGGGATTCAGCTTCTAAATGCTGTGTGGCAGCTCATGTGGGGGTGGGCTTTGACACTGACTCTTCTGGAACCTCTCTGATAACTCATCAGCTGGAAACCTGGGCTGAACCTCCATTTCCTAATCTATAAAATGAAACCGCTACAGCTTTGCAACACTGCCCAGAGAAATAAATTGTATGATGTAAGCAAAGCCTCTGATGCCTGGGATATCCTCTAGGGCGGTGGGGGGCTGAGTGATGACCTACTACTACCGTTCACTGGAATCCAGTGAGTAGGTGCTCACTGTACTCCTGCATCATAAGCAGGTATTTTACAAACGTTATCTACTTAGCTTTCTAGTAACTCCATAAAATCAGTTTTATTGTTCTCGTTTTAGAGAAAACAGATTCAGAGGATCTATGCAAGCAACCCAGAGTGTGGATGGGCAGCAGCCTGGTCCACACACTACAACTCTGGACTAAAGTTCACAATTTCGGCATTGTTGAGGGAATGCTGGCCTCACCATCACTGATGGGAAGCAAGGCAGAGCTGTGACGTCACTCAGTTTAATAACCTGACTGTCCATGAGAAGGACTGAGTATAAACAAGATGATTTCCTCACCACCCACTACACTACAGGCTCTACAAGGTCTGCAAGTGAACACATTTGGTTTTAGGAGCAATGTCTCCCTCCAGGGCAAAGAGCAGACAGAGAGTGGTAGTGTCTTCCTGAAAGCAGAAGGCAGAGGTTCTTCTGCTCCATATAAAATATCTGGCCCACTGTTCACTGCTGCATGGGAATGAGGGCCCAGTGAGCCAGCCCAGGGAAAACAACAGATACTTGTGACTGCATTGGAGTGAATACCAAACCATGCTGTGAGTCTCCCAGCCCATGCACCATGAGTGCTGGGTTACAAGCAGAGCCCAGACAACCAGTCCTGAAAGGCCAGCGGGCTAATCTGTTAGTTTGCAAGGATGGCGATATCCCTCTCTTCCACCACACACACCGGAAACATACATTCATGAGAGGCAGAGCCTTGGTAATGTCTACGATGCTGCCCATTCACCCACAGGTAGACAGATAAAGTCATGGGACAAAAAGGTCTATGCAGAGGGAATGCAAGACTGCCATGGAGAGATCTATGCCAAGGGTCAGCTTGGGCAATAGGGGGCACTGAGTCAAAGAGCAAGTGCTCAATTAATGTTTTAAGTCAGTGGAAGAAAATGAGTATATGCTGTTTCCTCAGAGCCACTAATGACCAGAAGAAACTGGACCATTCTCATCTCTCTCACTGTACGATTACATCACCTCTGTTTTGATAGCCCTCACTTCTAAAAGTCAAATCTCAATGACTGTTTTTGATCATCTGTCTTTAAATTAATGTGAAATTATTACATTTATACCCCCATCAAAGCCCCCACCTGCTCCCAGTCCCATCCTTACAAATCCCAGCCCTCTTTATCCCCTCCCCTTCTCCCGATACAAAGGGAAGCCCCCCCTTGGGTGCCACTTCATCCTGGGACATCTGGTCCCAGCAGGACTAGACATCAAGAATTAACTTTTAATATCACGTGCTTCCCACAGAGCTAGGCTCCCTCTCTGTGCCATGAGCTGGTTTCACTCACATCCCTGTGAACCCTGGGCCTCCACAACAAAGCATCAGGAAGCACCTGTACCAACCACCTCAGTCCTCACAGGTCTCTTTGACCAGGTCATTTATATTAGTCTACTTTCTGTTGCCAATAGCATGACACAACATTCTAGCTCAGAGCTCTGAAAGTCCAAGATCTGAGGGCCTTGTCTAGTGATGGCCTACTCACTGGCAGAGGCTCAACATGATTCAGAACATTACAAGAGATGGGGAAAATATATATGTATGGATGTCACATCTGGCTTCTGATTTTCTTCTGATCAGGCCACTGAGATTCAGTCTCATGTTACCAATCCAGTCGCTTTCCCCAAAGACTCACCTCTAAACACCATAGGCGAATTAAGTTCCTACCACATTAAGGCCTCACAATGGGCATTGAGTTTCAACACTTGAACTTTGGGAGGCCAAAGTCCTCTACCAGCTCTCATTCTGTCTGCCACAGAAATACAGGATATGAGAGGCAGCTATGAATCGTGAAGCATGGAAACCATATGACAAACATTCTCTGAGCAACAAAGATGGTCACTCCGAGAAGTGTTGGCAAGCTAACTGGTCAGTGCTCACATATAAACTCACAAGCTTGAGGATATGCAGACTCAAGCTCGCTTACTATATCATGAAGTGGAAATGTCTGGCTGTGTCATGCATGTGATGCAGACTCATGTGATGTTTTGCTGAAGCAGACTCATTGATGTTTTGCTGAAGCAAGACCCCTGAGAAGACACATGATGTTTGGAGAGAGTATAAGTATGACCCAAGAGACAGTGACAGGGCACTTGCGTTGCTAGCCATGCAAAACGTTTCATTGGTCTTACATCTTCACTCATCTTCTCTTCGTTGAGAGGTACTGCAGAGAACTTCTCCTTGAATTTCTGCTGGTTCTGGTTGTTCCTACTCATGCTGATATGGCGGAGGCCTGGCTGTTTCAGCTGGATTGTGTCACTGTTGCTGATTCATGATTGATGAACTGGGCTGTTGGTATCCTGACACTACTAAATTGGACTGCTGGTATCAGAGAACTACATCTAAACAGGTCTACATCTCTTGTCCTATTTACCATCTTTTCTCTCCTACCTTTGGACGGTAGACTAGAAGGAGGTTGAAGCATTTGAGAACACTTATTAAAATAGGTTTTGAAAAATCTAAGCCTACAATGTCATAGCGGAAAAGGCTGGGAGACAACGGGAAAGGCAAAGGCAATAATGAAGAAGGATTTCAACAATTAGTGTGGACAGCCACGTGGTGAGCTGTGGACAGCCAAGTGGTGAGCTGGAGTTTGACCTGTCTCCTCTCAAAGCTATAAGTTTAGGCTGGTCCATCTCAAAATGCTTTAAAACTGACAGACACAGTTCAACAAAACTTTCTCACAAAGTTTTGTGGACTTTTCTCCAGCTGCTTCCAACAGTCTACCATATCAGCAAGCAGATTCCAGGCTGGGCTGTAGGCAGACCCACTGCCCAGGACATACACTTCCATGTACATCCACTGTAGATGAATGTTTGCCTCTCTCTGGACCTAGACCATAAACTGAAAAAGATAAATACATTTTTAATAAATTTATAATAAATAAATAAACTGAATTTAAAATAATTTAGCAGCCAGACATGTATAAGTTTAGTAGTCAACTGTTTTCTATTTTTATCTACTTTAGATACAAGTCCACATGCCAGGATACTGTCAAGGCTTTCTTTAACATATTTCTCTTTCGTATTGGGCAAAACACATTTTTCGTCATGTGTAGAAGTCATGAAATTTTGAAAAACCTAAGCCGAAGAAAGCTGAAGATTCTGTTCACAGTTCTCTTCCTGCATTGAGTTCCTACCCTGGCTTTCCTCTGTGACAAAGATCTGAGAGTTTTAAGATGAAAAAAACTCTTTCTTCCCCAAATTGCTTTTGGTCATGGTATTGTATCACCGTAATAGACATAGTGTCAGAAATATTGTAAATTAAAATTTCTCTTAGCATTTTGACAGGATACTTCAGACAAGGTTACTAATAAGTAATTCATTAAAGTATTTCATACAATTGAAAATATGTAGTTGGAGGTGTACTTTCCATCAAAGACTCATGTGCTAAAGGATCAGTCACAGCCTGTGTTGCTATAGGAAGGTATGTGGGACCTTGTGGAAGGAAGTTAGGTCATTGCAGACGTTCTCTTGAAGGGAATTTGAGATTCCTGACCCTGTCATCTTTCTTGTTCCTTCCCAACTGCTCTGAAGTAAGAAGATCTAGTCCCCTTTCACCAGTGGCTCTCAGCCTGTGGGTTGAAACCCCTTTGGGTTTCAACATATTCACATATTCACATATTCAACATATTCACAGGGGTAACCTAAGACTGTTAAGAAATGCAGACATTTATATTATGATTCATAAGAGTAGCAAAATTATAGTTATGAGGAAGCAATGAGCATAATTTTATGGCTGAGGTCACTACACCAAGTGGAATTGTACTAAATGTCACATTTAAGAGGCTTGGAACATTAAAAAGACTGCTCTACACACTGTGCCATCACAGGGCCAACTGAGCATGTGCTGGCTTCTGAAGCTGAGCTGGAAGAAATCTCCCTTTAACTTATTTGAGGTATTGTCACAGCAATGGAAAGCTAGCACACAAACTTAGCCTTGGTCATTGCTACATCATCTGAGAAGACCCAGTATGCTGGCTAGTTTTATGTGAACTTGACACAAACTAGAGTCATTTGAGACCCCTCAGTTGAAAAAACTGTCCTGACCAGATTGGCCCATAGGCAAGCCTGTAGGGCATTTCCTTGATTAACAATTGTTGTGGGACAGCCCAGTCCATTGAAGGTGCTGCCACACTTGGGCAGGTAGTCCTGGATGCTATAAGAAAGCAGGCTGCGGTGGTAGTGCATGCCAGCATTTGGGAAGCAGAAGCAGGCAGATCTAAAGAAAACTTGTCTCAAAAGACATAAATAAATAAAATTTTAAAAGAAGGAAAGAAGGAAGGAAAGGAAGAAAAAAGGAAAGGAAAGGAAGGGAAGGGAAGGGAAGGGAAGGGAAGGGAAGGGAAGGGAAGGG
>NW_021604679.1:2518132-2543739 GCF_004785775.1 Grammomys surdaster
AAAAAAAAAAAAAAGAAAAGAGAAAAAGAAAGAAAGCAGGCCTAGCAAAACACGAGAAGCAAGAGAAGCAAGCCAGTATGGAGCATCCCTCTGTGCCTTTCTGCTTTGGTTCCTGCCTTGAATTCCTGCTCTGACTTCCCTTCATGATAGACAGTCAGCTAAACTAAACCCTCTCCTCCCCACGTTACTGTTGGTCATGCTCCTTTATCACAGCTATAGAAACCCTAACTAAGACACATACAGCTAATAATTAACTTGTTTACTCGTTGTGCAACAAAAGCTTTAGGCCAACTTTTAAGAAGTACACTAAATTCTCTATTTTTCCATATAGCCAATTATTTAAAGTGCTTAGAGACATTACACCAGTGTATTTAGTAGTACTGAGTTTTGAACACTAATTTGTTAGCTGAAAATCTAGATAACGACACTTGAGAGTGAGTAACTTTATAAGGAAAACAGGTTTCTTTTGGCTCACAGTTCTGAAGGTCCAAGGTCACAGCTATGTAACTGGTGAAGACCTTTTTTCTAGAAGAGTCCAAAGGTTCTATGAGGCATCAGATGGAAAGAGCCAGGAAACAAGAGTTTGTCGACAGAGACATCCTCCTCTCACTCCCTTTCCTAGTGAAGTTTCCAGGTTCAACCATAAGGACTGATAACCTTATCTAATCCTGATACAGTCCAAAAGGCAGATCCCTAGACACTATAATCAGATTAAGATCCTATAATTTTAGTTCCTTACAATCAGAATTAAATTTCAACACAACAACTTTGGGAGATACACTTAAACCATAGAATTTTGCTCCTGGACTACAAGTTGCATGTCTTGTCGATAAAAAAAAAAACAAAAAACAAAAAACAAAATACAAACATTCCTTCCCAAAGCCTCAAACTCTTAACTTGTTCCAACATTAATTCAAACACTCAGTGCTATCCGACACCCAAGGTGAACTCTTTGAGCTATGAGCCTCCATAAAATCAGAAAACAAGTTACATCTTCCAAGACACAGTGGCAGGATTTGGGCAGCCCCACCTGGATGCCTTGGCCAGTTCCTGGCCACGTGGTTACCCTCTCGGGCTGCATAGAGCTGTCTCCTGCTCCATCTAGCAGGTGTGTGGCAACATGCTGATAGCTATAGCTTTCTGTGGTCCCTCCCCTCTGCAACTCTACGTCCACAGCTCCATAACAAATCACTCAGCTCAGATACTCTCTGTGGCCAATGTCTGCCCTGTCTATCGGGCTTATGTTTGAAGTCTGGGTGAACGCCACTGCAGGACCAGAACTCAGGAGAGCCGAGTGTCTGTGGTCAGCTCTCCCACGGATACTTGGGACACTTACCGGCACAAGCTGCACCTGAACCTCCATGAACCCAGCTGCAGCCATGGCCAGCTTCTCCTGCCTCCCTGAGGAGGGATTGGGATTAAGGTCCCTGGAATTCTTCTGGGGATGCAATGGGGCGGACAGCCTTACAGATTTCTGAGATGCTCTGGAAGATTTTTCCAAGTGAGCAGCCAGGCAGCATTCCTGCCAATCTTTCTTCAAGCAGTGGTTTCTCTGATGGCCTCCTAGATGTGATCTTCTTCCATGATCTCTCACTGGCCCTCTACTGGCCAGGCTTCACATTTCTAAATCTCTCCACTCTGCTTCCTTTAGCCTCTGCCGCCCTTGGAAAGCTGGAAAAATGTGACTAAGAATATCTAATTTTCAATCTAAGTGCTTTGTTGAGTTGAAATATCCCCCACCAAACAAATGATTCTATCCTTCATTTGGGCCTTCCACAAAATCTTACTGCTCACAACACAAACAAGGCCCTTCTTAACAATGACAACCTTTTCTCCCATGCCTCTGGATCTTTTTCCATGCCTTCTGTGTCCTTCCCATGTCCCCTGAGTCTTTCCCATATATTTCCCATGCCTCCTGTGTCCTTCCCATGTCCCCCCCATATCTTTCCCATGCCCCTTGTGTCCTTCTCATGTCCTCTGTGTCCTTCCCATGTCTCCTGTGTCCTTCCCATGTCCCTTGTGTCCTTCCCATGTCCCCTGTGTCCTTCCATGTCCCCTGTGTCCTTCCCATGTCCCCTGTGTCCTTCCCATGTCCCCTGTGTCCTTCCCACATCCCCTATGCCCTTCCCATAACCCCTGGGTCCCTAGTTTCCAGTCCTCTGGAGTTTCACAGATTTTTTTTGTCACACTCACAGCCTTCCAAGCCTATCTTAGCCTGTGGTCCCAGTTTTTTCTTTTTTCTTTTTTCTTTCTTTTCTTTTTTTTTTGTTTTTGTTTTGTTTTGTTGAGGCAGGGTTTCTCTGTGTAGCCCTGGCTGTCCTGGAACTCACTCTGTAGACCAGGCTGGCCTCGAACTCAGAAATCCGCCTGCCTCTGCCTCCCAAGTGCTGGGATTAAAGGCGTACACCACCACTGCCAGGCCCCAGTTTTTTCAATATGTACCTTCCCCCCCACCACCACCATTTGTGGTTTCAATTATCATAATGGCCCAACAATTTCAGACTAATGTTTATATAAATTTTCTATTGTTATAACAAAATACCTAATTTTATGAGACAGTATGTCCATTTAGCTCAAAGTTCAATGTTCAAAGTTTAAGCTCTGCCAGAGCTGTAGATCAGGTCTTCAGTGAGGACCAAAATGGCAGAAGTGCCAATGAGAAGAGACCACACCTCAGTATAAGAAGGCAGAGAGGCTGAGGTCTCCCAATTCCTCTGACAGCAAGGTCCCCACTCACCTATAGACCTCTGCTTGTAGCCAAGTCTTCAAGGTCCCATTCCCGGCATCCCCACACAGAGTTCCCAACAGAGGATCCCTTTGTGGGTAAGTTTAAACCACAGCACAGAGTGTTCAAGAAGGAGACGAGAAAAGAAAGGCAGTAAGAAACAGCTATGGCCTCTTAGTTCCAGCAGAGAGTTCCTGGAAAGGGGAGGGTGCCCAAAAGAGAAAGAATGAGGAAACATACACACTAGAAAAAAAGTACTTGATGAGAAATTTCTCGTTGCTCTATGTTTCTCACATCTAGCTTTAACCTGAAGCTAGGACTCATTAGAAAATGAAACAAAGGGAAAGCTTTTGTTTTTAACTTAGATAAATACATACAAACACAGTTAGTTTTGTAGTGGTAATAAATATTTATGAACTTCATTGTTCTGTTCAAACAGTCCCCATTTTTCACAGTGGTCATTTCTACTGCATTTGTAAATAACTTGCTTTATGTGCAGAGTGTGGAAGCCCATTTCCCCAGGGTCTCTGAAATTGACTTGTTTTCTTTCCCTATGGTAGTCTATGAGCCGCTCACACCTCCTCACCTTCCTGCCTGCACTTGCACAAGGTACTATAAAAAAGGTAAGAGAGTCCTCCAGCCACTCCCTCCTGATCCCAGAGTCACTGTTTGCAGCCCTGTGATTTTAGATATTCTCCTTAACTGCCCAAAATTTTGGTTATCTCTCCTGCATATTAGAAAAGGAAATTTCGTCTATAAGTATTTGAAGTTCCTCGTTTTCTCCCATAATTCTAAGTGTGTTGTGAAGGAAACATTGCCAAAGCCCTGAGGGTTCTGTTCAATATGCCATCTTAGAATCATTCAGGTGCACACTGAATCACTATCATGTTAAGAGGCAGAAAGGGGAGAATATTTCCTACTGGTGCATACAAGGCAGGGAAGTACAGAGAGCAGTCTCCAGGTATCCCTGTGTTTCATCCACATACTCCTGGAACCAAATGCTATTTTTACAAAGGCTTAAAAACATTCTGTTTCCTCTTTAGTCACCTCTGAACCCATTCTCCTCTATCATCCATGATTACATTATGCACGAGTCTTCCCAATGATTCCTGTGGCAAAAAGAATTCCTCTTTTACTATATTTTCTTTATTGAAATACCTTGTTTGTGATAATGATAAATTTTACCATTAAAGAAACATCTCAAATGTAAGGCTATCTAAACATAAAACTGATTTAAACCACACGGGAAAACTTTCGTTTTTCTCTCTCATCCTGATTTTTATTTTACCTTATATGTGGTTACCAGTATAGGCCAATCACACCCAGGAAGAGTTTGGCCTCTACATGCCTAGTAGAACATCCTCCATATCTGGAGGGGAACAAACCAGGAGCTCAGCACACATTTATTTTCCCCTATGCTCTGTGAATGTTTTTTAGTTCCTGTGCTTGTTGAAGAAATCGAGAAAGGGCTCACTCAGGCTAATACACTACCACATTTGATTTACCACAGCATAAAATGTACTATGTATGTGGTACTTCTGGACATCCCAGTTGAAGACCTTTAATCTGAAAACCCAAAATCTAAGTTTCAGACTTTGGTGTTTTTCCGTTTCTTATTTCTTTTATTGGGGATGCTCAACCGAAAACTTTATACTGATATTCCAGACTCTGAGATTAAAAACACTTCTAAGCCAATCATGGTGGTTTATACCTATAATCTCAGCACTTAGGAGGTATGATGGTTTGAATGAGAATGGCCCCCATAGGCTCATGTATTTGAATTCTTAGTCATCAGAGTGTCATTAATTGAGAAGGATTAGGAGGTGTGGCCTTGTTGAAGTAGGTGTGGCTTTTTGGAGGAAGTGTGTCACTTGGGGTGGGCTTTAAGGTTTCAAAAGCTCATAATAGTCCCAGTTACTTTTTCTTCCTTCTGCCTGTGGATCCAGATATAGAATTCTTACCTCCACCTCCAGCACCATGTCTACCTGTGTGCTGCCATGCTCTGTGCCATGATGATAATGGACTAAACCTCTGAACTGTAAGCTGGCCCCAATGCTTTCCTTTATAAGAGTTGCCATAGTCATGGTGTCTCTTCACAGCAATAGAACACTGACTAAGACAGGAATCCAAGGATGAGGAGAAATATGGACTCAAGACCATCTTAGACTACACAATGAGTTCCAGACTAGTTGGGAAAAGAGTAAGACTGTGTCTCAAAACAATGGAAATCTTAGTATTCAGACAGGGCACCTGTGAGGTTTAGACCAGCCTGGTCTATATAATGAGTTCCAAGCTAGTATTAACTAGTAAAATCCTATCTCAACAACAACAGATGGAGGACAAAAGGGTGGGGGAGGAAGGAAGGAAATATTTAGTCAAAGAGATACATCAACTGGTCAACTGTAATTCTTAATTGTAATAGTATAATGCAATCTGATTTAATGCAACATAAAACAATTATTCAGAAAAGAAATATAGCATTTCACTGGCTGTCATTTAGTTTTGATGTGGAATCCTGTGTAGCACAAGCTGGCCTTAAACACATCTCTGGCACTAGAAATAAATGGGAAACAACTTGAGAAAGCAAGAGATACTACCTAGAATTTCATTTGCATTGAACATTCTCTTTTCAAAATACAAATCTTAGGAAGAAATAACTTGGTTGGCTCTATCTTTGCCATATTTCTAGCTTAGTATAGAAAGTTCTGAAACTGACAAGCGTTTTACTCAGGGACTGAGAAGCTCATGAGAGGAAGAAGAATCATTTGGAACAGGATTCACTCATGGTGAAGGCTAGCCAACCTGAGGGGTGTGATACATGAGGCATCTGAGAGCAGCCAAGGGCAGCAGGAGATGGAGCAGGAGGAAAGGAAGCAGGCGTCAAGCCAGGAGAGATTCATGTCCACAATCTTGTGGGATTTTATATCTTTACTGGCCAGGGCCCACAGAACATCACTCCCCAAGATACCCCTGGCTCAGGCATACGTTGGGATGCTGATTCCTGCTTCAAGGACACCAACTGCAGGAAAAGTCTGAAGATGTAGACTTGTGTTCTCAGAAGGAGAAGTCAGCTGACCATGTTTTGTTACTGTTGCTGTCTTGACTTGGGTTTTCGTCTGCCTCCTCTCTATACCTCTGTGGGCCAAATAGCTAAGACCTGATCTGTTACTCTTACTGTGTGGCATAAGAACAAGTGAGTACATTTGTCTGTGAACTACATTTACTGTCAAAATCTGGGCACCAATAGATATTTAAAATAATAAAAGAAAACTGTTGTCCTCTCACTTGTGGAACAGCTATGGCAGGCTGTGTGTAGAGAGGTTTGTTGTGAATCTCTTTGCTCAGCTTGAGTTGTTTGTGTATTGTTATTTTGTTTTGTTTGGGGTGTTGTTGTTGTTGTTGTTTTGCTTTGGGAAGATTTCTGCTGCTGTCATTTTGTTTTAACGTGGAGTCTTGAGGATTCTTGCACAGCCCAGTTGGCCTTAAACATATACATGTTATTAAGAAATAAGGGTCTTATACCTAAAAACTTCAAATTCTTAGAAATAATCATAATCAGTACAAAATAAACATGATTTGAGCAGGAATCTTGTACCCTTTCTGAAAAGACTGGGATCATGTGGCAGCTGACGAGAGTAAGTGACTAGAGCAAGCCAGTTCCTAAAAAGATACATATTATCATGGGCTGATTGTCTCATGAACGCTCTATAGCAACATAGAAACTGCTACCGTTCAGCCATTTTATAGAATGGAAGTCTGATGATTGATGAATGTCTGATCCATGACCACAGCAGTGGGAAGGCAGACATAGACAATGCTAAATGAATATGTGAGGCTCAGTTAATAAAATGTTATTTACAAAGCCAGGTAGGAGGCTAAGTGGATTTGGCTCTAGTGTGCAACCTGTTAACTGTTGCTAGGATATTGCCTCTCTATACACACAATTTCATAGTGAAAATCTAAAAACATGCTGTTGCTTCTGTGTACTCACGACGATTTGGTGCCCACTGACTTCCTTCTTTGTTTTTTAGGTAGTCCAAGATTACGAGACATTTAAAATATATAGCTCTCTTTATAAACACTTAGATATTGGCAGACATACTTGCAAAGGTATCTCATAATTCATAAACAAAAGCTCAGACCCCTGAGGCTCTGGAATAAGCAAGAACCCTTCCAATCATGCCCAGACGAAGCATCCACTTTGGTTGTGAGGGTCTTTGTTTCCAACAGTCCAGCAGCAATGGAACACACTGTGATAATTCCAGACAGATGTGGAGATCACATCTAAATTGAAACTATTCCTGGGGAACTTAAACTAAGATCAGAAGCCTTTCCAGCAGGCACGTGGCAAGCGGAAGCCTGGAAAATGTGTTCTGTCTTGTGTGGTTTCAGCTTCCCACTGAACTCTCCACCTGTGACACTTACAGCTGTGGAGGGAGGGGAGATGGTTTGTAAGTGGTGTTGACCTAGTTGTCAAGAGAAGTACAATAGTTTTGGTCCCAGTCTCCATCCTTTAACTTGGCAGAGAAAGAGTGCTTCACAGAAACATTAGGAACCTGACCTAATGCAGTTCCTGCAATGTGGTGCTTGTATGTTGGGGTCCCTATTCTTCATTAGTTCTTTTTTGAAGATGGGCACATTGGTTTTGTGTGGGGACAACTCTGTGCATCTAAATGTTAGAGAAAACCAGGTTTAAGAATGTAGTGACATTACTAGAAAAGACAGTCCTGACAGTGTGAGACAATCTACTTCCCAAGTGGCCAGTTCCTAATTCATAGCACCAGCACTGAAGTGTTACTGGTTCGTAGTTATTTCCTCTTTCCTTCGTCTGTCCCATCTTTCCTCCTTCACTCTCTCTATCCCTTCCTCCCTCTTTTCCAGCCTTCCTTCCTCCCTCCTTCCCTCCTTCCTTTCTTCTCTTTTTCCCTCTGCCCCCACCCCTTCTCTTATCCACTACCTAGTTACCTTGTTTCTATAGCTACTAATAGCAGAGCTACCCTCGAAACTGTAATGGAGTTTGCCTCTTCTGTTCTTATTTTAAAGAAAATAGAAAATTGAGTCCTTTAAAACTTAGTGAATTTCTGCTTTTTAATTGCTCTGCCTCTGATGGAAAACCCACTTTGCTGAACCTGATTTCAGCTTGTTTGAAGCGGGATTGCCATCACATACACATTTAGAATATGGGTCAGATAAAGTTTTCTTTATTGAACTGAATCTTGGAAAATAAACAGCCGCCTTCATCACCAAAAGAACAGAGTGGATAATAAACCCTATGTATATCTGTACAAGTGTTTTCAGAGCCTCTGAATTAAAGGAAAATAGGTAATTTGCCTTGCCAATTTCAAATTCCAATTAAATGTTTTTAGAAAGAAAAGTGCCACAGGATATATTACAAATGAAAATGAAAAATGCCTCCCCCACTTTTTGTCTAGAAGGAATAAAAAAGTCTATGGTCAGCATTTTTCCCTATGGATCAATCTCGGGTGTGTGGGGGATTGCCTACTCCTAAGGCTGGGGAAGATGCTGTAAGCGACATGCACAAAAAGCCAGAGGAAAGATGCTCACAAGCAGTCAGGGGAAGAGAACACTTTAACATCATGCCAAGGTCCATTGACCCTGTATTCATTTCAGATAATTAATTTACAACACATTAAACCTTCATGTGGAGATGCCTGCTCTGCATCAACTGTGTAAAAATAAAAAGTGTTATTGATTTAGGATTTCAGTTGTATCATATGCTGACAGAATAAAACAAACAATGGTGTTGTTGTGTCTCAAAAACGGAGCAGGTCATTGTTGAAGGTCAAAAGAAGTGAACACGTACGCTGTGGAACACACCTAGCGGAGTGGTGCTGTCTGAGAGGTGTTCTGCAGAGTGGCCCAGCAAACATAATTAGAACCCACCCAAGTGTCTGATAAATATTGATAAAGATGCACTCTGGAAATCAAATTTGGGGATGTGATAATGGTCTTCTTTACAGTAAAGGTCTAAAATAGCACCTCGCCCTCTGCCAAATCTAACCATTAATATTTATTAAATAAAATATGAGTGTGCCATTATTTTTAAGCAGCTGACATGAATCGAAGCTTTCCCCTGCAAGAAGTGTATGAATTCCAAGGGTGAGGATGCACAAACCTCAAGTCATGATGTTTTGTAGATACTGAGAGAACCGGTTATCGATTTTAAAAATCAACCTGCTCATCAACTAATATAACTTTCATATTGAGCGAAAGAATAGATAGTGAATAAAAATGTTTGGGCTCAAGTGCTCAGTACCTAAGGAGCAGTCGCATGTCTTCTCTGAAGGCCCAGCTGTTATATTTCCAGAGAAGAAAAAGAACACTCTCCTGACTTACTTGGCTAATAAAAAAAAAAAAAAAGCAAGTGAGATAAAATGTGAACACAGAAATGTTACTCAGTCAGATTCATATATGACACTGAAGCTGAACTATCTGAAAATTAAACTCTTAAATGAATGCAAAGCCATAATTTTCCCAGGTGATACATTCTTAACACGTGGTTTGATTTTGAGTGTATAGGTGTTTTGCCTGCTTGTGTGTTTGTATACTGTGTGTGTGCCTGGTGTCCACAGTGGCCAGCTAGGGTGTTGGATTCCCTGGGACTGGAGCTATATACGATTGTGAGTTGCTGTGTGGGTGCTGGGAACTGAACCCAGGTCCCCTAGAAAAGCAGCCAGTACTCTTAACCCCAGAGCCATCTCTCCAGCCCCTATACATGCCTGTAATCCCAATATGTGGGAGGTTAAAGGCTTGAAGTTCAAGGTTGTCTTCAGCCACAAAGAGAGTTCAAGGCCAACCTTGAGTACAGATGACATTATCTCATAAAGAAAAAAAGGAGGGAAAAGTTCCAAGCAATAGACCATTCAGTGTAGTAAAGGAGAGAAAAGGGGTGGGTGGAGAATGCCTAAGATTTTCTGTCCACAAGAGAATACTCTCAGAAGTCAAGGCTAATAGAAAATGCTATTTAAGATATTAAGTTAGCCAATAATTAAATAGATATTAGTCATTGTCCAAGAAAAATATTCAAATTGGCTAATAAATATATGACCAAATGTTCACCATTGTTAGTCATTAGAGATATGTTAATTAAAACCACAATAAAATATCACATCCCAGCTACCAGCATGGCAGTAACCAAAAGGAAGACATGGAGGATGAGGAACGTGTACAGTGACGAAGAGGATGAAAAGCAGGGTGATAAAGAGGAGGAAAAGGAGGAGAGATGAGAAGAGAAAGAAAAGAAGATGTGAAGAGGCAAAATAAACCAAAGGTTCTGAGAAAAATGGAGAGAAACAGGAACAGTTGTAAACTGCTAGCATAAATGTGAAGTAATATGGTGGATCTAAGACGGTTAACAGAATTCCCATATACTCAGGACTTCATCTCTGTCATATTTACCCAAGAGTTAATGGTCGAGTTCTTTGTACATGAGTATCAATAGCAATAGTTTTCACAAAGGCCAAAAAGTGGGCACAGCATGAGCTTCGATAGTGTGTGCACAGATGAAAATACAGCGGTGCGTATAACTATAAAGAGAAAGAGAGTTTTTTATCAGTGTTCCAAAAGGGAACACAAAACATTCTACATAATGAAATAAGCCAGGCCCAAAAGGGTACACCCTGCATAATTCTGCTTACAAGAGAAAACTACAAAACATTAGTTCATACAGACAGAAATAGTGGTATATTCAGATACATGACAAATGAAGAACGTGGATATCAACAGATCCATACCATAAAAAAGAGGCCTAATATGTCTTGTTCTCTACCTGCTGCCTGCAGATCCAAATGAAGCAGAAAAGAGTATGTGGTGAAAACAGCTGAAAGAACAGAGAACACTAGATAGAAAATATCAGGATAAATGCTGAAGGCTTCCCCTCTCAGCTATAGGTTGCTTTTTTTTAAAAAGGTCACTTAATAAGTTAACCTAAAAGTACTTTGTATTACTTCATGTGGTAGCTTGAATTAAATGGCTCCATACACTCAGCAACTGGCACTATTGGGAGGTGTGGCCCTGTTGGAATGGGTGTGGCCCTGTTGGAGTGGGTGTGGCCTTGTTGGAGGAAGTGTGTCATTAGGAGTGGGCTTTTGAGGTCTCAGAAGCTCAAGCCAGGCCTAGGATGTCTCATTCTCTTCCTGCTGCCTGCAGACCCAGATGTAGAACTCTTAGCTCCTTATTCTCCAGCACCATGACTATCTGCATGCCACCATGCACTGTCACCATGATGACAATGGATTAAGCTTCTGTAAGCCAGTCCCAGTTAAATGTTTCCTTTATAAGAGTTGCCATGGTCATAATGTCTGTTCATAGACATTAAAACCCTAAGACACGCCACCTGCCTGTGGGCATGTTTGTTTGTTTGCTTGCTTGCTTGCTTGCTTGCTTGCTTGCTTGCTTGCTTTTGTCCTTTCTGAGTAAAGACTTTTCCTGGAGACCTACTAGTTGGCTCTGCATGTTCCATAGAAAATAAAGCACAAGCACTTTGCTCTCCTGGAGCTTCCACTGTGTGTGGAAAAACCAGCTATGCATAAAGCATAAACACACCAGTGAAAATACAACTTAAAATGGGATATGTACAGTGAAGCTGAGAGACTAAGAACTAATGTGAGAAGTGGTGTCTGCCTCCCACCACTCCCTGATCTTCCCCTCTTGGTCTAGCAAGCCACGCTGTGACTCAGCGACAACCTAGTTGATTCTTCATTCCCTTGGTTTTACTCTGGTGTCTCAAGTTATTCATACACAAGATAATAATATCTCCGTTTCTTCATTTTTAAGATGTATTTCCTAACTAGTTTTACTTTTCTCTTGTCTAATTAACATGCAACTGTTTGTTTATTTGTTTGTTTGTTGGCGTGTGATGATGGGGGGTTGCATGTGGCAGTCAGAAGGCAATTCTATGGAGCCAGCTGTCTCCTACCGCTTTTATGTGGGTTGCAGGAATCACACTTGGGTCCTCATGCTTACACAAGTGACTTTACCCACTGAGTCATCTCCTAGGCCCATATTTCTTCTTTCTTTGTTGCACTCCTCTCTCCTCTCAACTAGGTTGCCAACCCACCAAAAGCATTCTTAATAAGATTCCCAGGTCCAGAGCCTGAGATAGGAATTAGCATGTGCCCATAAATTCTCACAACCTGCCCTCAGTGACGTTCATCTTCCAGCAGGGCTTCACAAAGTGAAATTCCATAACCTCCTCTATCAGCACTACTGACCTGGGACCAGCACTAAGGCACATGAGCCTATGAGGAATATTTCTCATTCAAATACATAGGCTGGTCATGAATATAAAAGTCTTGGAAGGAAAGAAGGAAAAACTCTAATGGTCATAAAAATTTAGAGAAAATAGCATTGCGGTCTAGTGAGATGACTCAGCAGGTAAAGGTACCAGCTGCCATCTGGGAACACACACAGTAGTAGAAGAAGAGAACTGAGTCCTGGGCTGGTGAGATGGTTCAGTGGTTAAAAGCACCAACTCCTCTTCCAGAGGTCATGAGTTTAAATCCCAACAACCACATGGTGGCTCACAACCATCTGCAATGAGATCTAAATAAAAATCCTTTTAAAAAGCTTTTTAAAAAAAGAAAGAAAACTGAGTCCCACAAGTGGTCACATGACCTTAATACATACAGCATGGTACATGCTCACACACAAACACACACATATACACAAATTAAATAAATGTATTTTTAATTAAAATGTAAAAGTAGTGTGTATTAATTCATTTTGAGTTAATTATGATAAATTATATCCTTCAGATGAGAAAAAGTTATAATAAAAGAATGACTAGATAATATTTAGATAGTAATAGATGGTGGGGTATTGTACAGGGAGGAAGGAGGCAGAGGGAGACACTGATTCCTCCAATATACTATTTATTTTAAACATTTGTCAATACATCACCACAATTTAAGGGGGGAAATACAACTTATCAGGGTGGGAGCAAGTCTCAGAGAAGAGCACCAGGACCATTATGGGATTTGTAGCTGGAAAATACTCTTACTCTACAAAGTGCAAGCATGGGATAAAGAGACAGCTCAATAGTTGAGAGCACTTGCTCTAGCAAAGGCCCTGAGTTCAGTTCCCAGCACCCACAAGATAGGTCAAAACAGTCTGAAACTCTAGTCCCAGGGAATCTGGTACCCTGTGACGCCCTCCACAGGCACATGTGCATAGATGATGCAGAGGCATACTTGCAGGCAAACATTCATATGAATAAATTAATAACAAATAATTATTTATTGTGAATTTGTCAGCCCAGTGCAGTGAATCTTGACAAAACACACCAGCATCATCCAGGTGATGTATCACCTCTCTGTTGCCAAGTCAAACAGGTTCATGGTTCTCACCCATGACCTTTGACCAGCAATTGGGGTTGCTGGATTTCTGGGAAGTGGATAACCACTTCCTCTGTTTTCAAAGTGCCTCTGTAGACTGAATAAGAAATGAGCACTTGGTTTTTAACTGGTGGTTCTAGTTTGAGAGGCTGTGAAAATTTTACAAGATAATGCCTAACTGGGAGAAACAGGTTCCAGAGTCAAGCTTTTGTAAGCTACCCCTGTTTTCCAATATCTTACTCTTTCTTTTTTCCTTTTTTGTATCTGCCATTAAGTGAATCTCTTCCACCTCCATATGCTCCTGCAGCGAGGACATTCTCCTTTACCATGAACCTGAAATCAACAGAACCAAGGACTGTAGACGCAAACCTCTGAAACCATGAGCCAACATAAACTCTTCCTCATTTAATGTGTTGCACTGGGTACTTGGCCATGACTTTAAGTGACTAATATAGTTCCCTATCAGAGCTGTTTGCCTTGTATCCATCTTACCAGAGCTATTCACACTGTATCCATCTTAAGAGGTTTACCTACAGCCTCCCCCACAACCCCCGTGATAGTTTGAGTGAGAAAACCCACCATCCCCACCCACCCCCCAGGCTCACACATTTGTGTGCTTGGTCCCTAATTAATGAACTGTTTAGGGAGGATTAGGAGGTGCAGCCTTCCTTGTTGGAGTCTGTGTTTCCTTTTTAAAAGTGTGTCACTTGGAGGGATGAGCTTTGAGATTCCAAGAGTCCACTCCAGACCCAATGTCTCCATCTCTCCCAGCCTGCTGCATGTACATCAGGATAAAATGCTCTCAGCTATGTCTCCAGCACCACACCAGCCTACTTCCCACCATGATGATAATAGCCTAACCATCTGAAATTAAATGCTTCCTCTCAAAAGCCATCTTGGTTGTGGCGTCTCTTCAGAGTTGGTACTGGACACTTGGGAATTGCTGTAATAGGCCTGACCATGCTATTTTTTGGAGAAATGTAGAAGATTTGGGGACTTTGGACTAGAAAAACAGTTGAACATCTTAAGCAGTGCTTAACTGTCTATCCTAGCAGAAACATACAAGACTGTGTACTTAGTGTGACATGTGGTTTGCAGGTCCAGCTCAAGAGGTTTCAGAAGGAAGAATCTTATCAACTGGCCTACCTAGAGACATTTCTCATGATATTTTGGCAAAGAATGTAGCTGTCCTTGTCCTGAAGATATGCATGAGACTAAATTGAAGAGCTGTTTTTACTACTATATCATTTTCAGAGGATATTCAAAACAGCCTGGTTGTGACTGTGTCATGTGGTTTTTAGTGATCACTTTTGTGAATATCTACAATAAGAAGGAGAAATCAGGGCAAAAAGAGATACAAAATGTACAGTTTGAGGAGAAAAAGATACCAGAGAATGTAGCATTGGGGCCAAGTCTTATGCTCAAATTTATTTAAAAAAAAAATAGTTTAAGGAAAAGCCTAATGCTAAGTGTAATAAAAAGACTCCACCAAGATAATCATGCAGATGAAATTCAAGGAGGGGCCAGGTTTCCGCCCCACTACTACAAGCAGCAGTCGTTGACAGCTTCCCAAGTGGTTCTAGATTCATTGTCAAGAAAAATAAAGAAAAGGGGCTGTGTAGTCTCTCCAGGGTTAAGGGAATCGAGGCCAGGTGTGTTGTAGGGAAGTCCTTGCTTGGAAGCCTGAAGAGGTCACTGAATGAAGCTGTGAACATCAGGCCTGGATTGCACTGGAGACCCCAAAATGTTGGAGATGCCAGAGTCATGGAATATCTGCCAAAGAAAGCTTTTAACAGGAAGCCCAAGAGAGAGAAGTGTGTTGCAGTCAGCAAAGTTGGGAGGGAAGAGCCATCTAATAAAACCTTTAATACCAGTCAGGGAATCTGAGGGCTAAAGTTAAAGGGACAAGTGTGTCAAGCCTGAAAGACACACTTGTCCAAGGACAGAAAAACCGAGAAGCCCCACTTACCAAGGACAGATAACTTCCTGGAATGCTGGGGGCTGTTCATGTAAGATAACAAACCATGTTTTCATTTCTATAAACAAGATTGGATACCCCAATTGCACAGGATGTGCTTGATCACACATAGGCAAGAAGTAAGTCAGGATGTATGCTTGGCCCTGATTGGATGAAGGCAGGAAGGGTTTTGTCTTTATAAACAACAGAGTAATGCAATTTGTGGCCATTCTCTGGAAATCCCTGGGGAAGGGACTTGGCCAGTGTCCATCATCCTGGCCAGTATTTAGTAAAACTTACTTCAAATTTGGCTCAAAAACTGTGGTAGTGGTCCTAGTCTCGCCTGGTGGGATTAACAGAAGTTGTAGAGTTTGAGTTTTCCATGTCTTGCTTTGGTCCTATATTTCCTCATTATGCCCCCCTTACTCACAGTTGGAATAGTAATGTATATTCTGCACCAGTATATGGTGGAAGTATGTGGCATGTGCTTTGGGGGTTCGATTTCACAGGAGGTTACAGTTATTTTAGACTTTAGGCTTTTAAACAGTATTGAGTTGGAAAGACTATGTGGACTTTTGAGGGTGGACTGACACATTTTGCATTATGATATGGCTACAAGCCTATGAAAGTCAGGGAGTGAAACACGTTGGTTTGAATAAAAAACAAGTTCGTAGATTTGCATTCTTGGTCCCTAGTTGATGAACTGCTTAGAAAGAATTAAAAGGTATGGTTTTGTTGGAGGAAGTGTGTCTTTGTTGGAAGAGATGTCATTGGTGGTAGGTTTCAGGTTTCAAAAGCCCATGCCATGCCAGGTCTTATTGGACCTCCTCCTCCTCCCTCACTTTCTCTCTCTCTCTCTCTCTCTCTCTCTCTCTCTCTCTCTCTCTCTCTCTCTCTCTCTCTGTCTGTCTGTCTCTGTCTCTGTCTCTCTCTCCTCCTCTGCTTCCCCCTCCCCTTCCTCTTGCCATCCCCTCTCCCTTCCCCTCCCATCCTCCCCCACTCATGCTGCCTGTGGATCAGGATGTAAAGCTCTCAGCTACTGTTCCAATGCCATGCCTGCCTGCTTCCCACTATGACTAACTCTCTGAAACTTTAAACAAGCCCCGAATAAAATGCTTTCTCTTACAACTTGCCTTGATCATGGTGTCTCTTCATAGTAATAGAACTGTAACTAAGACACCATACACATGTATTCCTCTGTCTTTCTTCCTCCATTAGTCTAACTCTTGGGGTTCCTCCAGACTCCATCTTCTTGTTCTGCATTCTCTTCTAGGCTTTTACATTTACTCCCATGCTTTCCTCTGCAGTAGATCCATCAACAGTTTCTAAGCATGTTATTCTAGGGTTGATGTATTTTTGGAGGCACAGCCTCATATATGCTGTGTGGCTTTCCAAAACCTGTTTGAAGAGTACTTACCCTACAGTCTGATCCTGATTTCAGTATCCAAAATACCTTTTCTTCCCTTGGTATTCTGTAGCCTAGAAAACAGCATAATTCACTCAGTTTGTGCCAGAAAGATGGAAACTCTTTGGCCTTTTCTCACCTCCTTCCCTATCTATCCCCACTAGCAAATGCAGCTGTTTCTATACCGCAAATATCTCTTGAGTGTCTCTATTTCTACATCTGTACTGTAATCTCCTCCCAGAGGCAGGACCTCACCTCCTCTAAATGGTGTGCAGGCCCCAAAGGGAGACTGACATCACTTCAGTCCTTTGATGAAGCAGCTCATCATGCACTTGTAGTGGTCTGAATGAAAACGAACCCCATAGGCTCACAGGAAGTGGCACTACTAGGAAGTGTGTCTTTGTTGGAATAGGTATTCCCTTGTTGGAGAAAGTGAGTCAGTGGAGGCAGGGCCAGGCCCACTGTCACTTTTCTTCCTGCTGTCTACCAATCCAGATGTAGAACTCTTAGCTTCTCATCCAGCACTGAGTCTGCCTATACTGCCATCCTTCTTGTCATGATGAACTAACCCACTGAGCCTGTAAGTCAGCCCAATTAAATGTTTTCCTTCATAAGAGTTGTTGTGATACCAACCAACCACAGCTCCCAGGGTCTAAACCACCAGCCTGGGAGCACTTAGGGAGGTATCCAGGGCTTCAGCTGAATACGTAAGAGTGGAGGGCCCTGCTGGGCATAGGTGGAAGAAGAGATCCTTGACCTCATGAAGGCTGGACGCCCCAGGGGGTGGGAATTTTGAGGGTTGGGAGGTGGGAGTGGGGGGATAGGTAGGGGTTACATCCACAGAGAAGAAGGAGGAGGGATGAGGGGATAGGGGGTTCCTGGGTGGGTGGGGGATGGGGTAAGGGGACAACATATGAAATGTAAATAAAACATCCAATAAAAAAAAAAGAGTTGTAGTGGTCATGGTATCTCTTCACAGTGATAGACTTAGATCCTGACTAAGACAGCACCTGTCATCTACAGGACCATCTCACCCTTTGACATTTCCTCTGATATGTTGTCACCAGTTTGCTGCTGAAGCTGTCATGGTATACTCTCTTCTCCAAGTCTCATTAACATTTTGTTCATAGCTCCTCTGTTCTACCTAACTAGCATTTGTCACTTGACTTCCACACCTGTGGACCCAACCATGGATTGGAAAACATTAAGCAGAATTGACTTCACTGCACAGCAACAAATTTCAGTCATTGTTGCCAATATAGTACAGACAGTATCACAACAATTTAGGTTATATTGGGCATGATAAGTAATGTTGAGGTGAACTGAGTATAATATACAGGAGATATTCATAGGTTATATGTAGAGTACATAGCTCTACATAAGGGACCTGAATACACCTAAGTGTGACTGAATGGGGCTCTCAGAACCACTACTTCCCTTTGTCCTGACTCATGTAATGGGATACTAGAATAGAATATTCTGTTACCTCACTTTTATTATGGGCCTTCTTCCTCCTGCCAATGGGATGCAAAGAAAACAAGGTAACTACAGTTTTCCTAACAAAATAGCTAGTGAGTCTTTATAGAACTGATGAGATGAGGTGGATGCTCTCATGTGATGTGGTGAGGAGGGTAGTGTGATGTCATTTCTTTGAGGATCATGTCACAACATGCACCATTCATCAAAACTGTGGTAGTTTTGCTTTTAGGAATACTTTTTAAATTTCAAAGCATGGGCAGAGGTTCATGAATAATTATACTACTCCAAACATCAATATAAAAATCCAAAACTAGAAGAAAAAAAAGTCCTGAATCCCAACCAATCTGAGAGAATATAATGATTCTGTCCAAGTTCTGTCATTTGGAACTGCTTTATGACACTCAGCCAAAACAATGGAATATTATTTATTTTCAAAACCCAAGCTAATGTGCTACCTGATCTCAAGTAAGTAAAAAGAATGAATCCAAGACTATTAAGTCAATCAATATGACAAAGTGTCGATCTCTTGATGCACTCAGGAGATTCGTTAATGGTTGTTTTTCTCTCTTCTACATGATGCTTTCTGTAGTCTTCACCTACATTGTTCATTCAGCACGCTAGCATCACCATATGCCTCTCATTGTTTTAGCCATGGTTGGGATAGCAATGAGGAAAACTGAACAGGCAAGATCAGGGAGCTGAAGAGATAGTGAAAAGATTAAAGTGCTTATTGCTCTTGTGGAGGATGTAGGTTTTGTTCCCAGCACCTACCTCAGGTGGCCCACAGCCCCCTGAAACTCCAGTTCCAGGAGCTCTGATGCCTTCTGACTTGAGGTCACCTGCATACATATGGTACCCATAAACTCATACAGGCACATAGAGACATATAAACAAAATTAAGTTACTATATCTTTTAAAATATTCCTGCTTTCACGGATCATCAGCCTCACTAAGAAAATAACCAAAAAACATTTAGCTCTCTGCTTGCTGCCTGCAGATCAGGATGTAAGCTCTCAGTCCCAAGCCTGCCTGCCAGCCTACATGCTTTCTGACATGAGGGAAGTGGATTAATACACTGAAGCTATACTCAGGACAAGGACCAAACCACAGCACATGGAATAAACAATTCATCCTTTACCTCCCTCAATACTGGACTTGGCAGGGTATCCTGATGAGGGGTTCAGACTGGCACCAGTCACTCCAAAAAAAAAAAAAAAAACTTAGTGACAAAAGATCACGGAGATGTGCCTTAGTCAGGGTTTCTATTACTGCAATAGAACACCATGACCAAAAAGCAAGTTGGGGAGGAAAGGGTTTATTCAGTTTATACTTCCACATTGCTGTTCATCACTAAAGGAAGTCAGAGCAGGAACTCACACAGGGCAGGAACCTAGAAGTGAGAGCTGATGCAGAGGCCATGGAGGGATGTTGTTTACTGGCTTGCTTCCCCTGGCTTGCACAGCCTACCTTCCTAGAGAATCCACAATGGGCTGGACCTTCCCCTATTGATCACTAACTGAGAAAATGCCCTAGAGCTGGCTCTCATGGAGCCATTTCCTCAACTGAGGCTCCTTTCTGTGATGACTCTGGCTTGTGTCAACCTGACACACAAAACCAGCCATACAGATAGACATCAAGAACAAAAAGGAGATAAAAGTTGGGAATTCCAGACATCCTACAGAAAACAAAACACCACCCCCATACAACTAGCCAGTTAGTCTCAATGCTTCTCAATGCTTACATAGCTTTGTGAAAGAGGTCTTAAGCTGCAATCCATCCTCCAGTCCGATTTACCCTCTCTCAATCAAGAGTCAGAGTAAAGAATCTCACAAACAAACAAAACCTTAATGGTCAAGTCCTGGGGCTAGCTTGACTGGTGGGCTATCTCTGAAATAAATGTTTGCTGGAACACATACACACAAAAAGTGGTGTGAGAGAAAGTGACTAAGGCAGAAAATGGCAGAAAGGAGGACTGAGGGGTGTCTGTGAGAGGGTAAGGGGCAGGGCTTCTCAGTGGGCAGTCATGGGCCTCACTGGAGCCCTAACATTTTAGAGGAAAGCTTAAGTAGATAGACACACCACATAGGCCAGCTGTGTGTGCCTTGCAGGCAGAGAGCACAACAGCAGGTGCACAGATCAGGAGACTGCAGCAAACAGTCATGCCATTCTGCTACTGTCTGGGTCTTTATCTCCCCAAATGTAAAGCCTCTGTCCCTACTGGAAGGTGCTGGGACTAGAGGAGGCAGGGTTTACTGAAAGGAAGTTAGGTCGGTGGGGAGGGACATGCCCTCAAAGGAGATGGCAGGCCTTCATCTTCTCTCTGGACCTTTTGCAGCCACATGCTCCCACCATGGTGTTCTTCCTCACCACAGTCCTGTGAGGAGCAGAGCCCAGTGGCTACAGCCGGAAACTTCTAACATTACAAGCCAAAAGAAAGCTTTCCTCTTTTAAAGTGACAAGTTCAGATGTCTTGTCACGGTGTGGGGAAAAATGACTCACACATTTTGTCGTGGAATTAGAGACAAGCATTTTTAAAAGTAAGAATATATACTTGACTAATTTTACAAGACCTGCTAGGTGATCAGGAACCAACTGCAACTTCAACTGTTACAAAGTCAGATAGCTATCTAAAGGCAAACACTCACACAAACACATACACACTTGCACTCACACACACACGTGTGCATGTGTGTGATAGATAGATAGACACATACATTCATACATACATACATAGATGATGGATTGATAGAAATAGATGGTAGATGATAGATATATTGATTGATAGATATCACAAGGAAAACAAAACTTGCATCCAGCAAAAGTGACCATATAGAAGTTATCTTTAAGTTTTTTCTAAATGCTTCCTATTAACTCTAGCTAGAAACTTAGTTATTATGAATTTCTAAAACAGTGATAGCTTTGTTTTTGAGAACAAGTTTTTTTGAAAGATGAACAAATATTATTTCAAAAATGAGTTAAAATTCAAACAACAAAAAAAAATCATCATTTGGATTGAAAAGATTTTAAAAGATATTTCTTTCAATTCTATTCTCAGTCTTAGTATGAAATTAGATGGACCACAACTGATGCTCTTCCTGGCCCTCCTGGTATATAGGGACTTACAGAACAGATGTGAATAGGACCACCACAGCCCAAACAGAGGCTCTGGAGCACACCTGCTCCTGGATCTGTTCAACATTACTCAGAAACTTTTGCTTAGAGACGAGATAGGACTTTGCCAACAGGAAGACTAACCCACCCATTTCTCATAGACTTGTTGGTCCTCTTGAAGGGAGGTCATTCGTGGGTCGAGGGAGGGGGTGAACGCTTGGCTAGTTTTATAGTCCTGTCTGGAGATAAGGAACCAGCTGCAGCTTCAACTGGCACAAGGTCAAGACTCAAAACAAAACCGAAGGGAGCAGAATATTGCAAACAAAGAAAAACACCACAAAGGGGCAATCTCTAAAAATCTAAAAGATGTCCCAACACCTATCTGTGCTGAGGTAGCTGCATGGCTCTATGTGGCTTCTGTTCTGTCTGTTTAGACTCCTCTGAAGTAAGTCCCCATGGCATGTTTGTAAGTAAAGCAGGCAGTGACGTTAGTTACACCTCTGCATTTATTACCATCCCCTTGAGTATTATTAACTTTTACACTCCCCATAAAATATAATTTATCACTAAAATAATTTGCTTTGTGTCAGGGTTCAGTGTGCTTCAGTGCTTTCGTGCTCATTAAATGAGATATTTTTACTTAATGAGCCAAGATGGCCTTTGTACTTAACATTTGAATTGATTTCTAACACTTCATTTTTGTAATAGTTTGTTGTACAATTCCAAAAAAACATGTGAGTTCTCGCTTCACAATGTCAAGGAAAATCAATTCGGAAACTTGTTAATTTTGTGTGATACTTTAAATGGTAAGAAATGCTTTATCCTTAACTAGCCACTAAGATTGCGTGAAAAATTATTTATCTTTGCAACAATAAAACAAAGTTCTTATCTTTATACCTGGAGATTAGCGCATCTCCCAGCCCTCATGGGCGAAGCTTCTTCTTGCAAGATGACGGTGAATGCAGGCACTCACACTGATCGATGGGCAGAGAATGAGAGACTGTGAGGTAAATGTGACATCTAAGACACAGCCAACCCTCCTCCAAAGCTCAGGAACCAGCATGGAAGAGGAAGTAGCAAGACTGTAAGAGCCCGAGATAGTGAATGTCTGCAGCAAACAGTACCTGCCAGACAGGAGAGAAGTCCTGCACACGGGAACTCACAGCAGCTGGGACTGTAGACACAAGACCTGCAGAGATAACTATTTATTTGCACTAGGAAGTAAGTAAAGAAATTTGGGCATGGATGCATCTATTGATAGCTCAAACATCCATCTAAGAGAAAGTTATGATCTGATTTAAAAAATACGAAGTCAAGATTTGCTGCGCTAACTGAACAGCCGCACTGTCTCCAGCATGACGGTTGCTGCTTTCTGATCTGGCACTAGGACGATCTTCTTAAGATGGCGAACAAAATAGTCTAATGCATGTCTTTACTTTGTAGAGTCTAGAGAATCTGAGTACTTCTCCCTAAATTCACACTCAGAATTGTTCACTGTCCTAGATTTCCCCTCTAGTCTTTCAGATTCATGAACATGGCCTAACAGTCATATCATCTCTGAACAGAAAATAACTAGACCTTCCAGGCCTCAGAGCCCTGGTATTGCATATACTGCCTGCAATTATTTCTAGACTGCTAAACCTCAGGAAGTAATTCTGTAAATATATATTTTACATATATATATATATATATATATATATATATATATATATATATATATCTTGGAGAACTTAGCTTTAATAACTAGAATGACAGGCATTTTAAATTAATGTATATGAAATTCAGCTAATAATTAACACTATTACTCATTTGTTTTAAGATTTTTTTTTTATTTACATGTGTAGTGGGTTGCATGTGAATGCAGGTGCCTAAAGAGGCTAGTAGAGGGCATCAAATGCCCTGGAATTGAAGTTACAGGAGGTTATGAGCCAGCTGATATAGATGCTGGGGAAAGAATATGGATCCTCTGCAAGAGGAGTACATACATGCTTTCAACCACTGAGCCTGCTGCCCCACACCCACACGTAAGTGTACTCCTCATCTTTCATCAGAGAAACTTCTCTTTTCAACAGAGGCCATAACAGAAAACCACAGCCAGACAAAAGTTGTGGAGCCCAGAGCCAAATGATGTATCTACATCAGAACTCCTGGACCTGACTGTGGAAGAGGGGGGAGAAAGATTTAAGAGCCAGAGACAGGGGGAGGAACAGGAAGTTTGCTCTGAGATAGTGTCTCCTAAGACTGTTAGAAGCTATACTCATCAAGACTCATCAACATGACTGCTTAAACATAGGATGAACAAGGGTGACCACAATGCACATGTCAGCATGGATGGAGTGTTGGGAGACACTCGTGAGGCCTCCACCAAGAACTACAGGCAGCTAACGATGCTGAGAAGAGGAGAAACAGTCTTCCCATACCAAACGGTCAGCCCTGAAAACATACATACAAGTAATATTATACTGCCTGAGCCGGTTATGTTTATGTGTTTAGGGATGTGTGTGTGTGTGTGTGTGTATCATGTAACAACAATTAAAGAAAAAGAGACCATAAGTTTGAAAGAAACCAAGAAGTGGTATATGGGAGGGTTTAAAAGAAGGAAGAGAAGGAGGAAAAATGGAATAATTACATGATGATCTTTAAAACAATAAAAATACTTAATAATAAAAATGTCCTGGTTCAACTGATTCGAAAGATTAGCATGATTTTTTATTAAAATGATAAAAATTTAGCAAATCTTGAGAACTTGATCCAAAACATAGGTTGAAGAAAAACAGGGCACTTATAAATCACTTGAATCATTTTTTAGCAAAATTGATCCTTATGCTCCAGCTTCCTTTGATCATTGATGAATTGCTTCTCTAATAAAAACAGAAGCTCTTTCAGTGGCATACAGCAAAGTCATTCTAGAAAATGAAGATTGATTATTTTTAAAAGGAAAACTTGTAGTTATCCAACATATTTCAGTCTCGATGCTGTCAGGCTGCTGTACCGTTTCCTTCACTCGGATGTATACAGTTCTGAAACCTATTCGGAGTCTAGTATGATGTCTGTGGAAATGACTACAGGTGGTGTCCATAGGAACACCTGTGTGGGGGGATACTTCTGCAAAGGTGGATTAGCCTCTGCTCCCTCTTTAATCCCTTTATCCTCCAGCCAAACTAGCAAAAGGGAACCTCTGGTGAATCCTGCTCTAAACTGGTCAGGCATCCTATCTTCCGACCTCAGGAACTTCCCAAGCAAACGTCTTTTATTTTACTTCCCACATGCAACCATAATTATCTCTTTATTCGTTCATCTGTGGGAGCTCAAAATTTTGGATAAATGAGTGATTAAACATATGACCAAACTCTCGGACATGACATTAACATGCCATTCCCTCGACTGAGAAAGACAAAGGAACCCAGGGACGACAACATTTTTAAAGAATGGAACAGCCTTTCAGTAAGAATATAGGAATGATGGGGGTTTTGTTGTTGTTGTTTTTTTGGTTTTGTTTTTTTTTTTTTTGGAAAATAGTTCTTTTGTATTTTTAAATTATGTGTGTTATGGCCATTTATTTTTCCAGAATGGTTTATATTATTTATAATTTAAGTCAAATATATGAGTTGGATAATATTCTTCATATTTCAGAAAAGATTCTTAACAGTTGATAAATCACAGTTGGATGTAAGGAATAACTTCTAATATTCTACTAAACAGTAGAATAACTATGAGTAATAGCAAGTAATTGATTATTGCAAGACAGCTAGTACACAGGGTTTTTAATATTCCTCATGCAAAGAAGTAGTACATTTTTAGGGTAATGGATACAATTGTTACTCCAATCTACACAATATCTGTAAGTATCTGTAAGTACTGGGCTTTATGTCATTGATTTGTTTATTTTATTGGGAAGAGAATCGCTTTTAGTTTTATTTGTTGTTTTATTTTGAGTCATGGTCTCACTAGATAGCCCAGCGTGGCTTCAAACCATGATTCTTCGGTTTCAGTTCCAAATGCTGGGGTTATGTGTGTGTGCCACCACACCTGAATTTTCATACACATGTTGAAATAGTAAAATATAACCCACAAATATATAAATTTCCATGTAATGGTTAAATAAAAATCGGAGGAAAAATAGCCTCTTCAACAAATGGTGCTAGGAACATGCCTGTAGGGTTGGAACTAGATCTATGCCTTTCACCTGGTGCAAAAAAAAAAAAAATTAAAAATGCATCTGAGATCTTAGTAAGACAAGAAATTCTGAAACTGCTTGGAAACACTTCAAAATAGAGGAATATACAAGAACTTTCTAGAAAAAAACTCCAACAGTTCCAAAAATAATTCAAAGAATTGCTTGAGGCTGGAGAGATGACTCAGCGGTTAAGAGCACCGGCTGCTTTTCCAGGAGTCTTGAGTTCGATTCCCAGCAACCACATGGTGGCTCACAACCATCTGTAATGGGATCTGATGCCCTCTTCTGGCATGCAGGTGTACATGCAGATAGAGCACTCATACATGGATGGAAGGAAGAAAGAGGAAGGAAGGAAGGAAGGAAGGAAGGAAGGAAGGAAGGAAGGAAGGAAGGAAGGA
>NW_021604679.1:2543749-2546049 GCF_004785775.1 Grammomys surdaster
GGAAGGAAGGAAGGAAGGAAGGAAGGAAGGAAGGAAGGAAGGAAGGATTGTGTAAAATGAGAAAACTTCAGCACAGCAAAGGGAAAAAACAAGGAAGAGGCAGCCTACAGAATGAAAGGAAACCGTGGCCAGCTACACACCTAGCCGATGATTAATATCTACACCCATGTACAGTAGATGGGAGTGCGGTGCAGAGATCCACAGCTGGACATTGTGTAGAAAGTCTAAGTTAGGGGTCTTCATCAGGTCCCTCCCCTAGGAGCTCGTGGAACTGGGTCCAAGAGGGGGAAGAAAGATTGTAGGATCAGAGGGGATGGAGGACACTAGAAAAATGTGGCCTACTAAGCCAACTAAACAGGTCTCACATAGATTCTCAGAGACAGAATAGGCAAGCATGGGGCCAGCATGGGTATTTACCAGGTTCTCTGTGAATGTTATAGCTGTTAGCTTGGTGGTTTTGTGGGACTCCTAAGAGTGGGGTGTGTCTCTGATTCTTTTGCTCCTAAGACTCTTTTCCTCCTACTAGGCTGCCTTGTCCAGGCTCCATGTGAGGGCTTTTGCCTTGTCTTATTGTATCTTGTTTTGCTGTGTTGGGTTGTTATCTCTCGGAGGTCTGCTCTTTTCTGAAGGGAAACAGAGAGAGAGAGAGAGAGAGGGTGGATCTGGGGTGAAGGGGAGGTGGCTGGGATCTGGAAGGAGAGGAGGGAGAGGAAACTGAGGTAGAGACATGGACAGAATGTATGAGAGAAGATTTCATTTTCCATAAAAATTTAATTAATCAATTAAAAAAATCAAACACCAGAAAACTAAATGGTCCAGGCAGTAAATGAGCAAATGAAATGAAGAAACAGTTCACAAAAGATGAAACACAAATAACTGGCCAATGGATACCAGAAAAAAAAAAAAAGACTCAACATCCTTTACCATCAGGATATGGAAATCAAAACTACATTGAGAATCTACCTTACTCCTGTCAGAATAGCTATCACTGAAAAAAATCAGAAACAAATGCTGGGTAGATTGGGAGTGGGCACGGGGAATTTGCTCCTTACTGGTGGGAATGTGAAGTAGACTAGACACTATGGAAATCAGTACGCACATCCTTCAAAACACGCCAAGGGGAACTGTGAGATTACCCAGCTGTACCACTCCTGAGTACTCCAAAGCAATCTGACTCAGCACAGCACAGAGACACTGGCTCAATCTGTGCTTACTACATAAAGACAGGTTCACAAAAGATGGATTATAAACTCAGCTTCAATGGATGAATGGCTTTTTAAAAGATGATATATAAACACAAGGAAGTTTTATTCCACCACAAGTAAGAACAAAATCATGTCATTTACAGCCAAATGGATGAAACTGGTGATCATCACACCGAGCAAAATAAGCCAGCCCCAGAAACACGAACGTCCTGTTTTCCCACATATCGGAACCTAGGGAAAGGTAAATACACTTGAATGTACACACACACACACACACACACACACACATACACACACTGAGAGTGAATATAGTCAAAATACGTGACACACCCGTACAGCAATGTCACTATGAACCCCACCACTTTGTAAAACAAATAAATACCAGCACAAACTCTTTAAAAGTAAATAACCTGTTTAACTTTCCAGCTTGCTTGAGCCATCCTAGCACTTGGCTTGGTATCCCCTCAGCACATCAAGACCTTTTCCATTACTTTAACTTTCCCAGGAGGAGGAAACATGGCGATTGGCATTCTAAACCCTCTTCAAAGTGACAGCCCCAAGGATACTCTTGGCCGACTCCAGGTCCTCTCTTCATAGTCATTGTGAAGAGGCCCATTTAGTCGGATGGGAAGTAAAAATATCTATAAACTTAGTCGGCTTGGGGGAGGATCACCAACCTTGGCCCCTGGAGAGCACAGGAAGCAGAGGTGGAGGCTCATCTTTCTTGGTGATGGAATATCCTTCTCAGAGCTCTCTCTCCCTTCTCAAATTCCACTAAGGAATGGTTCTCAGCCTGCCCGATGCTGCAACCCTTTAATACCTCATGTCGTGGTGATCCCCAACCTTAAAGTTAATTTCATTGCTATTTTATAACTGTAAATTTGCTACCGTTATGAATTATAACGCAAATAGCTGTGTTTTCTGACTGTCTTAGCAACTCCTGTGAAAGGGTCATCAGAATCCCATGAAGGGGTCGCACCCCACAGGCAGAAAACAACTGCACTAAGGCTTGCTAAGAATGGAGCTCCACAATGTTGCCAGAGCCATGGACTGTTTCCATGAGTTCTAGTTCATTGGAGTTACAGAAACAAAGAG
>NW_021604679.1:2546449-2577064 GCF_004785775.1 Grammomys surdaster
GGGGGGAGGGAGGGAGGGAGGGAGGGAGGGAGGGAGGGAGGGAGGGAGGGAGGGAGATCTAGCCCCTCACAGACCTCCTCCTAATATAGTTGGAATGTTATCAATACCATTTCCCAATGTCTCACCAAATAAATAAGTAAATAAACAAACCCGAGACTCTATAATGTCTTATTTATCAACATTGTACTTTGGGATTTACCCAGCCTCACATGAGAGAAAGGACAAAGTATCCAAATGTATCTGAATGAAAGTCCCTCAAAGTATCACAAGAAGGAAATCAGGGGCTTGGCTGCCTCTTGGTTTCAGGTGAAGCTGAGTGGCTGGTAGTGAGTAACTGACTGATCCTTCTACCATACACGGCACATACTTAAACCCTTGTGCTGTTGACTTTAATGCAACAACTGGATGCAAGAACACAATGCTCTCAGGAAGCAGAGCGGACCAGCCTGTGGCAGAACTGTGCCATTTACAAGGAAGGTGTAGAGGAGACACTAGAGCAGAAATGCTAGCCAAGGTTACCCCTGCAATCTGGTACTGGTGTCTGCACTGGGCCTGAGATACACGGCAGGAAATCAAAAGAGTTGACTATTCTAGGTCTCACAGCTCTTTGTGGCATTCATCCTCCACACAGATAAAAGTGAGATTCATAATGCTGGAAAATAAAGCCTGCGAGCCAAATGAAAGCATTCCCAGATCCAGGATAGAGCTTGTATTCCTCTAGAGTAACTCTTGTGACTTCATTAACAGGACTAATAGGTAAGTTTAAATTGGGTATTTTTACATCATTAAAACATCCACACACAAATTTGTTTTGCATACCAGTTGTGTAACCCTGCAGAGGGAACAGAAACTGCAGCTAATAGCCTCACCAGCATGATTAAAATTAATTAAACACACATTAGTACCATCACGCAGTTACACACTATTGCTTTAAATCTTTGGATTGGGAAATGCTATAATTTAAATGCTCGATCATTTTAATATTTTCTGTGAATTACATATGCACCGTGGCTGTGTTCGATGATGCTGTAAACAAAAGGATACCGTTGAAAAACACATGCTGTAATAATTAAAATGTTATTACGCTGACACCATCTTTCTTCTAGGGTCTTGTAACATCTGTATTGACTGTGATAAGCATTGATTATCTGGAGTGATGTAAATATTTGGGGAGTTAATGACAATCAGGAATTCAGGGGATGCTAAGACAGCAAAGATAAATCACAGGAAATCCAGATCAAAGCGGGATTGTGAATTAGCTTGTTTTTATAGTTAATGACTCACTATAAAGTGCACAGACACGTCTTTCCTCCAATGAAATGCACAAGGAAATGCCATAAAGCAGCAGCCCGCCCCGCATGGCATTTTCTGTACATCTGTCGAATTTCCATATGTGGAGAGGAGGATGTCGACACGGAGCAGTACAAAGACTGAATTGATCCAATCCATCAAGTACTTAGCATGCACTTTCACAATCATTACAAAGTTCTTTGAATTATTAAGACCTTTTTTCAAAAGAAAAAAAAAGCCCCCAACTTATAAATCTTGCATTTCCTGAATGGTTAATTTAAGGATGCTAAGGTCAGCAGTAATCCAGTTCCAGGGAAAATTCTAACATTTCCCTTCAAATATGGCCTGATACTGAGCCACACAAAAGTATGTATGCGTGTGTGTGTGTGTTTCACATATATACTGTGGCCTGAGGACATCTATGCACATGCTTGCACATGCATGCATGCACACCACAAATACATTTAAATGTAATAAAAAATTTTAACATCACTCAGCATCAGCAAGTGGACATAACATACTCACTGAGAACCTTCCATGAGTAAACACAGACTAACATGCTGCACTGGGTTCTTCTCAGCTCATCAGAATAAATACAGAACTAACTGGAAGTCTGCTCCTCATATGGACACATACTGGTACCTAGAAACATTGAGAAATAAAAATCCTTAATAAAACCCATCCTCTTCCCGCTTTGGCATTCTCCCCAGATTCACCACTTGCCACTGAGATTCTCAAAGAATCACTCCATGTCTATCACTCCTGGCCCTCATGGGGGACCATGTGACTCTGACACCCTTCCTCCTGCTCCCTGCCCACTTATCTGCTCCTGAGGTTATTGCAGTGGGACATTGTCTTCTTGGCCTCTGGAAAGTAGCTTTCAGTCTCGCCTTGGGCCTGGTGCCATTTAAAGTATCTTTCAGCATCTTGAATGAGACTCCAACAGAATGTTCACTTTAGAATATGCAAATGGCAATGGCCATTGCTTGTCCATTTCTCTACAGTCTGAGATCCTTAATGTATCTTTATAACCCCATAGCATAGTATGCAGCACCCACCACACACGTGCTCAGTGAAGGAAAAACGTAAGTCAATGGTACTCTCATCCTTGTGATATAACAGACTGTGAGTGAGAAAGACCCAATAAGAGACATCCCATATTCCAGAATGTTCTAGACAGGGCCTAACACTTCAGAGAAAATCTAGACCCTGTGAGCTTTGGAGATCAAGCGAGGAGCCAAGAGGAAAAACTAAAATAAGTTTATAGTTACATCCAAGAAGAAAACCTGATAGGTATCACGAATATAAACTAGTGAAGCACTTCCCCAAGTCAGGCTGATTCCACTCCTGTTTACTTCAGAGACAAGTTCTGGGAGGGGTCTAGGAGAAAGAACTTTTAAGAGAGAGGAAGAAACCTGTCTACAATATGTCCTATGGACGTTCGCAGCAGTATTATTTATAATAGCCAGAAATTCGAAACATCCCACAGTCTGCAACAGGAAAATGGCTTAACTCTATGTGGCGTCTTTATGAAGTAAATTAGATAAAGATATACGAATCCCATGCTTCATGAGCCAAGCCTAGATAAGTGAGTGCTACATTCATGAAGCTCAGGAATGGGCCATACAATCTACAGTGAACAGGAAAATCTCGGCAGCACTGGGCAGCTCTAGAGGAGCGTGTAAGGAGACCTTCGGGGGTGACAGTATGTATTTGTCAAGATGACACATGTAGTGGCGGAGGAGATGGCTCAGCTGGCACGGTGTCTGCTGCATACTCCCGAGGACCTGAATTTGGAACCCCAAGATCCATACAAAAAAACAGGTACTGTGGTACATGCCTGTAGCTCTAGAGCTGGGGGGTCAGAGACAGACTGACCCTTGAAGCTCCTTGGCCAGCCAGTCTAGTAGAATTGATGAGATTCGGGTTCAGTGAGAGACCCTAACTAAAAAAAAAAAGATGGTAAGCAATACAAGAAAGATACTGTTTACCTCTGATCAATACACACACACACACAGATGCACACATACATACATGTGCACATACACACATACACACATGCATATATACACACATACATCCACACCTGCACACACACATACACACACATATACAAGCATACACACAGGTGCCCATAACACACTCATACCAAGAAGTAACACACACTATACAAATAAATGTACACACTTGAGAGCTGTGCAGTTCACTGAATGTATGATTACCTTAAAAATCACAAATGAATACTGACTTTTAATTAATAATTTATCACCTGGACTCTTTAGGGATGACGCAGACTAATTCTGTTTACTTAGTTTGGACTTCATTCAAACAGGACAGGTGGGTGGGTAGGAGGTGGTCACGTGATTCAGCACATGGAGTGAGGTGCTAGCTGCAGACTCGACACAGTAGGTATGTATGTGAACAGGTTCTGAGGAATTCTTTCAACTTTGTTCCTGACATTTTCTTTCTTTCTTTCTTTTTGTTTTTGTTTTTGTTTTTGTTTTTGTTTTTGTTTTTCGAGACAGGGTTTCTCTGTGTAGTTCTGGCTGTCCTGGAACTCACTCTGTAGACCAGGCTGGCCTCGAACTCAGAAATTCACCTGCCTCTGCCTCCCAAGTGCTGGGATGACATTTTCATAATACAATAATGGGAGTAAACTATATTCTGAATCTCCTATTCCAGGGTCCCTGGAGGACAGCTGAGCGAAGAGCAAACCTCTCAATATTTTGTCAATCTTGCCAACTGACTCTGTATGCAGTCTGTCTGTCTACGCAGGCCTTAGTAGAACATGGATCCCTCAATGTAAGAAAGTTTTGAGATCCATACCCTTCTCTCACATTTGTTCTCAACTATGAATTGTTGCCTGAAACTTTGGCAAATCAGTAATTTATTTGAAATCTAAAAATTGCAAAGCAGAGCCTTTCTGGTAGCTATTTGAATGTGCTTTACGGAGAGTGCGAGACGGAAAACAGAAAATCAGAGAGCCATGCCTTCCCTCCAGAAAAAGAGGCGGCGTGAAGTATGTTAACTGTCTCGCTGTTCTCTGCTGTGTTGCAAGGATCCGAGAGCTAAAACCCAAAAAGATAGTAATTCCCCAAAGTTGCAAACAAGCTATCTCACCACTCATGACGTAAATAAAGAGGGAGATTACCTGCTATCAGTGATGATTTGAAAAGATTTGCAAGGAAAAATACAGGACACCCAGCCAAGTTTGAATTTTGGATAAATAGTACATATGTCCCTGCTATTGCCTGGTAAAAACTGGTGACAATCACTGTCTACCCCATTCAAATATAAGCAGGCAGCCTATGTTGTTAGCTCTTGCTTGCCTGCCTGTCTGTTGCTGTACCTAAATGAAAGTGTTATTCCAAGGAGGTGCAGACATGACAGCCTCAGTTCAGACTCACTGCTACCTTGGTGAAAAGTTCCTCGTGACTGAGAAACCAGGGAGACTCTTTTTGAGAAATATTTGTGTGAAAAAGGACTGCAGTGCATAGGAATGGAAGTTTCACATCATGAGCCATTCTGGTGAATGACTCTGCCTGTTTTAGATCTGTGTGTGATTCTCCCGAGTCTTCATGGTTCACCACTGTGAGCAGTCTAGAGCCTGGGTGCTTCTATTCACTATGCAGACCGTGAGGACAGAGGCTTCCTGAGATACTGAACTGAAGGCAGTGGTTTCTGGGTAACACTTTTCATGTGATTTCTCAGGGTGACTAGGATCAATGCATCCACATCATACAACTCAAACAAAAAGCTTTAACTGAGCCCAGTTCCAGCCAAATGTCTCCACCCCCCACTTAACACAGAGCCAAGAGGATGCTTCGAACATGTGTGAGATACAAGTGGGCTGGGATCAGGTAGCGGTCACTGAAGCTGAAAACTCCTGTGTCATATTTTGTAACCGTATGTGAAATAGCCAATGAGATTTTCATCAAGATGCTGACTGAATCTGTTTCTCCAAAAAGAATAAGAAGCAGAGACAGCAGAACTCTCTCTGCTTGAGCCTGCAGCTCCTCGGTGGAGAAAGGCTACTGTTTCACATTTCAGAGGTGAGATTTAACATCAGGAATGATATAGGAAAGCCCCTTGGTTAGTGACCAGGCCCAGAACGGTCTTGTTTTTGGCTCATCCTCATAAACAGATCACCAGAAAGGAAGTTTGAAAAGTTGAGATCTACAGATTACTACTAGATAAAACCTGACCTTCAGAGTCCGTTCCAGCAGTCTTCAAGGCTCCTTCTAGTGCACAGCCGCAGTGACTCAAGGGGGATTCTGAGTCAGGGATACTTGACACTTTCTACCAGAATTTCAGATCTTTACTACACACAAGCTGAAGTCACGCCTGAGGAAAGAAATCTGTCTACCTAAATGCAATTTCACGTCCCTATACACATCAACACACATCTTTCTTCGAATTTCCTACAAACATCCGTTCGCCCTTTTCTTTATGACACAGGGTCTGGGGCTGTTGTACTTTCTCAGCGATAGCTCATTCCATTCACTTAGCTTTGTGGTTTTGTGACAGCGCGGTGTTACTTCTCTTGCTACAAACAGCTTTTTCTGTGATTATTGTAATAGTTTGTGCCAGGCGGTAGCACCGGGATTAATTGTGTCTTCCGTCATTATCTTGTCCTTGTTAACAGCTAGGGGACTAAAAAGACATCTTCTTTACAGTAGCACAAACTACTGCTCTGTAGACCCAACAATGGATGTTTATTGCACCTTACAAAACTAATTACCTTCAGATCGCTGGCTTTATTCAAATAGATTCAGTCTCATCCGAAGCCGCCCATGGACCTTTACAGAGTCCTTATAATGCGATGCTCTATGGAGAATGACTGTAGTATTTCTTCATGTGTACCAAAAAGAAAAGGTGATGGCTTCGTATTAAATTAAAAAAAATTAGGTTTTGATGTAACAGGAAGGTTTAGTCACTGTATAGACTATGAGTTGAAAGCCTGCTACTGGAAGACTTAATTTAGTCTCAGTAAGTCCTGGCCTCACTCCAGCACACGAGTGTGTCACTGCACCAGGTTAATACATACCAGCTGAGCTCTGGTTTACGATGACCCGTTTGCTTAGACATAATAGGACATAAATGTATTCCCTTACCCTTGGCACCAACAGAAGAAATAAAACATTTCAGTGTCTCTCCATGTTACTCGAGCATGTATTCCACACAAAAAGAAATTAAGTGATTTGTTTCAAACTTTTATTTTACACATGAAAAGCACCATCTAGATAGAAAGCATTAGAAACTTAGACTGTTGGATATTATATCATTTGTGTTATATATTTTTCATTCTTACAGTGTTTCTATGAGCCTCATTTTATAGATAAGTGAACTGAAAGATTTGTCTTTTTTTTTTTTTTCAAAATTCTAGGGTAAGTGGCATAGCCAGAATTCTGACCTAAAACTTCAAAACCCACAAAGCAAGTGCCTCATTTTTTATTATACTCTAAAATATTCAATAACGTTACAAACTTGATATATTTGATGTCATTTGGTATAACTTGACAACTGAGTTTTATTTCTATCCCACAGAAATACAGTACTAAAATATACCTCAGCCTCCTTAGAGGTCTAAAAGTCCTGTGACTTTAATACCTTAGCACAGCAGTTCCCAACCTGAGAGTCGTGACCCCTTCAGGGAAATCAAATGACCCTTTAGGGGTTGCCTATGACCATCAGAAAACACAGATATTTACATTACAATTCATAACAATAGCAAAATTAAAGTTATGAAATAGCAACAAAAACAATGTTATAGTTGGGGGATCACCACAACATGAGGAACTGTATTAAAGGGTCACAGCATTCAGAAGGTTGAGAATCGCTGTCCTAGCAAAAAAATTAATTTACAAGTAATACACCTCACTTAAAAAAATTTCCAGGGAAATAGCTCCCTTAGCTTACCACACAAGCATGAGAACCCGAGTTCAATCCCTGGAACTCATACAAAAAGCAGTGAATAGTGGTGTGGCAGGCAGGGACAGGAGGGTCCTGAGGCTCACTGGCCAACCAGTCTAGCTTAAAGGGTAGGTCCTAGGTCCCAGGAAAAGACACTGTCTCAGAATGCAAGGCAGACGGCTGTTCTAAGAACCACCATCCAAGGTTGTTCCCCAACCTCCACATGTACCCCATGCACCTACAGATGCGACTGATCACCACTTACCATGCTATGAGTCAAAATAAATTCTACCATAGGCTTAGCAGTTTAGAACATGTGTTCGTCTTAATATCTATGTGTACAGTATTACCAAATGATCAATACTAACTATTGAGACACTAGAAAAGGTGGAGGGGAAGCATTTTTAAAGCTTGTCATCTTGCACTAACTTTTCTAACTTGTCAATGAAATCTTTCAACATCTATCAAGATGGTAATATGTTTTGGCTGTGAAGTGTCTCCAATAGGATCATGTTACCTAAACACTTTGTCCCCAGTTAGCAGAGAACAACTGTGCTGGTTTGTATATGCTCGGCCCAGGGAGTGGCACTATTAGGAGGTGTAGCCTTGTTGGAATAGGAGTATCACGGTGAACGTGGACTTAAGACCTTCACCCTAGCTATCTAGTCTTCAGATGAAGATGTAGAACTCTCATCTCCTCCTGAACCATGCCTGTCTGGATGCTGCCATGTTCCTACCTTGATGATAATGGACTGGACCTCTGAACCTGTAAGCCAGCCCCAATTAAATATTGTCCTTATAAGAGTTGCCTTAGTCATGGTGTCTGTTCACAGCAGGAAAAAAAACCTAACTAAGACACCAACTGTTAATGAAGTTAAGAAAACTTTAGGCTTTTAAGCCCTGACTAGAAGTAGATCCTGAGGCTCAGCTTCCAGGCCTAGCCTCTCTGTGTACTGATCCGCAATGATGTAAGCAAGCAGCCTCCCACACCTGCTGACCCAGTGTGAAGCCATTCCAGCCGCCATACCTTCTCCCCATGATGAGTTATTCCTCCAAACAGATTCAAAATAAGTCCTTCCTCCCTTAGACCTCCCATACCAGATATATTGTCATAGCGATGACAAAAGAACAGAAGGGACCTCTTAGAATGGACGCACCAGTTCCCACTCAGATATGTTCATGTAAGGACTTAACAGAAATTGTTTTTTAGATCCCTGGAATCGCACCCCAAACTTCTTTACATGGTCTGGCCCACTGACTCTTCCTTCCCTTTGTCACATCCAACCAAACTGAACTCCAGCACTCAGCTGGCTTGTGATGAACCCATTCGAAGTTACTGGAAAGAGAAATTGTGCAGATTTGTCTGGTGTTGCCACCTTTCTTAAAGCTCTCCCCGTTGCAAGCTTCTGCAGGCTCTTCTCTTTCTTCAGCCCTCCTCATGCAGCTGCCCTGGGTGAATTCACCCCAGCCACTTCACTGGTGTCCTGATGGGCACAGCAAGAGTCTGCAATGTACTTGTCCATCTCGGGCAGCCCATATATCGAGAACGGACTCAGGCACTCTAGATCCAAGTAAGAAAATGCAAGGGGTTAAGAATCTTAAAATCTGGCAGGCAGTGGTGGCACATGCCTTTAACCCCAGCACTTGGGAGGCAAAGGCAGACGGATTTCTGAGTTCGAGGCCAGCGTGGTCTATAGAGTGAGTTCCAGGACAGCCAGGGCTACACAGAGAAACCCTGTCTCGAAAAAACAAAAAAAAAAAAAAATCTTCAAATCTCTTACCCACGTTTTACATTATTCCTGGTGGGATCAGTCTACTCATATGCAAGATGAGTTCACACTCATCACCACCACTGCGAGATGAGTTCACACTCATCACCACCACTACGATCTCAACTAAAACTCAAAAGCAAGGGAGTTCACACAAAGTGTGAGTATTCCTTAATCAGCCTTCATTCTAGAAGTAAGAAGCCCGTCTACAGTAAAATCAAAGTTAATGAATTCCAGGACAGTGCTCTCCAGCCCTCAAGCAGGTGTTAGGAAAGCCTGAAGCCCTCTATGTACAGTTTACATTACTCCCGTGAACTTGTGAGGTCTAGACATAGTCTTGCAGGTGCTACCAAGAGAAAGCATTGCCACTGAAAGGTGATTATTAAATTTGTGTGTATGTGTGTGTGTGTGATGTGTGTGTGTGTGTGTGTGAAATATAAGAGATCAAATATGAATTTAAATGAGAAGAGAAATGCTAATTTAATCTTATTGTCATTTGATTTGTGCTGAATTTTTCATGCAGTATATTCTGATCATGCTTCTCCCCTCACCCAGCTCCTCCCAGATAATACACATCCCCACCCAACAGAACCCGTGTCCTTTCTTTCTCTGACTCTTAAAAAAAAAAAAAATACAGCAACAAAACAAGAAAACACATACAAAAAAAAAAAAGGAAGAAAACGAAAAACCTAAACAAAGCCGTATGACACAAAAAGTCTACAAAACTATCATTGAGTTTATTTTGTGTTGGCCAGCTACTCCTGGCCATGGAGCCTACCCTGAAGAGTGGTTAATATTCCCATTGGCGAATATTCCACATTCTCCATTAGAGAAAACTAATTTTTTTCTTTACAAGTGGGTATCAATTGCAGATGGCTTCTTGGTTAAGGGTGGGGACCCATGTCTACTTAACCCTCTCAGCACTGGGACATCTTCTGGATTTGACATTTGCAGGCCTTGAGCATGCTTCCAAGTCTCTATGAGTTCATGTGTACATCCGTCCTGTTTTGATTAGAAGATGCTGTTTCCTTGAAGTCATCTATCCCTTCTGGCTCTTACAATCGTTCTACCTCCTTGCCTCCTCTTTTGCATACAGCCCTGAGTCCTGAGAGGAGGAATTTGATGACATCCCATTTAGGATTGAGCACTCTAAAGTCTCTCACTCTGCACACTCTCCAGCTGTGGGTGTCAGTGTTAGTTCCTATCTACTGCAAGAGGAAGCTTCTCTGATGTGTCTGAGGAAGGCACTGATCTGACCCCTGGTGTGGGGACTCCCTGTTAGACATTGTTTGTGCAGAGCAGTGGCTGGCACAGGAAATGGAGACGGATTAGACAGGAAGCCCGAGAGGGTCCAATGACGTTAAAGTATGAGTACAGAGAAGAGTGTTGGGTGCTGGAAAGATAGCTCAGCAGTGAGCACTGGCTTCTCTTGCAGAGGATCTAGATTTGATCAGAGGCATCCACATGGCTGATGCCCTCTTCTGGCCACCATGGGCACCAGAAATACACATGGAGCATAGACATAAATGCAGGCAAAACACTCATGCATCTATGTGGGAACCCATTGGGGCTGCTTGGCAGGAATCTGACATTGGCCAAGGACAAGGAATTGGGCTTTAGACAAGAATCTGACTTTGGGCCATGACAAGGAAGTAAGTTCAGGCAGGAGTCTATTTTTAGGCTAAAACAGAGAAGTAAATTCAGTCAGGAATCCTAGTCTTAGGCTAAAACAAAGAGGTAAGCCTCAGGCATGAATATGACTGTGGGCTAGGACAGGGAAGTAGGCTCAGATACTTTGTCATCCTGATGAGACCTTAGAACATGAGAGTGATCACAGGGTGATCACAGGACTCTGTATATTGCCTTGTTTGTTCCTTGACTGTTTGTTTCTATTGTAATGTTGGTTCCTCAAACCTAGAACTGACCTAAATACTTGCATATAATTAAAAAGGTTTAAAAGAAAAGTTGAATTAAACGAACCTGCCTTCAGCCTCAGAACTGGCTGGGGTCATGCTGCAATTTTGTCTAACCGTCTCTTTTCTTTTAATCCTCACTCCTGTGCTGGAGAACCTGTTGACTGACTGAGCGGGCTTGGTCACATCTATCTATAAAGAACTTTTTCTATATGTTTCTAAATGGACAGCAATAACTAGCAAAGTGCTCTAATACTTTCAAACCAGCAGACATATTTAAAGGAACACAGAGCAATTTCCTTTCATTCACCCTTCAACATACACCCTCTGGAACTATGCCATTTGAGAACAAGTTCTATTCAGAGCCCCTAGCCTATTCCTTTACTACTTCCCTTTGCTCGCTTTACAAAGAACAACCTACTTCCTACCTCTTCCAAGCCTTACTATGCTGCATTCCCATAAGTGTAAAATCCTGAGGTGGCAGAGGGTCAGTCTGAGACATGGTGTCCGGTGTATTGATTAATCAAGGCATGGCCTTGCCTCTCAATTGTGAGTCTGACATGTTTCAAGGTGGTGAAGAGTGTCATAATGAACTCCGGCTGCTCAGCATTGCCTCTAGGGTAGAAGGAACACGTGCCAGGGTTACATTTTTGAGGCCACATACTCAGCTTCAGAGGGGAAGCGCCTTCTCGTTTCCCCTCCCTGATAGCCCCAGCATGTTCCCAGGCCTTACCCTGGCCATACATTTACTCCTCCCTTGTGCATATTTACTTGAAATGAACTCAACAAGATGTAGTGGCTCCAAATGTGACAGCTGCTCTGAGAGCTCTCTTCAGTGCGCCCTTTGAAAGCACAGCACTTCTCTTCCTTTGATGGTGATTTTTTTTTTCCTCCAAGCTTGGCTCATCTAGTAAATCTGATATTTATTCACAAACACATGAGCTAATTGGGGGAGAAAACATTCATTCTTGTTTTCTAAAGAGGCGCAACTGAAATAAAGTTTTATGTTCCTTATCTATTAATTGCCAAAAACTATCAAATTGTCAAAAATTAAGCTATGAGACATGCTTGCTTTTGTTTTGATCAAACTTACACTAATAGCTTCCTCTATCCCAATATTTTTTTCACTACTTTTCAAAGTATTGGCATTTTCATAAATTCAAGCAGACTACCCCAGGCTCGGCTCCACCAGGTACTTCCTGGAATCGCACTGGCCGCTCCAGCCAGGGAAGCAGATAGCCTAGCTGCAGATCGTCACCTCTCCCTCCTCTCCTCCAAATTCAACCCCTCAGTCTCATCTCCTATTTCTGTAGTTGACCACCTGCTGTGGCTCCTCCATCCTCTCTTCCCACATCTCCAGTGGACCACACAGATCTTCCCCATACCTTCCTCCCCATTTACTCTTTCCCCAGCTCCCACTCCAGCAGTCATTCTCTGGGAACGCATCCCGCCAAGCCTTCCAGAGAAGTACGTCAGCAAAGCAGGTATCTTTGAACTTCAGATCTTCTCTCTCCTTTTTCTCCATATTCAATCCCCAGTCTCAGCCTCAGCTCTATAGCAGGCTACCTGTTCTGGCCTCTGCTCACTTCTGCCTCCATCCCCAGGGGACTAAGCAGATCTCCAGATCTCGATGTTCGCCTCAGAATCCCCATCACAGATCATCCTTACTCCTATATTTAGCACCCAATACCTAGAAACATATCTTATTTGGAACCCCCAGTAGCAACACCTATGAGGACCCCAGAAGAATTTCCTACCAGGAAACACACAGCAACCACACTCTCCAAAGAATCAATTAGTACTGTTGATGTAAGGCAATAGAAACCAAGGGGAAAAAAACCCAATGAACAAAGATCAGACAAGATATCAGCACCTAGAATCACAGTCATCCCAAATCCAAATGCCTAGATATCACCATAGACACATGATCAACAACAGCAGGACAATATGTCCCCACTAGAGCTGAGCAACCCCAACTGCATGCAACAGCCCCAGCATAACTGAAACACACACAAATCAAAGAACCTTTAAAGGCCTTTCTAAGTATAATAAAGGTCCTTAAAGAAGAAATTAATAAATCCTGTTAAAAGGGGCGGGGGAATCTGGAAATTGAAAATACAAACCTCAAACAGGAACCTTAGAGGCAAGTTTCGCCAACACAGTACAAGAGATTGAGGAGAGAATCCCAGACATTGAAGACACAATGGGAAAAAAAATGGATACACTGGTTTAAATGTTAAATCTAAAATTTCCCTGGCTCAAAAAAACCAGGAAATCTGAAACACTTTGAAAAGATGAAATCTAAGAGTAATAGGAATAGAGGAAGGAGAAGAAACTCAGGTCAAAACCACAGAAAATAGTTTCAACAAAATCACACATAGAAACCCACACAAACCACTACCACCACCACAACAACAACAATAACAAAATAACAGGAAACAATAATCTTTGGTCATTTACATCTCTCAACATCAATAGTCTCAATTCCCCAATAAAAAGTCACATACTAAAAGAATGGATGCAAAAATAGGATCCATCTTTCTACTGCATCCAAGAAATACAACTTAATGTCAAAGGAAGATACTACCTGGGGTAAAAGGATAGAAAAATATATTTTAAGCAAATGGACCTAAGAAGCAAACCAGTGTAACTATTTTAATACCTGACAAAATAGACTCTAAACCAAAATCAATCAGAAGAGATAGAAAAGAACACTATCTATTCATCAAAGAGAACTCCACCGAGAGAACATTATAATGCTTTACATTTATAAACCAAACACCAAGGCATCCAGGTTCACGAAGGAAGCACTACTACAGCTCAAATAATATATTGACCTTCACACACTGATAATGGCACACTTCAACCCCCAACTCTTATCAATGGAGAGACCATTCAGATAAAAACCAAACAAAGAAACACTGATGCTGATATTATAACCCAAATGGACCAAACTGATACTTACAGAACAGTTCACCCTAACACAAAAGAAAATGACTCCTCAGCACCTCGTGGAACTTTCTACAAAACTAACCACAAATGTCAACTTAAATGGAGAGAAACACAAAGCAATTCCACTAAAATCAGGAACAAGACAGAGTTTCCCACACTCTACACACCTATTCAATATAGTACCTGAAGTTTTAGCTAGAGCAATAAAACAGCTGAGGGAGATGAAGAGCATACACGTTTGAAAAGAAGAGGTTGGAGCATCTTTATTTGCAGATATGACAGTATATAAAGCAACCCTAAAAATTCTACCAGGAAACTCCTACAACTGATAAACACTTTCTGCAAAGTAGCTGGATACAAAATTAACTCAAAAAAATCAATAGCCTTCCAATATATAAATAACAAGTGGACTGAGAAAAAAATCAGGGAACAGTACATTTCAAAATAGTCTCAGATAATATATCTTGGAGTAACTCTAATGAAGCAAATGAAAGACCTGTCTTGTAAAACTTTTAAGATATTGAACAAAAAATTGAAGATGATATCAGAAAGTAGAAAGTTCTACCATACTCAAGGATCAGTAGGATTAACAAAGTAAAAATGGCCATCTTCCCCAAAACAATCTATAGATTCAATGCAACCCTCATCAAAATTCCAACACAATTCTTCATAGATCTTGAAGGACAGTTTTCAACTTTTCATATGAAAACAGAAAAAAACAGGTTAGGTAAATTGATTATAAATAACAAAAGAACTGCTTTTCAATTATTTTATTTCAAATTGTACTACAGAGCCATAGTAATTAAAACAGCATGGTGGCACAAAACCAGACATACTGATCAATAGAATGAGATTTGAAAACCCAGGCATAAATCTACACACCTATGAACACCTGCTTCTTTAGGAAGAAGACGGAAAATCATACTGGATGAAAATATGGCTTCTTCAACAGATGGTGTCGACTAACTGGATGCCCACATGTAGAAGAATGCAAATAGATCAACAACTTATCACCCTGCAAATAACTCAAGACCAAATGGATCAAACACCTCAACATTAAACCAGATACACTGACTCTAATAGAAGAGAAAGTGGGAAATAGCCTTGAACTCATTGGCATAGGGGGAAATTTTCTAAACAGAACTCCAATGATGCCCGCTCTAAGATCAAGAATTGATAAATGGGACCTCATGAAACTGAAATGCTTCTGCAAGGCAAAGGACACTGTCATTCAGACAAAACAGTAGCCTATAGAATGGGAAAAGATTTTTTTAACACTACACATCCAATAAAGGGTATCTAAAATATAAAAATAACTTTTAAAAACTATATATGAAGAAAATAAGTAACCTAAGTTAAAAATGGGGTGCAGATCTAAACAAAATTCACAAAAGAAGTAACTCGAATGGTTGAGAAATAAATGTTCAACATCCTTAGCCATCAGGGAAATACAAACCCAAACTACTTTGTGATTTCATCTTACACCGGTAAGAATGACTAAGATGAATCAACAAGTGACAGCTCATGCTGTTGAGGATGTGGAGTAAAGGGAGCACTCATCCATTGCTGGCAGGAGATGTAGAGTAAAGGGAGCACTCATCCATTGCTGGCGGGAGTAACAATTTGTACATCCACTATGGAAATCAGTGGCAGATCCTCAGGATGGATAGGAATTAATTTACCTCAGGATTCAGCTATACTATTCTCAGGGGAGGAGAGGACTCTTCATGTTATCACAGAAACACTTGCTCAACTATGTTCATTGCTACTCTATTCATGATTAGAAATAACTAGAATAATAGAAACAACCTGGATGACCCTCAACAGATGAATGGATAAAGAGAATGTGGTGCATTTACACAGAGCAATATTATTCAGTCATTAAAACAAAATGACAGTTGTAAGCAAATGGGTAAAACTAGGAAAAATTCTATTCAGAATCACAAAGACAAATGTGGTACATATCCGCTTATATAGAGATATTACCTGTTAGGTCAATGATAACTAAGCTATAATCCATATAGCTACAGCAGTCAGAAACAAAGTAAGAGACTGGGGAGGTGGTGCAGATAGACTTCCCTAGGAAAAGGAAATAAAATAGTTGTGGATGAATAGGCATGGGGTGGACTGGAATGGGAAAACAAAGAGGAGACAGGGAGGAAAGGGGGAGATGAGGGAAGGAACATGGAAGAGACAGCTAAAACTAGGAGCCATTTGAGGGATAGTATGGAAACCTAGTACAGTACAAGCATCTGGTTGCCACTCTACCTTTGTGTTCTATGAAAGACCTTGTCTCCAAGGAATAAGGCAGAGAGTGATAAAGTACAGTTAGATGGCTGTCCTCCTAGTCTCTGCATGTGCCAAGGCCACCCCTCATACACCATACACATAGATGACACCACTGATGCACTAGGGGGAAATTCCATCATTTCCAACAATGAGGATGAACTTGGAGGACATACTGAGTGCAATAAGCCAGACATGGAAAGACCAAAGTCACACGCTTTATGAGCACACATAACCTTAGCTAGGACCACAGAGGCTGGAGTCTAGTGGTCATTAGCAGAGGCCAGGCTAATGGGGAGGGCAGCGAGGAGGAAGGAGCTTAAGAGTCTAAGGTGATGACTAGGTTAATTATCTGTAATTTATCGAAAGTTTTACAACCGTGAAGAACAGTTTCCTACCTTGTACAAAGACCCCTGGGGTTCTCAAGCCCTCTTTGGGATAACAGCCTTGTGGGTGCTATGCAATTGGATTGGCATTCCTATTGCTGATGCAAAAGTGTATAGAACTGGTTCCAAGATGTTCTGAGACCATGTGTATTTGATTGCTCAAGGGAAGCCAGGTGTACTTATGGATAGCCTTCAAATTTATTACATTCCGAGTCTGAGTATACGTCTGTGTGTATGTGTGTGTGTTCGTTGACAATAGGGAAATTCACATAATTATTGGTAGAGAAGGCAACTGTTTCTGGTGAGAGATGAATGAACTTTTTTTCCCAAAGGAATCTTATTTGTAATTACTGGCAGACACACTGGTTGTTGGGACTTGGGTATTTGGTAAAAAAAAAAACAAAAAAAACAAAAAACAAAAAAAAAAAAAAAAACTTTTTTTTTTCACTTTGTGTCAGCACCATGGAGCCTGGACCACTTTCCATGCCCCCCAGCACTGAAAGAATGCCTTTTCCTAGGTGTTCATTCATAGCCAGTGTTACTTTTTCCCTCATGCTTGCTTGTTAACCTACTACTAGGTGGAGAATGTGGCTGTGGTTGTTTGAATGCGCAATTACCTGTGTGAATGTTTTAATTTGTTTATTTTCATTATCTGTGTCCTTCAACACATTTTCTTCTCACATCTTCTTCTGTTATTTGATGCCCTAAATGTTGTATAAAGTTATTAGCAAAGGGGAAAAATAAGACTAGGAGGAAATTCACCAAAATTAACATTACTACTTAAAACTATGATTATTAGCGATCTTTTATGCTTCTTTGATTTTTGCCAATTTTAAAATAATGAGCACATCTTTAGTAATCATCAAAATCAATATGAATTTTTTAGATTGTATTTGTTCTGCTTCAATAAGCATAATACCAATACTTTGCACCTGCAGTAGCGATACTTTATAACATCTCATCCTGCTTCATCTCTAACCGTCTAAGGTCCTCCTGCTGCCCTCCTTGCATGGCATCTGTCTGTCCCATGGTGCGCTCGCTGCATTCAGACGGACAGTCTGCTAGTGCTCTTGGTGGCATGCGACCCTTCCAATCACAACTGCTGGCTTACCAAGGGCTATCTATCTAGCGCTAATCCTTCCAGATGCCTGCAGAAGGCTTTCTTTCCTGCACAGATTTACACATCTTCAACTCACCTTTCAGGGCAGGAGCTCTGAATCAATATTCAATTACTTATGACTTTCAATTTTTAATTAGCATGTGTCTCAACTGGGTGGCTGAACGGCCCTTTGTACTTTGAGGAGTCATTATCAAGAGTATTATTTTTGGCTTCCTTAAAGACATACATTTAATTATTTATTACTTGCCTGGTTCACATTGTGTCAGACCTCCAGGCACTCAGGAGGGGACATGTTTAAACACATCAGAGAGAGATCAAAACTGACCATGTATGCTTTAACGGAAGCATTGCTAAGGAAGAATAAAAGTACTTACATAAAAGAAGACTCAGTTAGAAATCAGACACAGTGTTGCACGCATCCTCCCTCACACAACATACTCCAAAACTTTTTCATTGGTATATTTTCATTGTACATAGTTTGGAACACATAAGGATATGCTTTTGTGCAAACTTTTAACACCCTTGAGTATATGCCTCCACAAGCTTCTGTACTCTCTCCCTTCTTGCTACTCCCAATTGTCTACCTTGTTACCCTAGATGGTTTAAAATTGTGTATTTGTGCAGTTTTTCTATGCTAGATCTTTAAGATGGACTAGAATTATTAAAGCATTAGAGTTAAATTACTAGCTTCTGAAAGCACCTGAACATTTTCAAAAAGCAAAATAACCTTCACATGCCAAGAATAAATTTAAAAATAATGGAATGACCAGACAGAATGATTGTGAATGTGACAATGGTGACTTACTATTTCTACCTTCAAAACTAGCACAAATGACTGTTTAGGAGGTACAGCACCTGCCATTTAACAAGCAGATCATTGTCCACCCACCATACTGAAAACTTCTATCAATCTTATCTCCGTTTCATCCTCACAATCGCCATGAAAATAGGCATTTTTGGTGCTATCCCATAGACAGGGGAATTAAAACTCAGAAGTTAGTGTACCTAAGGTCACCCACGTAGTAAGTAAGCAAAGAAGAAATTCAAACCCAGATGGGTTGCACCCCAAAACTCATCATCTTAAGTTCTAACCACCTCTTTAGGCCCCCATGGAAAATTTAAATTACAAAGAGTCACAAAGTATTTTATCTATTTTTTTTGCCAATACCATTATTATATCATTTTTAAATACTCATGAATGACCAATGTTAATTATAAAATTGTTAAAGCACTGGCATAGAAATGTCAATATAAATGCGTGTGGCAAATGGAAGGCTCCGGTCTCTTTATTTTTATACCGCACAAAGACATCTACATAAAGAACAAGGTCTCACTGCATCGCTGCAGAAGGAATTCTTAATGTCCTAGTTCCTGTGTTAATGCTTTCTATCATTTGAAAATAGCTTTTGTAATTGCCAAAATGTCTGTGCACATTTGCTTCTAAATCACAGAAAGATTGTGAAGGAAGTTAAATAGAAAATCAACCAAGAGGCCTAACACAACCGCCTCCACACTGCCGACCTTGATGCAGAACAAATTGTTTAAAGGTAAGCACGCCTTGCCCAGCCCTTCTCCCAGCATAATTTTTCTTTGTGTAGTACATCCTGCTCAGCTTTAACAAAGGGAAATTGGTAAGAAGAAAATTAGATCTTCTTTTTAAAAATGATCTACCAATAGCACCTTTAAAACCACCTGCATCTTCTCAGCAAATGAAATAGTGCATGAATATAAATGTTTCATGCAGCTATCAAACATTGATAATAAAGGTTTGAATATTTATTGTTACCTTTGGCCAATGCCTGAGTTCACTCTTTAGCAGGACAGGCACAGCAAGGGAAGGATCGCCTTTGGGTACTACTGATTAGGATGGTGTCCATATTAGAATATCCCTGTGGAAAATAGAGTCCAGCATCCTTAATCTTCTTAATATGACCCTTCTCTACATTCATCTGTAATCAGCTTTCTCTCAGATTCTAATAAATTCTTCCTTCCCCCCCCCCCCATATAAAGCACCATGCTTCTTCACAATGGGGATATTTAAATGACCCTAGATCCTTCTGTAGTCCACAGGAGAGGTTTTCCTGGCTGTGCCCTGGAGATTTCGTGGCCCCATTAGTATTGACTCCAGGCAAAACGTTCTTCTGTGAACATCAAAGTGTTTTGACAGTTATCTGACTAACCATACGAATGTGAAGTTCACAGTTTATTTTCTGTGTCTCTTCCCACCTTCTCAGAGTTGAAAGAAGGTGAAGCCGGGAAGTCATGCCCCAAATCTATGTTGCTGTAGGTGTTTTGTCCCCATTTGCTTTCTGTCACTATAAGAAAACATCATGACTAAAAGCAACTTCCTGTAGCGAGGGAAGTTAGAGCTGGAACTCAGGTGCCAACACGGAGGAGTACTGCTTATTGTCTTGCTCTCTGGGATCATGTTCAGTGACCTTTCTTATACTTCCCAGGACTATCTGTCCAGAAATAGCATTGCCCAACCTGGGCTGGACCCTCCCACATTAACCATTAATCAAGAAAATGCCCCCACAGACTTTCATCAAGACAGTCTGATGGAGACATTTTCTTAATTGAGGTTACCTCTTCCCAGATAATGCTTATGTTATAGTGAGCCCCAACCATAAAATGATTTTCCTTGCTACTTCATAACTGTAATTTTGCTACTCTTATGAATATTAATGGTCTTAGGTGACTCCTGTGAAAGTGCCATTTGCCTTGCCGCCAAGGGGTCAAACCCACAGGTTGAGAACTACTGCTGTATTCCCCCCCCCAATCATAATCCACAATCTCTTTTTTTTGTTGTTGTTTTGGTTTTTTGTTTGTTTGTTTGTTTGTTTGTTTGTTTTTCGAGACAGGATTTCTCTGTGTAGCCCTGGCTGTCCTGGAACTCACTCTGTAGGCCAGGCTGGCCTTGAACTCAGAAATCCACCTGCCTCTGCCTCCCAAGTTCCGGGTTTAAAGGCGTGCACCACCACCGCCCTGCTCACAATCTCCTTAATTAAGACACTATTATGTTGTTAACACCGCCCAGTTGACAGTTAAAGGGAGAGTGGTAAACAAGGAAAGCAAACTCCCTGAGAGAGCAGCTTCTTGTCCCCAGAAGACACTGGGAGGAGAAAAGGCAGGGAGGCCTGGGGGCAAGTATCCAAACATCCAAACAAGTCCAACCAATGTGGGGGAGGGGAGGGGCCCAGGGGTCCTATACTATAGCAAGGTCAACTGAGTTTTAAGAGTGGAAGGCCATTTAGCCCATACAGCTGCTCTGCAGAGGGACTGAGAGTGACCACCGTAGTGTCAGGTCGGGGTATGGAGGGAAGAAGTGTATCTGTAGGGCGGAAGTGGGTCTGTAGGGAGAAAGTGGGTCAGGAGGGTAGAAGTTGGTCAGGAGGGCAGAAGTGCACTCCACTCAGGACAGATAAAGCTGTTACACTTCGGCTTTCTCTTCAGTTCAGCCTTCTGTGACTTTCAAATCATTTCTTCTCCATCTTCTGTCTCTCCTGGATGTTCAACCCTTCATTAGTTCTGGTGAACAAGCTCAACAATTCACCGCACAGTCACCAGCACAGGTGCCCACTAAGCACCAGCTATCAGCTGAGGTGGGACACACCAGCTTGAGTACTACAGACCTTCTTCCACCCTGTAGACTCACGTCCTCCTACAGACCCACTTCCGCCCTCCCGACCAACTTTCACCCTCCTCACACACTTCCGCCCTACGGACTCGCTTCTGCCCTCCTGACCAACTTCCGCCCTACAGATCCAATTCCACCCTCCCGACCAACTTCCACCCTCCATACCTGGGCCTGTCACTGAGGTGGTCACTCTCGGTTCCTCTGCAGAGCAGCGATATGAGCTAAATGGCCTTCACTCTGCTGTCCTCTCTTCACTACTTCCTTTTTATTCACATTTCTTTAAAGAGTGATTTACACTGAAAGTGTTTTACATTCAATGATTGCCACTCTGAGTCTTCATCATTCTAAGAGGAAGTCTTTATCTACCCAACCCAGCAACCATGTTTCTCTCCTCTAGGTCAGCACACACAGTATGTGTCCCTCATTACACCGTTTTTTTGTTTTGTTTTGTTTCTCTCTCTTTATTGGAGAATTAAGCCCAGAACTTTCTCTGTGTTTCTATATAAAAGAAAGATTTTTTTTCTTTCTCTCTGTAATTCCCAAACTACCCTTATTGCTTGCACACATGCACGCTATCCCTCTGTCTCAAAGTCAGTAATAAAGGAGAAAAAAGGCAAGAGCCATATATGCCAGAAACTAAAATTAAACTAAAAGGCAACTGGGAATTAATTTCCAGTTGTAGTTTGCATTACAAAAGTCAATTTGTTGAAACACCATGTTGCTTTTGTTTTCCTTTAAAATAAACCTTATTGTCTTTGACACAGGTAGATTTGCACAGGGTAATGCAGTGTCATGTTGCCTGTTATCATCATGGTGTTTGATTTACAGAATACTGATAATAATAAGCCTCTCTGTGACATTGATCCATATTTTGACTGGCTGAGGTTAAATACTAGGCACCATTAAGAGGGAATATGTAGGCATATCTTAACAGTAGTGGACAGCTTCCAGACTGAAGAACCATTTCCAGACATATATTTATAAATAAAGATAATGTGGCATTAGTAGGAACCATGCCCTGAATCTTCTCATCTGCAGACTATAAGCACACTGACTACAGCAACGCTCTGGGTCTTATTTCCCAGAATCCTCCTCTCTACTGAGTTAGGAAGTGATGCGCTCACTGATGACAAAACAAGAAAGTCGAAATAGTTAAAAAAAAGAATAAGGAGTGGTCTCAAGTTATTTTAGTTTTCAGTTTAGTGACTTGTTTTGTCTTCAAACATCTGGTTTCTCTACCAAATAAATACTGCTGCCTTCTTTCTGCTCAATGTGGGTCCAACAAAAGAAATAGCAGAAAATTCAAGTTAGTCAAAACATATAGGCTGACAAGCGATTGAAGAGACGTTAGATGTCATGTAGTACATTATCACACTTTGAAAATGAAGAAGGCACGAACCAGAGTAAAGATACTTTCCTCAGAACACCTCATTAACAATTCAAAGAAATTCTGAGGCCAGAACACAGGTTCAAAACCAGCACCTTTCCCTCTAAACTTATACCAGAAGTTGCTCCCAGTAATTACTACTGAAAACTGGAAAACAAAACATAAATCCAAATGAATATTACAGACTTTGTTTTATATATGATTCTGAAGTTTTCAATTGATTCTACAGTGGAAGTAGCAGTTAATAATTCTGGAGTTTCGGGATTTACTGCCCCGTGCTTTTAATGCCAACATTTGGGAGGCAAAGGCAGGCAGAACTCTGTGAGCTCAAGGCCAGCCTAGTCTATATAGTTGACTTCCAGGCCAGCCAAGCTTTGTAAAGTGAGACCTGTTTCAAACATAATAATAAATTAGCAAACAAACAATTCTGGAGTCACACAAGATAATATGTTTTCCTGTTCCTTCCTTTCCCGCACCCCTTTGAGCCAACAAATCTCATGTATGTGAAATAAAATAGCCTATAAGTAATATTTTCATAATAATCTCTGTCTTTCCTTTGGCTTACCAGTAGAAGACATTTTAAAGGATAAGGGAAGAAAACAATGAGCCCAGAGTCACACACTGGAGCTGGAGCTGGAGCCCAGTGACAGAATGCTTGCCTAAAATGCACAAAGCCCTAGGGTTGCACACCAGCCAAAAGAGAGACTGACAGATGATAAGCCTATCCTAGTACACACAAAACATACAAACTCCAGAACTACTCATTCTTTCTATTCTGCCCAAAAAATTCCCAGTGAATATTCGATCCATGGTCTTGCCTTTCAAACACTGGGACTGCCTATACCTCAGGCTAGTGATTGTCCTTTCCTGTCACCAGAGTGCAGACCACCTGCTCAGCGGGCAACACTTTGCATTCCTCCTATCCTAGACAAAACAATCAAACAAACAGGTGATTTTTTTGTCTGTTTGACACTAACTGTGTATTTTCTAGACATAAAGCAAGAATTTTAATTCTCATCTTTTCCCTGTAGGAAGCCAAAAGGAATTATAGAGTAGGGCAAGAGAGAGTGCAGTGTGGCCAAATAGACCCTGCGATCATAACTGACGAGTTAAGCAAGACCACTGTGACCTATTTCTTTTCCAAAACATGAAGATTTCTCTGTTAATTGTCTCAAATTTTAGTAGGAGGTTTCTTAAAGTCGTATTGAATTACACAGTTTCTTCGTTGGCCGGTCAACAGCACACTGTACTCTTGGGATTTCATCAAAGAGGCTACACTGAGCTTTCTGGCCTAGCATGTGGTGAGCTGAACCTCATCTATCATTGATCACCTTCAACATCTTTTACCCATCCCACTCAGGGCAGCTTCCTTTGGCTTGCTGACATTTCTTGACTCACAAAAGTTGAAGCGCATAAAGCATATTAACTTGTAATATCAATGTATTTGGTTAACAGTTTAAAAGAATATACTGGATAGAAGAACTAAGTTCTTGTTCTACTGTACAACTATAGATATCAATAGATAGAAATAACTAACTTTTCCCAAAAGCTACAAAATGGACTTTAAATTCTATCACCATAATGAAATAATCAACATTTGAGGAGATAGGAATTCTTATCTTAAGTAGACATTATATAATTATACATATATCAAAACATCATATCATACATATAATATACATATACAATCTTATATGTCAACTTAAATGTTTCAAATATACTAATAAATTCATGACACTATGATAAAGGTTTTCTGCTCCACAGAGTATAAGACTGGTTTGATTTTATGTGATCTTTGTATCCCCTTCAATGTCTTGAAGCAACCACTATTTTATTACAAGTCCACTAAAGATTCAGAGGTGTTTAAAACACTTGCACTTTCAAGATTAATATTAAGGGGAAAACTTAAGCAATTTCCACTACTTTAAGTCTCTTATAATTTGCTTTCTTTGCAACTTATATTTTAAGATATATTTTAGGAATTTCCTTCTTAAAAATGACTGCTAGCATTTCAACATAAAGTCACTCTTTCTAATTTGAAACTGGATTGTTCTCCTTAAAGTTCAGAAGCATTATCTCCTTAGGGGTATTTAGTGATTGTCTACTTTTTCATTCATTAAAAAAATTATAACTCATCTATTATAAGAGAAAAGTATCACTAAAATCTCTCTGTAAATTTTCTGAATGTACTCTCTTTGATTCCTTTTGTTCTCAGTCTTCTTATATTTGAATATTTTTAACCTTGTGATGTAACCATTTTTAAGTCAAAATGTTGACTAAAATAGCATTATACAATTATCTATGGCAGTTAAAATACCCTCTTTTCTATTAGTTCCTGGAAGGTGAAGAAAGCTCTCATTCCTCCATCCTCACCCAAGAATCCCACTGTTCAACACTTTTACAAATATACCTCATGTAGAAATATAACTTTCAGATGATATGAGTGGAAAAGGACATAAAGCCACATTTTCAATCAATATATTGAAGCTCTGGGAGTTCCACATGCTATTGTTCACTTTAGGGAGACCCAGAAGAGAATCCATATCTATTGTACAAGGAAATAGACAAAATGGCATGGACTTTAGCCATTCAACACTGATTAAAGAATAATGGGGAAAACTTTTATATCAATAAAAAACAAATCTTCTGGGATCACTTGGGTTTTGTAATGGGCAAAACAGGCTTAGGATCAACAGCTGCAGGTTCTGTCCAGAAATTATCTCTTGAAAGTATACTCTGGCTTTTATTTGGTGTCCAATCATAATCACCCATTCATTCCTTCAATCAATGACTATTTTTAACTTATGCTTTATGGCAACGATGGATACTAATGGGATAGAAATACAGGAACCAACCAACTGGGCAACTCAGAAGGAGTCAAATGCACACATTAGTTAAAGTTGGTCTGGACTTCTGCACAGAACAGGATAATACAGACAGGTGAATGTGTGCATCTCTGTCTATATGCCCTTTCTGAAGGCTTGTGGATTTGTGAAATAGGATAGAGCTGAGGAGAGACACCATTCTTCATAGAAGCATTGACGACTTATAGCCTTTGGTAACATGATACGATATGCAATACTCTAACTCTAGCTCAGTTTCCATCACATGATCATCTTATACCAAGCTCCTTTGCTTTCAAGAATAAAATTGTCTTGAATTAAAGATAGACTCCTTACAAATGCCACCAATCAAAATCTACCCAAAGTGTTAATACTAGCACTCATGTGTCACATGTGCATGTGACGGTCACAGGACCACCTTGTGTCTTGCTCTCACCTTGCACCTGATGTGTGCCCCAGGTAAATGGCCTGAAAGCTTCTGAGAGTCATCTAGTCTCCATTTTCTGTAGGAGTTCTATAGAAGTACTGAGATTAGAGGCGTGTTCACTCCTCATGTGTTTGGAAGGATTGGAGAACTGGAGAGTCAAACTCAAGTCCTTTATCCCCTGATCTGCTTCCCCAGGTCCCATTGAAAGATACCTTAAGGTGAGAAAAAGGTGTTTGCTCTCTGGCAAGTCTCACTTATCAGTCTGTACCACGTACAGCATTTCCTGCCCCTTTCTCTGGATCACCTCACTGGAAAGAACCTGGAGAATTCTAGAGGTGTTGTATTTCTTTAGGTAGAGGTCCCAGCTTGATAGGTGAAACATTTTTCTCACTGAGTAATATACCAGTGTGATTGTATTTTTTAAAAATGCAAGGGATCTTTTGAATGTGAAGGTGGTGAGATCTCTTAATAAATTTTCCTCCTGTATCTAGCATTTTTAATGCAAACATCTATTTATTCAAGGCAAGAGGACAAATGACAATAAATGCACATGGCACCGTTCACTATCAGAAAGCAATCTCAGACTTTCTGCCACGGTGTTGCAGAGACTGGAAAGCAGGACACACATTTAAAAATCATACACAACTTGATTTCCAATGCTGAGCCCTATAAATATATCTATACAATGGTGCTTTCACTTGTATCCCCTGCACTCTTAAATAGCAGCAAATTCTTAAAATCTGCAAACCATTTTTTTTTAATGGAGAAGAAATATAAAATGGAAAAACACATTAGGAATCAGAATAGCGTGCTTACGTGAGAGTGTCTTTAGGCATTTCATGTGAAGCCATGTGCTTTACTATGTGAACTCCGACAGCACTTCAGCAGCAGATGTCATCTTCCTTTCACAGATGAGAAGCCATCCCCAAGGTCACATGACCAGTAAGAAATGGGTCAAGAATGAAAATACAAGGCCATTTGATTCTGAAAGTTATTCTCCCCAAAGTTACAACTAGCATGAACTAAGGAATTGTTCTACCTGTCTTCCATCCCAGCCCTATTGAGAACTATGTGACATGTGGACTATCTATGTAATGTCTTTGTTCCGCCATTCCTCTTAAAGGAGGAGTAACATAACTACCTACAGACGAGCAGGAGAGATGACGTGAATTCACAGTGACCATTTCTGCTACCTGATTGTTGCTACAGAAGGGCCACCTGCTACAGGATCATCTTTTTCAGCACTCCCACTACACAATGGGAGTCTCTGGGGGACCCCTCTCTACTCTGTCTCTTCTTTCTGGCCACATTCCTCTACAAAGTTATATTTATTGAAAGAGATGTCTCTACTTATGATCCCCATTTTCTATCCTCCCAGTCATTATTCTAGCCATTCGGCTATGGGTTCTTTGGGCTCTTTCCTTTAGACACCCCTCTTCTGTGGCAGAGACTACTCTAGTCATTGAAACCCATCTGCTTGGCTGGGGACATAGCTCAGTGTCCTCCAGAGAATTTGGTCAAATACTTCCTTCTCAAAGCTCCCATAATACCAGACTCTTTTGGACCCTCCTGCCTCTAGTCAGTCCTCTTCTGGTTTCCTTTGCGGGTGTCAGAGCCTATACTTTGGAGATCTCTAAGTCTTTTGTCTAAAATGCTAGATCAGAAGTATCTTGGATTTTGTGGCAATATATATTATTATGGGTTCTTCATTATAAGCTTTTGAAGTGTAAAGAAAGCCATAAAAACATAGGCTATAGGCTCCCTTTCCCCATGGGCTATGGCATGTAGACCCTGTGGGAACAGATCAACAGGAGTAGAGCCAGCTGAGCCCTCTCCACCTGCTTTTCTCAACCACTCTTCCTGGAACACCTTGTCTGACCCCATGACTTAAATACATCCCTCTATCAAAGACTCCCAGACATATCTGCCCAGAAATAAGTCAGCTTTCGATATATCACAGGATTCTGCGCCGCGCCGTTCTTCCTGTCCTGGCCGCCATCGGAGAGCAGCAGCTATGGCCCTGCGTTATCCTATGGCCGTGGGCCTCAACAAGGGCCACAAAGTGACGAAGAACGTCAGCAAGCTGAGACACAGCCGGCACCACGGGCGCCTCACCAAGCACACCATGATCCGGGAGGTCTGCGGCTTCACACCCTACGAGCGCCGGGCCATGAAGTTGCTCAAAGTGTCCAAGGACAAGCGCCCACTCAAGTTCATCAAGAAGAGGGTGGGCACGCACATCCGCGCCAAGAGAAAGCGGGAGGAGCTGAGCAACGTGTTGGCAGCCATGAGGAAGGCGGCGGCCAAGAAGGATTGATGAACCCTCCCCCAATAAAAGATCATGGCTCCTAAAAAAAAATAAAAAGTAAGTCTGCTTTCCCTTGTGAAATAAAATTATATGTACTGCTGTGTATTTAACAGTACCCCTAGATAGCTGCTAGGGCTTGCAAATACCAAACATTCAAAATATTTTTTTTTTGTCTGCTTCTTCAAGCAAATTTCCAGGTTGGTGAAAGACTCCATCATTCTCAAGTCCAAAGTCTACCCTTCATTCCTCTTTTCCTTGTATTTTTCCAAACTCTACTCATCTCCTTTCAACATATTATCTGGATTGCATCCTTCCTTACCAATCCCATGACCTTCATTGAAATTATGCCGCCATTATCTGTCACCTGAATGCTTGCAATCGCTTCCTAGGAGTCCCCTAACTTCCACTCTGCCTCTCCATAGCAAGCAAAAGCAGATAATTTCATCTAATTTTGACTTAGCAATACCACATTAACTTTATCATGAATAGTACAAGAGAGATTGTGAGACCACATCTCTTTTGAAAACTCACTCACTGGAGCATCAGGCCATTCTGAGCTCTGGAAGTTGAGGAGATCCTGCAAAGCGGCCTGCACAGAGTGGTAGAGACCAAAGCAAACTCCTAAAGAGGACTGCCTGGAGGGATGCCATTGTAGAATGCTTCATCCATTGTCCTGTTTCCAGTCCTTAGAGTTGTGGGGGGAGGGATCTTTGTTATGAACTGGAGTGACTTCACCAAATGGGAGAAGAATGTAGGAACTATCGAGCTTCCTTGGAGTTCCACTCAGGGTTGCTGTTTAGAACTGTAAGATTTATTGGCTAGAGCTGCTGGGCAAAAGCATGTCTGTCATGACTAGTGACAGTGCTTTTCTGGACTCCAGATTCCGGTCTGTTATAGCACTTTTCCCTTCTGAATGTTCCCTCTCTGGGTTGTAAAGTAAGCACTTAGACATTTCCTTTCTACGAATGTAAAGGATCAGGTTATCTTAAAGTATCTCACTTTTTTTTTGAGACAGGGTCTCTCTAATATAGCCCCTGGCTGTCCTGGAACTCACTATGTAGACCAGGCTGGCCTCGAACTCACAGCGATCCACCTGCCTCTACTTCTCCAGTTCTGGGATCAAAGGTGTGCTCCACCATTCCTAGCTAAAGTATCACTCTTAAACATATTTGCTTTTGAATCCGTGCCAAAGGAATGAAAGATCAATGCCTGGATTTCAGAAATTAGCCATGTAGTTGTGGGAATACTTCAATGTAACTTTGAACTTTACCATGGTGTGTGTGTGTGTGTGTGTGTGTGTGTGTGTGTGTGTAAAGTATTCCATGTAGATTGGCACAGGAGACAAAACTAGATGCAGTTACGAGGTGACAGGAGATTAGTTTTTCCGATCTAGTAAATTCAGTTCATAAACACTGGTGTGAACCAATATTTACCAAACAAACCATGTGCCAAGGCTTGTGCCAAGTGATATGAAAAATAATAAAAGTTCAAAGACCCCACGAGCAACCTTGGGTTCAATCACCAGAAAAAAAAAAAGAGGAAGGAAAAAATGGTTAAAAAGCCTGGCCTGTTTCCTAAAAGCAAACAGCCAAGCCAGGGAAAGGGGGCATGTGTTTAAACAGCTCTGCTCTGAGGCTGTGTTCAGAGAGTGTTTTAAGGAGAGTGGAGCAGAACTTGTGGGAAGGAGAATCCCACTGGAGATGTTCTAATTCATCTAAAAAGTATGCTAAGTGCAGAATTCTGTGCACAGGCAAACACCACAAGTGCTCAAAGAGCCACAGTAGAGTAAACCACACATGGAAGAGGGAGAGGAAACCAGCCCCGTGCTCTCTCCCATGGTTAGGAAATAACTTCCAACTTGTACAGAGCCCTGGGGGCCTCTGTAGTCTTCAGGTGTCTGTGAGCATGTGCTGTAGTGTCTGACAGAACATTCTAGTTAATACATTTCTACTTATTCTAGCCCCTATTTCTGAGTGTTGCTCCTATGATAATATCCAGATAACTTTTTCTAGTTCTTTAGCATCTTTAACGACTTCAGAAAATAGAAAAATTGATTTAAAATTTTAATTCCTGACTTTAGAACAAGCCAAAAAGTTAGGCTGCCACATACATCCCATACACTCTGTCACCACGTACACTCCGGAGAAGGGTGCTGATGGCATAGGGAGGAGAGATGGGAAACATCAGCTCCAGAGAGTGAATAACCCAGAAAACCGTGGCTTCGTCAAGCCGTGGGTGGTAGCACCCGGGCCTTAAAGGCAAAACCAAACACATCTTTCTTTTTACTTTGGTGTGTGTGTGTGTGTGTGTGTGTGTGTGTGTGTGTGTGTGTGTGAGAGAGAGAGAGAGAGAGAGAGAGAGAGAGAGAGAGAGAGAGAGAGAGA
>NW_021604679.1:2577074-2629379 GCF_004785775.1 Grammomys surdaster
AGAGAGAGAGAGAGAGAGAGAGAGAGAGAGAGAGAGAGAGAGAGAGATCTCCCAAGAAATGGTAGCACACACTTGCGCTAAGCACTGAGATTAAAAAAAGAGAGCAATTTATGGACTGAATCTTTAAGGTCTAGAATCAATCAGAGACTCATAAAGAGTTCTAATATACTATATCCTGGGTTATGATCTCAGCAAAAACAAGGCTCTGATAGCAAGATAGAATGATGAGAGAGAGAAAAGGTGCCACAGCAAAAGCTTGAATCCTGAGAGTTACGAACACACCACGTGAAGGTGTGGGAGCCCGGCATTCATGCCAGGTAGCGCATGTGCAGAAGAACAAGGAGTGTGGAGGGGACCAGAGGGATGGCCGCTGAGGACAACTCTGTTTCAGACTGGTGGACCTTGTCACTGCTTCCTGTTCTACTTCAGCGATATTTCGAAGTAACTTTCAAAGACCCCATAATGTCCCAGAGCTCACGCTGAGACACTGGTTTTGTTCTTCGATGATTCCCCTGCATTTGGACAACATCCCACTGACACAGAACTGGTGCCCTAAATGAAATGCTGGTCTTACCAACTGTAGAGAACCTGGGACTAACTGTGGAGCAAAAGAGCACAGGTTGCCTCTTATCTACACTCATTCCCACGAATTGCCAAGAGCACTTAAATTGACCTCATAGGGGGCCGTTAAAGAGTGTTTCCATCCGCTAGCCTCCGCTCGCCTCCCAGTCAATACATCAGGAACACAAGGGCTGGTCCCCTGAGTTAGAAAGTAACCCCTCAGTGAGACTAATTAGATTTTCTCCCCCCCAAAAAAACACACACAGGTTATTGATTTGAGAATTGAAAATAGTATTGATGTACAGTAGTTGGTTATACTTGAATAAGAATTAATTACAGAATTTTTAACTAGGAAAAAATAGGAAATATCTACAAGAATTTTAATATAAAAGGAGTCACATGGTGTAAAACCTCCTACAAACCCAGAGTTTCCAGAATCAAACATTATCGGGATAATTTTGTGAAATCCCTTAAAATTTTGATTGAATGCACTAACATAGTGAAATATTGGGTTTTGTTCCTGAAACTAAAGGCTACCAATATTTTTCAGATGACAATAAATCTTCAGATTTATTCCTTCGAAGGCTTATAGTTATGATTTCTACTAGTGTTAGGAGGAGGATCTAAGTGAGTTCAAGGTCAGCCTAGTCTACAAACCAAGTTCTAGAACAGCCAGCACTGTTACGTAGAGAAAGCCTGTCTCAGAAACAAACAAACAGAAAATTAAAGATGCTCAAATTCAGTGCTCAGCCACATGTCCTTTTCTCTCTCACAAATCCCATCTGCTCTCTCTGATCCTCAGGGCTGAACCAGCCACAGGAAAACAGCATGATTAGTCCATTTACCTCTATGCTACAACTCCAAAGTTATTCCCTAGCCTAAAATGTAGTTTCAGATCTATTTCCTACTTAGTTATAAAGACAGACAATCCTCCAAACTGACACAGTTGCCTTGAAGGCATCCCAAGCGTCAAGTAATTCACATCTAAATCTGTGGTCATCTCCCTCCCTGTCTTTTTTTTTCTCCTTCCTTCCTTCCTTCCTTTCTCCCTTAAAGGAGCGGCACTTTCTTCTACTTGAGCTCAAATATCAGAATCTTGGGGCTTATTCTGGATTTCTTTCCTTCCTCACTATTTGTACACTGTCCGTTATTAGCAACTCATGTAAACTACATCACCAGAATGCCTCACAAATCAATCCACTCCCGTTTATTTCAGTCCCTGGATCCACACTAACACTGTAACTGTGTTGTTACTTTCTATTTTTAAACCCTGACATCTTTAATTCAAGACTGCAAAAGAAATGGTTTAGGAACCGAAAGAAAGATGGTAGCCACTGCAAGTAGTTGAGAAGGTCCAGGAAAGCAACATGAAGGATATTTGAATGATAGATAAATGTCATAGCTTCTGCTTCAACTTGGCACAACCCAGAGTCACCTTGAAGAGGGAATCCTCAGTTGCGAAGGTACCTAGATCAGAGTGGTCTGTGTCTGTGAGATGTTTTCTTAGTTCTTCCTTGATGGGGGAGGTCCCAGCCCACTGTGGGCAGCACCATCCCTAGACAGGTGGCACTGAACTGTATAAGCTGAACAAGTCTGTAAGCAACACTCGTTCATGGTCTCTGCTTCAGTTCTTGCCTCCAAGCTCTCGCCTTGATGTTCTGCCTTGACTTTCCTCAGGGAGGAACTATTCCCTGGAAGTATAAAATAAAACAAACACTTTCCTTCATAAGTTGCTTTTGGTCATAGTGTTTATCACAGAAAAGTAACTAATGCTACAAGATACTACGTAACCGTGACAATTAAGGCAAATGTATGCCAGGCAGTGGTGGCACACGCCTTTAATCCCAGCACTTGGGAGGCAGAGGCAGGCGGATTTCTGAGTTCGAGGCCAGCCTGGTCTACAGAGTGAGTTCCAGGACAGCCAGAGCTACACAGAGAAACCCTGTCTTAAAAAAAATACCAAAAGAAAAACAAAAAAACAAAACAAAAAAAAAGATTAAGTCAAATGTATGTAAGAAAGGCGATATAGTTTCTGAGAAGACCAAAAGAAAAAAAATGAAACTGGTACTACTGAAGACTGAAGTATTTCTCTTCCCTGTGGAAAGAGTTTAACTCATATAATTATCTGTTATTAAAAACTGAGTCTACTTGTTTAAACATGAGTTAGCCAAACTTCAAACTCTATGTTCAGCTGGGCATGGTGGTGCATGTCTTTGGTCTCAGCACTTGGGAGGCAGAGGCAGGAGGATCCCAGAGTTCAGTCTGGTCTACAGAGTGAGTTCCAGGACAGGCAGGGCTACACTGAGAAACCCTGTCTTGAAAAAGAAAAAAAAAAAAGATTCTGAATGTTCAGCTCTCAAACCATCTACAAAGATACTGTAAGAACAACCTTGTTTAGCTCAATTACTGTGTCGCTGAATTTCTGCTTACAGCTCTTGGTCGTTTTTATAGTTGCTCTAGTAATACAGTTCCCAATGAGAAGGATGAGGACATCCTACCAACTGCATCCTGTGTTTGTGACGTAAAAGGTTGTCTTCGAATAGTATGTTCTGGCTCAAAAGACAGAGTTATTTAGTTATTTAGTTATCTATTTATTTATTTTGCTACCCAAGCAAATTAGATTGCATATCACAGATTTACTAATGGTTATTCTCATTAATCTTTAAACCAGAAAAAAAAAAAAGAGAGAGATTCAAAACAGAGACATTTCACGCAAATGTTACAGGTGATCATTCTGAAAGAAGGCGAAACTAAGCACTTTCTCCCTCTAATGTCACTAAGGACATAGCTAGTATCCTGGCTTGTTCATAGGGAGACAATGTCCAAGGAAAATCACCTCATCAATCACTTTGAACGTTGCCTTCCTGTAACGTCAATGACCAAAAAAAGGAGACAGAAACTCCATGATAACTTCTTTATGTCTTGACTCCAGCAAAAGTGCTGATTTTCCATTGCTAAATAGGTAATGTCTTTCCCAACCGAGGCACTTTAAGCAAGGAAGAAAGCTTGGAGAGAAAATAATTGTCAATAGATTCAACATAACTGTCAATAGATTAAACGTAAAGGAGAGACAGTGGGGCTTGCTTGTAAATCACAAAGATACAATGTCATTAAATAAATCTTCAACCTGCATCCCCACCCCCGCCCACACATGGATCTTTCAGAGATATCAAGGTACCTAGAGAAGCAAGTGTTTTATGGAATACAAATAGCTACAAAGCAAGACAGCAGATGTGTTCTTGTAAACAATAAATAAATGTGAGGCAAAGGACTAATTTCTATCCAAGCTAAGAAATTATTCTTTTGAGCTTTTCTTGTGAAGAAATCCATAAGCCAGGTGCTTGACCCCTAGGCTCCAAAGTGTGTTGTAGAGATTAGCAAAATAGTGTGTGGGATGTAACTTAAGCTTCTAAAAAAAAAAATAGATATGTAAATATATTGTTGTAGAATTGATTAGATCAGCCAAGCAAGATTGAGACTGCTTGTGGAGAATTTTAAAGGAAAACTCCCAAATGAGTATGTCAGGCTGAAGTGCATTTCTCTCGAAGTGTATGGATATTATTCAACTCTGCACCTTAATGGCTTTGAGTGCTCCGTTAGATTGTTAATAAAGATGCTAGTTCCTAACTCACTGGCTGAAGAGTCACAGAGTGTTGTGAGCACATAGCCGGAGCTTTTACTGTGGGTATGAATAGATGTGCAGAGCCCGTGTAAGACCCTGGCACGTGGCTTTTGAGGAAGAATCTTGCAAAGCTGAGAACGGTGAGCTTAAACCTCCATAGAGGTACCAATCTCTTGACTGAAAGCAGCAATAGTACGGCAGGCCGTTATCTGTGTTCAGAAGATTACCAGACCATTAATAACTCGATCATAAATTGCCAACCTAGATAGGACTAGAAATGTTGGTAATTTTCACAAATGTATTGACAAGTATTATACCAAGTGATTGTATTCTTTGGGAACTTAAAACAGCTGCAGACTGTTTAGCTTCTAATCCAGAACTGAGATAACACTGATACAGCAAAAGCCTAGAAATCCTTTGTGCTAGCTAGTCTTATTTGAACTTGACACAAGATAACACACAGAGTTATCTGAGGGGAGGGAACATCAATAGAGGGGGAAAATGTCTCCATTAAGATCTATCTGTAAGGCATTTTCTTAATTAGTGATCAATGGGGAGGGCTCAGGCAATTATGGGTGATGCTATCACTGGGCTGGTAGTCCTTCATTCTATAAGAATGCAGGTAGAGAAAGCCATGAGGAGCAAGCCAGTAAGCAGCACCCTTCCATGGCCTCTGCATCAGTTTCTGCCTCCAGGTCCTTACCCTTCTTAGGTTCCTGTCCTGACTTCCTTTGATGATGAACAGCAATGTGGAAGTGTAGGCCAAATAAATCATTTCCTCACCAGTGTGCTTTTTGGTCATGGTTTTTCGTCACAACAATAGAAACCCTAACTATGCCAGGAAGTGGTGACACATACATACCTTTAATCTAGGCACTCAGGAGGCAAAGGCAGGCAGATCTCTGTGACTCTGAGGCCAGCATGACATACAGGGTGAGTTCCAGGACAATCAAGGTTACAAAAAGAAACCCTGTCTCGGTCTCAAAAACAAACACTCAAAAGAGACACCCTAAGACATCCCTTTCTTATTTTTCTTTATGTTATATTAGAGGGGCTATGAGGAGCCGGGTGGGTCACAGGTGTCATGGATTAGCTTAGTGTATTTTTACTGAGGTTTTGTTAATATGCTGTTCTACTGGAATGAGCATCAGACAATCAGATAACATGGCCTGAGAACTGCCTTGTCAGCCAACTAGATATATTACCTGATTTATTGACCTTTTTAAAAAAAATAATAAAGCAGACATGGTCATGCATGTTTGTAATCTCAGCATTTCTGAGGCTGACACAGAAATACTATGTTTCAGGCAAGCCTGGAATACATAGGCTAACCTGGCATACATAATTTAGTCCTTGTCTCACAAAAGAGATTGAGATAGAATCATTCAGACTCTGCTATTAAAGAAAGAGAGTGGACTTTAGACCAAGCAACACTGTATTCGTGTCTGGTGCCACCACCCACCACCAGGGAATTCCCTTCATGTTGATGGGACATACTTTCTTCATCAGCAAAGCAGTTGGAGCCCTCTGATGGTTTGCATAGTGTATCACTCATTGGCTTCCTGTCTTAGTCCACCAAACCACACTGGACAACAGCTCTCCCACTGTAGCCTTCCTCAGAGCCTTGGCACCTTGTTTGCTTGCTCAGCTGAGACATTCATAACAATGTGTCTTCCCCACCAGCGTCTCATCTTCCCTGTCTCCTCAGCTCCAGATTGGCATGCTCACACTGTCCAACCATGTGTTGGCATACAAGAGTCCCAGACCAAAGCAACCACCTCCCCTTTGTCTCTCTCCTGTTAAGCACCAGCGTTCTTTATATCCGTTAACTTTGGTTCTCTTCTTTCTACTTGTATTCTGTTGTTTTATATTTCTCCAGTGATGATTAAAGACTCTCTTAGTTGCCCAAGATTTAAAACATGTATCTCCACTCCAAAAACTTTCCCAAATTCTCATCAGATATCCAAGTCCTGTTTGATTTCTACCCAGAGCTCATGCCTTTAATACCAGTATTTGAGAGGCAGAAGCAGGTGGATCTCTGTGAGTTTAAGGCCAGCCTAATCTATATAATGAGTTAGTTCCAGGTTAGCCAGGTCTGCACAATTAGACTCTGTCAAACAACAACAAAAAACTAACTAGATAACTAACTAACTGACTGACTGACTAACCCTAACTTTACCCAGAGAGTTTAACAAGCATCCCAAACTCTACATGTGTAAAATTGGACTCTGGTTTTCCACTCCTACAATGGACTCTTCCTGTATGCTTTTCCAGCTCTTCTCCCAACATTCACCTCCCCACCCCCATCCCCAGGTACCAGCCAGGTCAGAATTCTGATCAATATAAAACCTTAACAAACCCACACAGACAGCATGGCTTTGTCTCTTTTGTTCCATAGCACACAGTGTCAGTGTGTGTCTTTGTTCTTTGTTCTTCCTCAATCAGAAAACACTTTCCAGCCATATTTATATCCAACTCATCCTTCAAAACCTAACTCAGTTGCTACACTGCCCCCTCACCCCACCAGTGACCCATCCTATCTAATCTAGCCTTTCAGTGGAGTCAGTCGGACAACTTCGTCTTGCTCTCTTTTGCCCTCTAATGGCGCTCTCTCTCTCTCTCTCTCTCTCTCTCTCTCTCTCTCTCTCTGGCACAGTATTCGTAAATTTCCTACCATACAGTGGATAGCCAGAAAATAGCCAAAAACGACTCTAAATATGTGTGTGAATTTAGAGGGTACCTTAGGAGGGTATGTGGAGTGGCAGGAAGGATGGAGACAGCTGTACTTTCCTTAAGAAAATGTGAGGTAGCTGCAGAAGGTCAGGAAAGTCATCTAAAAAGTAGGATGGGTGAAAGCAAGGGGTATGACCTATGGGAGCAAAGGGCCTCTACTGCACACTGTAAGAAAAGTCCTGCCTGGGTATCCACCAAATGCAACATGTATTAAACAGCACGCTAGTGTTTTGCTGTAAATTATTGACAACTATTTATTTCTGGTCTCATTACCTCATTTGTATGCCCACGTGCACATATCCAAAGTCAGTAGACTGAAAGACAGGACATCATTCTTTCTATTGTTAAAAATAATCCCCACTTAGGTATCATTTCTGGCTCTTCAGGTCTGGGGGAAAGGGAAGTAGTCGAAACAGGGTCTTACTCTGTATCCTAGGTGGACCTCTAAGTTATAGCAATTCTCCTGCCTCAGCTTTCTGAGTATTAGGATTATGAGTATATGTCACATATGAATTATGCAGATATGTTACCACAGCAGGCTTCTAGATGTTTTTAGTTATAAGAGAACATTATGGACAATTTTATGTCAACCAGTTAGACAATTGTATGTTCTGGGGAAAAGTTACCCAAAAAAAAAATCATCTCAAGAATAAATAGATAATATATGAGTGTGCCAATAGCAAGAAATAATTAATAATTTAAATATTCCTACAAAGCTAAGGCATCACTTGGAATTTTTCTAGAACTGTATGAAGAAGACACGGCAGAAATTCCACACAAGCTGTTTAAAAAGCCAAGGTCCCCAACTCCTTCTGTTGGCATGTAACTCCGTTTAAGCACAAAGCTCTGGGCATGAAAGCAGACACAGAGTTGCCTGGGATAGGTTAGGGTGGTGGTTGGTAGCAAATGGGCATGGGAGATCTCTTCAGAATACTAAAACCTTATAACAGTGGGTCGTGGTGGTAGCGCTTCAGCTGAATGAATCTATAAAAAAAGGAAGGAAACTGTGCACGTCCCAGGAACACTTTTAATTATGTGCAGGTGACACTTCGTGTGCAGAGCTATGTTGAACAGCTTCCCTTTACCGACGTCTAGAGATTTTCTCTGACTTTACCACCACAATTTAATCTTGAAATAGAGAACTAAAAAGAACTACGGATCTGATACTCAAAATATTTGTCTTACATGTCTTAAACAGACAGCTTAATTTCTTTGAATGTGTTTGTTCAGTTGTAAAATGTAGACAGTTATATTGATTCTAGTTCTTTAGTTTTTTGGGGGATTTTTGGGTTTTTTTAACACAGCTATGGTGTTCACCTTTTTTATTATTATTAAATTTATTTATTTCTTCACTCTACAACCCAATATCTGCCCTTCCCTCTTTTCTCAGTACCCCTTCCCATAAGTCCTTCCCCCATTCCCCTTAGAAGGGAAAGGCCCCCTTTGGGTGTCAACCCCCTACGTCTCTCTATCACCCCCCCCCATACACACACTGCATATCCAGTTTCTGCAGGACTAGACACCTCCTCTTCCACTGAGGCCAGACAAGGCTGACCATTTAGGGGTGTGGGATCCACAGGCGGGCAGATAGGCAACAGGCTCAGGGACAGCCCCTGCTCCAGTTGTTTGGGACCCACATGAAGACCAAGCTGCACATGTGCTCCATATGTGCAGGGGGCCTAGGTCCAGCCTGTGCTCTCTCTTTGGTTCACTTCTGATCCAAGCAAATGTTGCTCTTCTCTCCTCTAGTCTCCGAGTCTGTTGAGCACACTGTCCTGTACACCTGATCTTTCTGTGGGGCCAGACAGAAGAGATACCTGCCAGGTCTTCTTTGGTCTGCGAGTCGCTCCTCCCGTGGTTAGCCCTCTCTCTTTCTTCTGAGCAACAGGAACTGAGGAATGAGAAAAGTGAATAGCTGTGAACCGTCTTAAGCTTTTGAATTTTTCTTCTGTTATCAGCTCCTGATTTCGAATACCAGTTCAAGAACTAGAATCTACCTTCTTCAAAAACTCCCCACCACACTGCCCGAAGAGACTGTGAGTGTCACTAGATAGGGAGACCATGGGGTAAAAAAGGGGGAAAACGGAAAGGAGAAATGCATATGTCTTTGTTTTCCACAGAAACTCTGAGAGGAGCTGTCTAGCTTACCCTCATGTTCCTATCTTGTTCTCTTTTCTGGGGAGAGAAGGCCCAACTTTCTCCCCCGACTGGATCCAACGTGTGCTCTTGGTTCACTGATGTTGATCCTCCCAATCTACCTAGGAATTCTGGGAAATGAAGACTCACACTTTTGCTAAGGAGGCAGACATGGTAGGCAGAACTTCAGGCATCATATAACAATAGGATCATTGGGGAGTAAAGTAGCCTTTACCAACACCTACCCTTGAGTCACTCCCCCGCCACATACACACTTCCTTCTCATTTTGGTGTGTCCAGGCCTCAGCTGTCATCAGCACACAAGGAGAAAGCAGTGCAATCTCTCGATTAAAAAAACATACCTTGCACACTAAGTGTTTGATCAGCAGCAACTACAGAAGTTTCTATGTATGGCAACTTCTAGTTGACAAAAAATAATGCGGACTCGTATCTCCAGACATTTATCTGTGTTGACCAAGGCAGCACGAATGAGATCTAGCAGAGTCTTAAGTGAGCTCTTGACTCGGATCTGAGACCAGCCAACATTGCATGAGCACTCTCCAGCATTTGGAGGGAACATTATGAGACTAACTCTGATACAAAACAGGACCTCATCCTAAGAGTATCAAGAAAACCCTCTCAGTCTCTTACTAGTTGGAATAACAAACTCAGAAATGGGGCAATTTGTGCTCACTATCTCCAAAGCCATGTTGGAAACAAGGTGAGTCCATGGATTGTCTTGCCATTCTCTGGGCCTCCACACTGATTCTCCAGAGCAGAGAATCTCCTGAAGATGTGAGCCCACAGAAGACTCTGACCAGAAGTTTGCAAGATCCATTGGCTTTGTTCATCTGTCTTTTTTTTCTTTTTAATATATGTAACTTTCATATATCTGAAATAAAAAGAACCTCCAAATGTAGTGTGTGTGTGTGTGTCTATGCATATATACGTGTGTGTTCATACACTCATGCATGTGTGTAAAATTTGTCTGACCTGAATTCACTGTAGTAGTTTGAATGAGTTATGCCCCATAGCCTCAGGTATTTCAACATGTGTCCTTATTTGATAACTCTGAGGAAACCTTTTCTCCCTAGGGGACCATCAACAGTTAATGGTATCTAGTGGAAAGTGTACCACTCTCTTCGGTGCTATGGCCATTGATAAGGCACCCCATGTTTCATTAAGTCACCTCCTTTCCATGTTCAAGGGAGAAACTCTAACTAAATGTGTTGGTTCACACACAACAGACGGCATTTAAATTGCAAGAGGGACCCGATGAGAGGAAAGGCTTTAGAGAAAGGAGGAGGCAGGAAGAGAGGGCGTCAGTGGATGAGAAGGACAAATGCATGAAACTTTCCAAGAGTACAAAGTGAGTTTTAAGTAGACAAACAAACACGGGTCATACAGGGATCTCTATTGAATGGTGACTTCACCCCTTCAGCTCTATATATCCAGAAGTAGAAGAGATGGGTTATATTGTAATTCTGCTTTTAATTTCCCAGGAATCTTCCAGACTAGTTTCCATAGTGCCTGATGAAATTATATACTTCAAGTTGCGTACGTACATACATACATACATACATATGTACATGCCAACAGTATTCTTTCTTCGTGAACCACCCTCCCCACCCCCATCCTCACCAGCATTTTTGTTTGTTTTTATTGCTGATAATCACATGGCTTTAGTGAGATAGGATCTCAATGAAGCTTTGACATGTATTTCTCTGTAGAAAGTAATATCCTTTTATGTATTTACTAGCCTTTTGTACATCTCTTGAATGCTGTCTTTCTAGTCCATTTGTCCATTTAATGAATGGATGACTGAATGGTTGCTTTTTTAATGTTTTCTATTTAGGGTACATTTATTTTCATTGACTTATTTATGACTCATTTGTGTGTATGCTTCCATGTGATCATATAGCTGTGCATGCCACACACATACACACACACACACACACACTTGTATAGATCAGAGAACAACTTTTGGGAGTTGGTCCTCTCCTTTCAACATATGGGCATCCATGTCCATTCATCTCACTCATAGAGAGAACTCAGGTTATCAGGCTTAAAAAGAAAACACTGTTACCTGGGCCGTCGTACTAGCCTTGCAGTTCTTTATGTATTTTAGATACTAATCCCCTTCATAGTATCTAAGATACTATTTACACTAATAGATTAATCAGCAGTTTAGACACTAATTTAGATGAATAAGTGGCAAAGATTTTTTGCCCGTTCTGCAATCTGTCTTGTCAATATATTATTAATTGTCCCCTTTGATCTGCACAAGCCTTTTAATTTCATGTGAACTCATGTGTCAAGTCTTGCTGTTTTTTTGGTTTTTTTTGTTTTTGTTTTAGTTTTTCTGAGCTACTGGAGTTCCTTTCAGAAAGTCATCACCTAGACCTGTCTTTGCAGTTCTCTCCCTGCATTTCCCTTGGATATTTTCAGTTTCTGGTCTTCTGTTGGTGCCTTTGATCATTTTGAATTGATTTTGTATAGGGTAAAAGGTAGAATTCACATTTCAGTCTTCTACATGTGTCTATCTAGTTTATCTATCACAGCTTTTTCTTACTATGTATTTATTAATTCTTTAAGAATTTCATACATTTGTATTTTGATCCTAGTCACTCTTTCTCATCCTTCAAACCCCTCCCAGATCCACACCCCATCTTCCCACCCCTCCAACACCCTGCCCTCCTTTTAAACAAAATTTTTTTATTATTTTACTGAATGTTTCACACAATGTGTTTTATTTATAGTCCTTTTTTCCCCCAACTCATCTTTGTGCAATTTGTTTATTTTTGCAAACATCAAGACCAATTTGTGCTGCTAAATATTCTTGGACATCAGTCTTCTTCGACTGTGAACTCACAGGAGCTGAACTCTCATGGGAAACTGTTTCTCCCTCTGCCAGCAGTCAACAACTCTCAATAGACTAAGGTAGGAAATGCAATGCCTAATTCTCATCTCCATGCTAAGATTTGATCTAACTTGGACTTGCACAGGCCCTGGAGAGATGTTGCAATCCCTGTGAGCTCGTATGGGCAGCTGTCCTGCTGTGTCCAGAACATACTGTTTCCTTGTGGTCATCTGCTGCCTATGACTCTTGTACTCTTTCTGCTCCCTCTCCTCCAATGATCTCTGAGCCTGGGGGTGGGGCAGGGGTGGAGTTACAGTACATATTCCAGTTAGGGCTGAGGACTCTGCCGTCTCTCACACTATACTTGAGTGGGACTCTGTGTTAATCACCATCTTCTGAAATTAGAAGCTTCTTAGATGAAAAATGAGAGATTTATTCATTTATGGATATAATGTTAGGTCACTAGAAGTCAGTTTAATATTACATCCAGCTGGCTGTGGTGGCATGTGCCCTTAATCTCAGCACTCAGGAGACAGAGGCAGGCCAAAGTCTGAGACCACCCTGGTGTAAAGAGTAAATTTCAGAACATCCGAAGCTACACAGAGAAACTCTGTCTTGAAAAAAAATCTCAATTTAGTAGAATAATAGAAGGAGGCTCTCCTCTAGGGCCTTTAAGCTATTTAGACAAAGCTTATTCATCCAATAATGGCTCTAGGTATGGGTTTCTCTCCAGAAGTTGGTGCTAAAACCCTATTACTTTAGGGTCTTAATCATAGAACATGGAGAAACCAAGGTACTGACCTGGAAGCTTCATCCATACTTGCGAGTTTCCACAGTGCTGAAAGGAGCTATGCATCCTACCATAGGAGAAAAACAATCATCAATCATACCCAGCTGAGAATTCTGGGAGCTACAATAAAGACTGGCAGCAAGATAGCCCAAATGGTGCAATAGTGGCATGGATATCATGGCAGTAACCAATCACTTTTTAATCTGATTTAAATTCTGACCCAAAAGATAAAACACAGCACAGATTTTTTTTTTTAATTTTTAAGTGTCATTTCTCCATTATGTGTCTTTGTCATCTTCCTCAAGGATTAGCTAGCTATAGTCTCGTGGGCTTGTTACTGGGCCCTCTCTTTCACTTCACTGCTTGATGGGTTTATTCTTATGCCACAAACATGCTGTAGAATATTACTCTTCAAAATCCCCACTAGTTTAATTGAATTTATTTTCTCTTCACAAGTACATGTGTATATGCAGTCTGTGTGTGTGTGTGTGTGTATGTGTGTGTGTGTGTGTGTGTATGTGTGTTGCAGTGACTGAATCCAGGATTATGTGTGCAAGAATTACACAACTGAATTGTACTCTTAATACTTTGATAACATTGATAGAAATGGAATTTAACAAAAATGGCAGCTGAATTTTGGTTGTGTTGTTGTTGTTGAGACCCAAGAAAACATAGTTCTATACCCAACAAATATAATATAGCTGCAATTCTCCAAAGAAGCTTATCCCACAACATATTTCAAGATTTTTGTCAATATGTCTCACTAAATCATTTTTCTTGCATATCTACTTTGTATCTCTCTAGCTTTCTCATTTCTTTCTTTTAATTTTAAAGACACAACTCTTAATATATTCAAATTATGTCCTCTCAATGTATACTTAAAATTTGATAATAATAAATATTAATAATTCTCAATTACATACATGTATAGATATAATACATATGTATATTTATATACACGCTCATATATGCATATATGTGTGCACCCATGATATACATATACTTCTTATTACTAATTATTTATAGCATTGTTATTTGGTGGAAAATCTCAGGCTCTTGTTTCAAAAAATAAGTATAGTCATATCCTAATTCTTCATATGCAAAACCAGAAGAACTATACTTATTCTTGGCAAACTTTGATATTTTTTTCTAAAAATTCTCCATTCCATCTTTCCAAATAACAGCTGTACAGACATATCTTGTTTCTAAGAACACAGAATAGTCTGGCTTTAGAAAGTTGAAAAAACCTAATTTTTTAATTATTTACTGGTTTCATCGTTTTCATCTAGGGGTCCTAGATTCTTTGATTTTTTGTTCTATGCTTCCCCCAAAGGTTTCTCCATTAATATTAACAGCTTTTTGAATCTCATTACTCTGATTTATGCCTTTTCGATTTATTTAAGGTTGTGTCAATATTAAATTATATGTCCCTTGTGAGTCACTTCAATAATGTTTAGATGCAAAATACTCTTAAGCATTACCTGGCAGGCAAAAATCCATGGTATTACTGATAATGCCATCCTCCCTCACAGAATTAACTAATAATTAATGAGGGTTATATTAAAAAATACAGAGACAACCTAAAATACTATAGTAAAAATATTGTAAATTATACTGGAACTTTTATTTCATTTCAAATGTTCTTGTTATTGTGTAAAAAAGAGTGCAGAATCACAGGGGGAAATTCTAATGTTTGAAGCTTATTTCCTGTGTATCTAGGAGACGCTGTAAATAAAATTAAAAGAGTCTTCAGACTCAACCTTCCATTTCGGAGGACTTCCATATTGAAGATGGCACAAACATATACCAGTTTTCCCTGTTTACACGTAAGTCAGCCACCTCTGAAGAAATCCAGAGCACACACATAAAATGAAAGGAAGGAACCAGGCTTTCCACTGCACTGATCCTGTGGAATACTGTGGAAATACTTGAATATTCAGAGTATTGTAAGAAACACAAAAGGAAGGAAAGAATAAATAAGAAAAGTGTTATTTCCTGCTACTGTTTTGTTATACATCGGCACCCAAAGAACGACTAAACAGACAGACATGCCTGTGCACCCGCCTCTGCTGATCTGTCTTTACATCGATGACATCTAAGATCATCCCAGTGATCGTTCACTCGCCAGCTTCCCTTTCCCATTGCAGCCCTTCCTTTCTGAGAACACTCTCAGCTTCATGCTTTCTTGAACTCAGATTATCGGAGACAAAGAGAACTTTTCAGGGATGACCTTTGTCTCCAACACAACACAAGAGTAATTACGTAGTAAGTTTGCAGGGGAAATAAATCTTCCTCCACTCTCGACCTGCCGTGCAACCTCACTGTGAATCTCAAGTCAGCACGCATGGACTTTCCCTCTCAGTCTAAGTATTAACAAACACCAGGCATGCATTTGAGGGGAGAAGAAACTACACCCCAAATCTTATCTGCGCAGAAATTTTGCAATAATCTGTGTTCATCATTTGCTGTCTTCAAACGAGCTGTGTGTCTGCGGAGTCAACTTGAAGCCTTTCTTGTCGGGAACAGGTGGCTTACTTTCAGGATCTCCTCGATTATTTTCAACACAAACATAAATAGAACAAGGGAAGTTTGCCTCACAAGCTTCTAAAACAGATGTCAATTATATTGAAGTGTTCCATAAGGGGCACTAACTTTGTTATTGACTCTGTAATGGCAACAGCCAGCTGCTGTAATTAACCATCGATCTGAGCGGTATGTAGATTTGTAGTCCGATGGGAAGAACTTGGATTTCATTCATAAGGTGCATAGCCACAGTACCAATCCGTACTGTTGGCAGTGCTGTGAGCTAGAGGAGGGGGAATAAACGTTTTTCAAAGTAAACGATATTTATAACCTTGAGGTAGAAGCAGAAGGACCACAAATTTGATCCTATCCTGGACTATATAACCAGTCCCTATCTCAAGTAAACGAAGTGTGTGTGTGTGTGTGTGTGTGTGTGTGTGTGTGTGTGTGTGTGTTGAGCTGATGCAGTAACATGTCCTTGCATCTCCAGAACTATGAGCTAAGTAAGCCTCTTTTCTTCATAAAGCTAGTCTGCTTCAGGTATTTATTTATTTTTCTTTTCTTTCTTTCTTTCTTTCTTTCTTTCTTTCTTTCTTTCCTTCTTTCTTTCTTTTTTAAAGCCTACAGCACCCGATATTTCCAGGCAGTCTCCCATCCAGGTACTAACCAGGCCCGACCCTGCTTAGCTTTCAAGATCAGACGAGATCAGGCACATTCAGGGTGGTATGGCCTTAGACAGGTATTTCTTTACAGTAGCACAAAACACCTAATAAAGACTCTATGCCTGGTATTCAGTGAATGATTTTTTTTATGAGACTCTTAAATATTGAGCCCATACTAAATACTAAAAAGCTTTCTGAAAAGCTAAGAGATCCCACACAGAAAACATTCTATGCACTTAGATATACATAAATTAAACATCTTAATTTATGTATATCTTTATTTTGTTTTGAGACAGGGTCTCATTCTGTAGTTGTGGTTGGCCTAGAGCTCACCAAGTAGACCAGGCTGGACTCAAACTCATAGAAATATGCCTGCTTCTGACTCTAATGCTGGGAGTATAGGCATGAATGATCACATCACTTATTTTTTTTATTAATTGCATTTTTATTTGACAGTTTTTTACATAATTCCTTCATTCACCCTTCACTCCTACCTTACCCCCACAATTTCCCCTTCTCTCTAAAAGATGTTTTTTCTTTTCCTCTGTGACCCACTGAACTTAATCAGGATCATATCCATGCTTATGGGTTTGGAACTGTCCACTGGAGCCCATCGGGAACACAACAGAAGAGAATCATTCCTCGTTGCCCACCATGCATTGGTAACCAACAGTTATTCAGAGCGGGGTAGGGTCCTGTGCCCCTCCTCTCAACACACATATACCAGGCGTTGACAGGCCCAGTTTTGTTCAATCATAGTGCAGGCAACCACAGTTGCTATGAGTTCATAATAGTAATAACTGTTTATAGCATTACATGGTTGGTTAAATTTTCAGTGCTAGATGGAATTGTTGGTCAGTATTTGTGTTTCCATAAACAGTGCATAACTGTTTATGCTATAGATGCCACTACTTTTGTGGGTAGCCACTTACATAGCTCTGAAAGGAAATACCCTAAGACCACGTATGGAAAGCTTTTCATCGCCACAATGAATTCCCTGAATCTAGATACTTATGAAGAAAAATGGTTTATTTTGCTCATAATTCAAGAGATTTGACGTGTAAGCGAATGACAGGGCCCCGTATCTGTAGCTCACTCCCTCGTCCATAGATAGCAATGACAGCGGCTCGGGCAGAAGCAGAGAGTAGAGGAGCCAGGCCTGCTCCTCTACAGTTCCCCACATAAACTCAAAGGGTCACACCAGAATGCCTCATGTGCCCAGTGACCTCAGGATTTCTCACAAGTTGCATCTGTTTAAAGGCCTACCACCTCTCCACAAAGGGAAGAGCACAGACCCAGAGCACAGTGTAGAACGGTTGCTGCAAGCTCGTTACTCTCAGCTCTTGATCCTCAACATTGATTTCACATCACAACCTACACGCCATAAGCCACCAGGCCTCACTCCTGTCTCCTTTTCTAGCTGCTCTTGGCTCTGGTTGCCATGCTCAAGCTGTGCCTGGTCCAGGGTTCCATCCTAAAGAAGGTGCTGGAGTGTCTCAGAGACCTACCTCATCAACAAGGCTTACTGGGACATCAGGATTGACTGTATCAACCTGCAGAGCACAGACTGGTAGCAAATCTCCCTGGAACAGTTTATCTCACACTCCAAAGGCTTGCACACAGGCCACTACGATGGCAACCTGACCATGAGCGTGAACATGCACAGGCAATGATGACACTGTCACAGTAAAGGCTGAAGATGATGCAGATACCTTGCAATAGTATTTGAAGCAGCAAATCAAGGGAACGTTTTAGGCTATGAAATGAGCTTCATGGGTTTATGTGGCCAGCACCTTGGATCCCAGAGTACAGCTAGCTGTGCCTTCTGGTGAACCTGCACATATATGCCAAAACCTTAGCCATGTTGGAGATGTTGTAACATCCTGCACAAAAGATGGAGTACTGTCTTCTGCAACTGGAGAACTTGGAAATGAATTCATTAAGTCATCACAAACCGAGTAATGTTTAGGAGGAGGAGGAGGAAGAAGAGGAAGAAGCTGTTGCCATAGCAACAAACAAGCCAGATCAGCTAACTTTTGAGCTGAGGTATATAGTTTTTCTCCAAAGCCACTCCACTGTCTCCTAACATTTAACACTCAGTATGTTTGCAGATATACGCCTTGGTACAGAGTATAAAATTGGTGACATTTATTTTTTTAATTGAAATTACTTATTCTTTTTTGTTAAAAGTTGTTTTTCCATGCAGTAGATTCTAATTATGGTTGCCAAAGTACTCTTTGGCTTTCTAGATCAAAGATGAAGAAATTTGGGGCATTGATAGAACATGAGAAAACTGAGCCTTTCAGGGCTGCTTTTTCAATGCCAGAATGTTCTTTTCTGTCACCAGGTTTATTCCTGAGTACATATGTAGACATCTGTAAATAACCTATTTTTTTCTCTCTACAATTTGTTTAAAGAAATTTTTCAAGGTAAAAACTAGTCTTGTTAACATAAATATTTATGCATTAAAAGACTGGTGATTTTTTTGCAACAAATGGATAGTGGTGATAAATACACCTTTTTTTTTTTTTTTTTGGTTTTTTTTGAGACAGGGTTTCTCTGTGTAGCCTGGAACTCACTCTGTAGACCAGGCTGGCCTCGAACCCAGAAATCCACCTGCCTCTGCCTCCCAAGTGCTAGGATTAAAGGCGTGCACCACCACTGCCCGGCAGTAAACACACTTTTAAGAAATGCTTTTCAACTTAAAGTCAAGTGAATGTTGAAAGCCAAAAAATGAAAGAAAGAAAGAAAGAAAGAAAGAAAGAAAGAAAGAAAGAAAGAAAGAAAGAAAGGAAGGAAGGAAGGAAGGAAGGAAGGAAGGAAGGAAGGAAGAAAGGAAGGAAGAAAGAAAGAAAGGTAAAGGCCTATCACTTTATCACTTCTGGGGGACAATTCCCAGTAGCACCGGAACCTTTGGGAGAACACAGACTGCATTCAGATCATTACAGACTGCTTCAAAGTGTCTGCAGAACAAGATGGAACCTAGAGAAAGCCAAGGCCTTGTAAACTATCCAGGCAGAGGATGAGACTCTTTGTGGAACTAGACTCAAGACCTTCACCTCAATGGCACTGTGTGAGTCACGTAAGCAGACTAGGGGACATCCTCTGTAATTCAGGAGCATCTGCTTTGATTGAAATCTGAGTTTTCTCTCCCAATCTCGCCAATGGCTGATTCTGCTGCTGACCCCATAGTGGTTCCTTCCTTTGATGTAATGCATTGTCACCCAGGCAGATATCAGCAGGAAAACCAGCAAGACCCCAACTTCTGGAGTACCTATGTTCCCGAAAAATAAGAAGGAGGGAAGAGGAGGAGGAAGAGGAAGAGGAAAAGGAGGAGGAAGAGGAGGAAGAAGAGGAGGGACTTCCTGTTTTGTCTCACCTTATTTTCCTTAGTTTCATGTTTTCAAACTTTTGTTTAAGTTGCTCTTTCCAGTTCTACCTTTTTCCAAAACAAAAACAAAAAAACTATAAGCCGACTTGCTATCTCTCTTTTTTTAATTTATTTACTTTTATTGTATGTGTGAGTATTTGCCTCTGTGTGCGTATGTACACTACCTACATGCATGTAGAAACAAAAGAGGCCGACAGAGGTTTCCTGGATCGAAGTTATAGATGATTTTACTGCCATGTGGTTGCTGGGAACAGAACCTGCAAGAGCAACAAGTGCTTTTAGCCTCTGAGCCATCTCTCCAGCACATCCCACTCCTCTTTTTAAATTATGAAGCTAGCACACAGTGTGGGCTTCATGATGGCCACAATCCTTCTTCTTCTTCAGCCGGGACATCCTGTTTCTCTTTCTGAACATCAAGCTACATCATTATAAATGTTCCCAAGCAAGACCTGAGTGCCCTGTAGGGCATTTTCTACAGACTTTTTTTTTTTAATTGACCCTCTGGAAACAAAGGCCTATGGAGAAGGGTTAAAACTCCCCCGGGAACTTTCTCTAACAGATTTTCCAGAAGGAATGCACAGCGGGGTCCTTGATTTGATTTCCTGCCCCAGTTAAAAGCCTTCTGGTAAAAGATATATTTCTTTCTCTTTTTCCACTTCTTAAACGAAGTTCACCTAAAATGAATGCCTTCACTCCCTCAGAGATAAAGTAATAGGTAATCATCGTATATATGTGTGTGTATACACATATATGTGTGTATACATATGTGTGAATATCATTACGTATATGTATATATACATACATAATCTCTGAGAAAGAAATCCCTCATTAGCTTAAACTAAATGACTGTGTTGAGTAACAAAGGGCAGACTTCTGTCATCACAATCACAAGAGCAGAACAAAGAGAGCTACGGCAGAGATAACAAGAAGAATCTTGATGATACAGATGTGTTCCTTCCTTTCCAGGGATATATGGTGACTTTTGTTTGTTTCTTGGAGTTTCTCCAAAGCAACAATTGGCCACCAATATGTCCCTGTGGGCAGACAAACATATTTGCAGAACAACTAACTCATCACAAGCAAATAGAGCTATGGCCTCAAGGTTGATCCAAGACTTTGCCCAATTTGTTTTCCTACAAAAGACAATGGGGATTCAGGAGTGTTGAGATTTCAAGCTTAAAACTTCAGCACTTCTGCATCTTTGCAGATGTAACAAGTTAAAACAAGGTCACAGCAGACTAGGGGTGAGCATCCCCTTCAGAGAAAGGACACAAAGAAACACCAAGGTTGTGGGCAACCTCAGAAGCTAAACGGACATGAGGGCAGTTTCTCCTTGGAGAGAGAGCACAGCCCTACTGACATCCTGACTTCAAACTTTGACCTCTCGACTGTGAGGATCCATTTTTGATGCTTCAAACCATCCAGGTTGTGAGAATTTTTAGGAAGCATTCTCTTTAGTATATAGCTGGTACTATTTGCAAAGGTGTATGCATCTTTCTGGGATTCCTTAACTCCTTCAAAAACTGATCAGGAAGCTAATGCTTCTGTCCACTATTACTCAGGACTAGCATTTGTTTCGGGTGCATGTGGAAATTACCAGACCCTTGCTTCTTTGCTTTCTTGGTTTCATGTATGAGTCAAAGTTTCACTCTGTGTCCCAGGCCAGCCTCAGATTCACCATGCAGCCTAAACTGGCCTTGAACTCAAAGCAATTCTTCTGCTGCTTCTACCTGACAAATGCCAGGATAGCAGGTATGTGCCAGAGCATCAGGCAAAGAGTCTGTGGAGAACTAGCTAGCTGCTATATGTATGAGAAGTGGCTGGTGCTGTCTGTTATTTGGATTTCCACCATTTGAAGGACCTAACTCAGGACAGGAGGAAGGTCCTAACAGTACCCATCTCAAAGAAAGTCCACTAGAAAACATCCCTACTGTGTGCTTGCTTTTTTTAAAACTTAGATGTTATTATACACTGTCTCTAAAACATATGACAGGCCATATCTTTTTTTAAATGCACTTACTTTTATATTTTACGTGTATAGATGTTTTCTCCGAATACATATATGTGCACCACGTGTATGCCTGGTTCCTACAGGGGCTAGAAGAGGGTCCTGAATCCCCTGGAACTGGAATTACAGATGGTTGAGAGCCACCATGTGGGTATGAGAAGCGAACCTAGGTCCCCTACAAGAGCAGCAAGTGCTTTTAATCACTGAGTTATCACACCAACCATTAGGCTGGATTCTTAGAATTCAGATACTTAGATGGTACCAGACAACTTGGGATGTGAGTAAAAACCTTTTCTTAGGAAGTCTTTCTAAAGCAGTGGTTCCCAGTGATGCTACGACCCTTCAATACAGGTCCTCATGCTGTGGTGACTCCCAGCCATAGAATTACTCTGTTGCTATTTCATAGCTGTAATTTTGCTACCGTATGATCATAATGTAAATATCTGACATGCAGGAGTCACAGGCCACAGGTTGAGAACCACCATTCTAACCCGTTATCTCAGAAAGGATTTTTCCCATTTCTTTTTAATTTCACACAATATAGTTCCAGACAGTGGGACAAATGCTGTATCATTCCACTTGTATAAAGGACATAGAGTGGCCAAGTTCATGGAGGAGGCAGAGTGTGGCTGCCAGCACCTAGGGGATATCAGATTCAGAAGTGAGTGTTTAGCGGGGTTTTTTTCTGGGTAAATGAGGAAGTTCTGGAGATGAACAATGGTGACAATCCCGTGCAGTGAGAATGGACATAATACTATTCAAAGTGGTACACTCTTTTAAAGGAGCTAGTGAGATGGCCCAGCAGTTAAGAGCACTTGCTCCTCTTGTAGAGGAACTGGGTTCAGTTCCTAGCCTCCACATGGTGATTCATAACCATCTATAACTCCAGTTCCAGAGGATATGATCCCCTCTTCTGACCTCCACAGGCACCGGGCATACAGATGGTATACAGACGTATATGTAGGTAAAACACTCATATACACACACACACATGCATGTTTATATCACTCATATGTGTCTGTCTGTATGTAAGTTTTATTCAAGACAAGAGTTTCTCTGTGTGGTCCTGGCTGTTCTGTAACTCACTCTATAGACCAGGTTGATCTCGAACTCAGAGATCCACCCGCCTCTGAGTCTCAAGCACTGAGATTAAAACCATGTAACACCACCACCAAGCATCATATAAATATTTTTCAATTAGTTAAAAATTGTCAAAATAACTTTTTTGTCAGTTATTTTGATTGGTTGGTTGGTTGGTTGGTTGGTTGGTTGGTTGGTTGGTTGGTTGGTTTGAGACAAGATCTCCCTATGTAGCCTTCACTGACCTGGAACTTACTATGTAAACCAGGAAAGTCATTCTTAGGAGAAGATAATCAAATTTTCAAATTCACAGAGATCCACCTGCCTGTGCCTCTGTCTCTCAAGGGCTGAAATTAAAATCATGTACCACTATGACCAACTCAAAATAGTAGCTTTTATGTTATGCAAACTTTACCACAATAAACAAAATAAGGAAAACAGTCTAAATTCAGTAAATAATAATTTAAGCAAAAGTTTGGGGCAAAGTTTACAGAGTTTTAAACTATTGAAATTCCAACTTTTATTTCTTTCCTAGTCTAAATAATTATTAATAACTTCACAGGACTAGATAACAGTGTTCCAGAAAACACCAACAGTTCAGTGCCTATACCAGCCTTGTTCTCTCTCTTCCTGCCCTTCAACCCTCTTTGGATAATCATCCCAGGGCAGGGGGAGGGGTGGGAGTTGTGAGAGAGTGGGCATGTGCCTGCCTGTACACATGCAGAGACTAGAGCAGAATATCAGGTGTCTTTCTCCTCCACTCTCTGCCTTATCACCCAGGGGTACTAGAAAGACTAGAAACTCGGTACTCCAACTATGATGGAGGCTGGTGAGCTCTCTGGAAGTTCTGTGTCTGCCAAGCAATGCTGCAGTAGGCACATTCAGCATTGCCCAGCGTTTTCTATGAGTCTTGGAGACTTGTACGCGAGTCCTCGGGCTTACAGAGAAGCGCTCTATCCACTAAGCCATCGCTCCAATCCCAGTCAACACTATTTTTATTAATTGTATTTTAGTTGATATAACAAAGTGTTGGGTTTCCTTATGACATTTCTTGAATGTATGCCACTGAACATCGCTCAGCTCGACACCCTTACCCTCTCCCAGTAAGGACCATTTTTGCTTCTTTCGTATACCACCCTCTGTCTACGGTGATCATCATAAAACCCAAGAACAGTGAAATAGGCAATGACTCACCAAAACGATAGTTCTCATCTGTTTGATTTTTCCATGCAATTAGAACCAAATAAAACACATTTCTCCTTTTCTCACACTAAAGATTGTGTTTCCTGCATGTGGTTCTTGAGCAGGCTGCAGAACCAGAGGAACTTCTATTTCAATTATAATAATATGTATATTATATATTATATATATATTCTCTCTCTCTCTCTCTCTCTCTCTCTCTCTCTCTCTCTTTCTTTCTCTCTCTACCTCCTCCCTCTCTTTATTCTTTCCAGATGGGGTTTTTCACTGTGTAGCCCAGGCCGATCTCAAACTTGCAATCCTCCTGTTTCAGCCTCTTGTATTCTGGGATTACAGGGGTCCAGCTAGGATTCCATTCGTGTCATAAAGACCTTGAGCTGGGGTTCATCACCTTGTTTCACAAAAGCAGCTGCTGACTCCAATGCCATGGCAGGCAGGAAAGCAGACTGAGACTAGAACCTAGTAAGGTTGTCCTAGAACCTTCCCTCCATTCATCCAGGGACCAGAGAGGTCTTCAAGTGCTATGAGTATATTCAGATTGACTTAAAGATGACTTTGTGTCTATGTAGTTGTGCTCCAAACCTTTTAAGTAAATGGAATCATAGAGTATATAATCACCTCTTTTTTCCTTAGAAAAGTCCTCCTGCAGTCCATCCAAGTGAACATGTGTGTCAGTGGTTTGCTGGTGGTTTGTTTGTTTGTTTGTTGGCTGAGTAACCCTGCACACTGCAGCCATCATATGCAGATGCTGAACACCTCAGCTTGTTTGTGTGTTTTGATCATGGTGGTTGAAGAAATACAACATAGTAAGAGCCCATCTCTGTTCTTGGTTTTATTGGCTTATTCACTAATTTGCTGCAAGTCTTGTGAAACACTATTGGTTTGTTGTTTAATTATATGTCGCATGTGACTGTCTCAAACAGTGGGCTGCGTGCGATGAGTATCTGGAATATAAAGAAAAATAAAGTAGTGTCATGGGAGTGCAGGGACATTTGGTGAATGGATAACGGCTTATATGTGAACACTGAATATTTATGGACTCCCAGTAAGAAGGCTGTAAGAACCTAGAAGAGAAGGTTGGGGCAGAGCTAGGCTGGAGGCATCAGTAAGCATTTGAAAAGGTTTGAGTTGAATCTTGAGAACCTGGGAAGAGTGTGTCAGGAAATGGGAGGCTTCAGGAAAGAACAGTAGCAGCAAAAGCATGCACCCTCGGGGTGTTACCCTGGGGTTACTCCCCACAGTCTTACTCATCCTCCACTCGTAGAAATGTTATTCTGGAGGCTGGGATTATCTGCTTGCCTGCATGTGGTTCACCAGAAAAGAACGCCATGATAATTCAGAATTCTGATATTATCACTCTGAGGTACATTATCTCAAAATGTACTTAAAGGACTCAAAATGTCCTAACCCTAGACATAAGCCTAGAATTTCCACTTTATGTCACTCAACCTGTGGTTTGTCAGGCAAGCCGGCCTGGTGTTCCTCCCTAGTCATCCTGTGGAGGACTTATTCCCTGGAGTGGCATTCTAAGAATTTCCCTTTACTTCTGAGACTAACCACATTCTGTGACCTCAGATCTCAGAGTACTGAGTAGCCACTGAAATTAAATAAACTGCTCTAAACTCATTGCTTGCAGTACGCTGAGAACTGTGCTTACCTTTGAGTGAAAACAGGAAAAGATTCCTTCCTTTGGTGTGGAGGGGGATGGAGGATGGCATTACTGAGAAAAGAAGCCTCAAAATTATGAAATAATTGAGAAATCTTCATGACCCCTACCAGACCTGCCCACAGACCTTGGCAAACTGGTCCATCACCTCACAGAGATGTCACACATAATTTGAGGACACCATGATTGATGGCATGAGAGTTTTGCTTTATATTTTCAGAGTCACACTGTGAAGCATAACTATCGAGGGAAAAGATACTCTGGGGGAAAGTCCTGCTGTACAAACTTCAACTGAGTCAAGAAGAAAACTAGCTTTGAAGTTTAACAGTCATCTGGAGGAAGGGGGTCTGAGTAGATGCCTATGAGGATAGTGTATGCACTGAATGCCAGAACTAGATTGGGCACCAGGTAAAGACCGGGTGAAAGACACAGCTTGCTGACAATTTAAAGTTATTTCATCGTAATATCTGCATCTACATTTAAAAGACAGAGGAATTTGCCCTTTGGATAAGTAACCAACATTATTTATATCTGGAAGATATATACAGTCATTATCAAATGGAATCTAAAATATTTAAGGACATGTAAAGCATTCATGGTAAGTGGGAGAAGAAATCAGGCAACCACAATGATGATCCTGCAGAAGGAAAATGAGAGAGGAAAGTACAGCCAAAAAAGGGGTAGTCTACAGGATATGTCTCCTCACAGTGCTCATTTTTAGAAGTTTCTAGAATAAGCATCCTTTACTACATTGGTAAGAGGTATACATATATATGTACATATATTTTTAAATGGATACAAATAACAAATGAAATGGGAGTCATGTAGCATAGCTGTAATCCCAGAACTCCAGAAGCTAAGGCATCAGTTCCAAGCCAACCTGAGCTATACAGGCAAACCCTGTATTGAACAAATAAACAACATAAAAACTACATCAGCAGCAAAATCACTGTAAGTTCTCTGTGGCATAGCCCCTTCTGTTGGCTCCCATGAGTTTTAGAGATAGACCACTGTATTCAGGTACCATTGCTATACTAGAAGGTCTTTACAATTTGGGTTACTTTACCTCAAATCACTGTTCTGCCCCTGGCTGCTTGCTTCCCCAGTATTGGCTCAGAGATGAGATGCGTGACCTATACTGTGTGGCCTCATTATCTACCCTAGATTTCACCTCATGTTCAAGATGGGGAAGAATTGCCAAGGCTCGTGGTTTGGAGTGGTTAGATGGGATAGATTCTAAGAATGGAGTTTCCGGGTTCCTAAGACAGCATGTGGATGGGGGGAAGGGGACAGTTCTTTTCCATTAGATTCTTGTTATTTTTCTGAGAAAACCAAAGTCCTTCTCTCACACACAATAAGAAAATGACGCAGGACTACGAAAGCGACACACATGTAAAGGTGATCACCAGTGGGCATGATGACCCGTTAGACCCCAAGCACCCGCATGGTAGAAGGAGAGAGGACCAAGTCACAAAAGTTTCTCTCTGATCTCCACAAATGTGCACACACACACACACACACACACACACACACACAGAGTGAATAAATAAATGAAATCTAAAATCTTTTTTTTAATTTGTTTTATGTAAGTACACTGTTTCTGAAGAGGGCGTCAGATCCCATTACAGATGGTTGTGGGCCACCATGTGGTTGCTGGGAATTAACTCAGGACCTCTGGAAGAGCAGTCAGTGCTCTTAACCACCAAGCTGTCTCTCTAGCCCCCTTAAAATCTTTTTTAAAAAAAGGAATAAATCTAGAGAGTGACGAAGTTGACAGTGTTACGGAACCTTGGTTAGTTTTTTAAAGAACTGAGAAACAATGAAAAGTACTGGATGCGTGCATTGAAAACTGACTGGTTGTGTGATTTTTAGTGTCTAGTTCTCTAATATTTTATATAATACACATGTAGAGTAGGTCTGATTTTCCAAAGGGGATCCGCCCACCTCTAGTCGATGCCTGGAATTAACAGTAGTTCTGAGCCCGACTTGAGCTGTACTCCACTTTCTCTTTCTTCCCAGCAGCCTTATGCATGGAATCTGAGCGAATCAGAACTCCCATCTCTTATGCTCTAACGTCACCTCTTGTCACTATTCCGATTATTTGGAGCCACAGGTAAATAAACAGTAGTCACTAGAGCCCATGTTGAAGCATGACAATATGTCTGACAGTGTAGATAGTACCAGATAACTAGTAGGTTGGTGGTTATGGCATGGACATATTAGATCAAAGAAAGATTTGTGTACTCTTCATACACTAGGCTGGACAGAGGACAGCAAGGAATCTCACCACACTAGACTTATGTCACACCATTTTAAAATATGAGTTGCATATCTCTGGAATTTTCCCTTTTTAATATTCTTGGTTCATAGTTGACTGGAAAACTGAACCACAAAATCATGGCTCAAAAGGAATGTTTACAAACACAACCAACACATCCCAAGCTCCTCTCGAGTCTTTCTTATGCTACCAAAGAGCACCACTTCCACCTAGTAAGAGATACAAGAATCTCACCATCAAACTCAGACAGTCATAGGTAATCAAAGAAGGAAACAGAGGTGTGGCTCCATCCCAAAGCCTAGTGACCACTGGGTTCAAGCTGTCAGTGCTTGCTTTGTGCATGTCGGTGTCTGACTTTGTCCTGGCTGTGGCATAAAATGATCAGTATACTGGAAGACAATGAGTGATGTCACAGCAATACTAGGATCCTGTTGGTAGTGAGAGCCCTCAGGCCCCTTAAATGAGCATGGTGCTACAGAACTTGAGTTTACTGTATGACCTGGCTCCCTCGGCATCTTTCAGCAACAGCTCAGAGTTCTGACCTCCAGGTCAGCCATGTAGTAGACAGCCTGGCCACAGTGATCTTCTGTTCTGATGAGCATCGTAGATGCCCTTAGAACCTTCTAGAGCCAAGAAGAGGCCACGCAAAAATTAGCAAAACCAACCACATTACCAACGAGGATAAAGTGCCCACACCACAGTCAGTGTGTCAGGAATTTACAAATCCAAGTAGAATACTTGATGTCAAGATAAAAGTCCTAGGAAAGTGTGTCAGTGTGCACACCTGAAGGGGGCACCTCACACAATTCCCTTCCCCTGAAGGTCACTGAAACGGAACATGAAAGAACCCGCACAGCATCAGAACTGAATGGTGTCTGCTTTATTCCAAATATACAACACTGCAGAGTCTTTGGGGTTTTTTTTCAAGATTTGAGAGTTTCAACGTGAATCGTGTGTTCTCTGAACTTTCAAATGGGTCTGTGTTTGCCACTTGACATTAGATTCTTCCTGAGAAAGTCGAGTTCAGAATCGCTGCAGAGCAAGGCTTGGCAGATGTGACTTTCTTCAGCGGCTGGAACTGAATGCAAGCGCCTCCCCATTGAACACCCACTGATTGCTTAGTTGGGACTTTGCTCTAATTATTTGAGATTTGTGACTTCTAGAGCTAAGAAAAATGGCCTGAATTAAAGAGGCATGAAATGAGGTTTAGAAGAATCTATACATAAGTCTAATCATCTCATGGTAAACAAATCCAGAGGAAACGCCCAGAGTGACCTAAAGTCTTAAAGCCATACTTTTATTTCCATCTGGAGGGAATTTCCCCTTTTATTCTCCGCTTTCTAGACTCAGAAGCGGAACATTCTCAGGACCTCTGCTCTCTTCTCATTGTGGAAGAAGTTTATTGCCCTTCCTTAAGCCCAGAGAAGAGTCCTTTCCACACTTGCTTTTATATTTTCTTTTTTACATTCTAGTATCTGCTAGGGAACAACATCCTGATTAAAAGAAACACGAAGAACTCTACATCTGACAAAAAAAAAAAAACACAATGAAATCTTGGTTTCAAATATCACACAATTGACTGACACATCCCCCCCACCCATGAGCCAACAGCTGCCTGACTCATTCTGGTATGTGCTGCCCGCCTTTAGCGCTGAGTGGGCTGATGTAAATAGGAAGCAATGAGGAGAATCAATTTGGGGCAAACACATTTTTTTCAAGGCTGTAACAGGAAGAGATAGGAAGCCCCGGAAGATACTTGATAGGTATTCAACTCGGTAGCAAGGAGGAAGTAGAATGTCGAAGCACTCAGTTAGTTATTTTGAGTTGTCAACGGAAGCTGAATCCAACAGAGAAAGGACGCAGATAGAATGCGTTCTGTTGCATAGCAACGCAGAGGCTAGAAGCTACTGAACATAGCTAAAACCATCTGTCTCTATGAAAGACGGAGGGGAAATGGTTTAAAACAAAGAAAAGGGGAGTAAAATTCTTCAAAAAAAAAAGTATATAAGGCTCCTTGTTCCTTTTTCTTAAAAGCATATTTTGTGGTAACATACACATATTTAAAATGTTTAATGTCATCTCATAGAGTTGATTTTAATATATTCTGCACTTCTATCTTTCCTTATACTTTGCTCTTTGCTTTGAGTCAACCACTTACCTCAAAAAAAGAGTTGCAGATGGTTGAGTTGGTGTAGTGTCTGTGGTCTTTGGAAGATTTGGTTCAAGCCTAAAAGTCAGTACCCAATAAAAACCAGCACTTGGTTAGCTTAAGGACAGATCAGGTAAATGAAGAGAGAAGAACATTCAGTTCTCAGAAAGATAACCTCCTGTCCTGCCCTGTGCCTTCTCCCAGAGAGCTTCCTGAGAAATGATTCCTGTCTCGGACCCCTGAAGGAGGAGGGACACGCAGCACCACACAAGGGTGTTTCATTCCTAGGAAGCCCCCAGCTCAAGAGGGAAGTGTGCAGAGTGGATAAAGTTTGGCTTTTGGAGACAGGAAGTTCTCTTCAGAAATAATGTTCCATTTCCTTCTGCCCAAGATTGTCAGCCCTATAGCTGCTTTTGACAACATAGAAATTCAAGAGCTGGCTTCCTTCCCTCCACCCCTGAGCTCCCCTGACAAGCTGATTTCAACACATCACAGACCATCAAGCAGTGATTCCCCAGGGACTATATACTTCTGTTGCCCACTCTCAGGGCTAGGAAGCAGACACGTTCCCATCCCCCTCATGGACAGTAAGCTGTGAGGACAGAAGGCTTTACCTTCCCATGGCACCACTAGGCACCATGTCTAGGGAAACATGGTCCCTCCCAAGAGAAGAGCTACTTCTTAGAAACTTTGTTTGGTGGTACTCAAGGTGGAACTCTATCTCCAGGATGTTCTAGTTGGGACAAATCTGGTACGCATAGGGTAGAGAGTCTCAAAAACCTAAGAGGTGCGTAAGAAAATGCTGACTGTAAGAACAATGAGAAGGGCTGATAGTTTATCTCTACTGCCATCTTTCTTTGAGTTTATTTGGTCTGGGTCTTGATTGCTTTTGTGCTGGTGTTGAGGATTGAACCCAGGGCCCTGAGGATGGATCCCCTACCACTGAGCTGTGTCCATGACCCTTAACTTCGTGTACAATGACACTATAGACCCATACAGTAAGGATACACACTGCACTCAGCAGGCTGGGCTCCACCCCACATAGTCCCCCTCTGCTCGTCCTTTCGGATTTCTTGTCTACAAATCATTATGGAACGGTAAGGATCTCAAAAGACAAGACAAAGTGTGCACTTAGCAAGCACACGTATGCCCAGTAAGCGCTCACAAAATAGTGATGAGCATTCTAGCAAACTAATTTCAACTGATAAATTTTAAATATCTTCATCAAAATAAGGGAGCCCAGAGTGAGTGATAAAGTGTGTAGATCTCTGTAAAAATGATGAAAACTGATTTTCCTTACTGAAATAATTACGTAACCTGTGACCTTTTTTTAAGTGTATAAGAGTATAATTGTTTTAAGTATGTAAGTATGGTGCATTTACTGTAATTCCCGAAGTAAGAAAGATGAGACAGGGGGATTTTTAGTCTGATCCAACCTGCGCAAGAAAATGAAATGTTTACTCAAAAAACAAGAGACAGAGAATATGAAGAACCATAATTAAGTACATATATTTATAGCAATTAATAATAACTATATATACCTCTGTGAGTGTGTGTGTGTGTGTGGTGTGTGTGTGTGTGTGTGTGTGTTCAAATTTGGTCTTTGACTTCTGTTATATTTTACCATAATGATTGGGTATCTCCTTTGATGCAAATATTAACCCAAAAGAAATCAAGATCAAAATTACTTGCCATGCCCTCAAATTTAAGCAATGAGCTGAGCTGATTTCACGTTTTAGTTGTTCAGCTTTCCTGACTTTTAAATTCAACAGCAATTTCTCAAGTTTATGTGTAAGATGTCTTGTTTTTGCTCAGCCTAATTTACATTTATATTCTGTAAAACTTTCATAAAATGGGAAAAAGCAACCAAAACACACTTGCTACAAGTGTAGCCACAAGAGAATGCACAGGTCTCAGTGTCTGGGCTGATTTAGGAATCAGGGCATGAAAGAGGAGGCGTTGTAGGCTCTTCTCTTTAAGAAGGGTAGGACAGTGTAAAGCCCAGAGAGGTAAATGAGACCAGGTACAAATCGGAAGTCTACCCCTCTACCTAACAGCCCTTTGCTTAACCTCTCAGAAAGGACACAAGAGTATCCAACACAAAAGAGATGTTCAAGGGTTATTTTCTTCCAACTTTTATTTTTAAAAATTAAACAAATAAAAGTTCCATGTCTTTATTTCTCTATTAGATCCTTAGATCACAGGCACTACAATGACCTGCATGACTTTGGGACTGACCTGACTGGGCTGACGGGGAAGTGAAAACAGAAGGACACAGGTACAGAAAAGTTGCGATCCCGTGGGCTGTGCATTCTGATGGAGATGCACCAACAGCAGCCTGGAAAGTCAGCCATTATACAGCCTTAAGGAGGAGGAGGCAGGTCTGCAGAGAAGCAGTTTCACATTGCAATCTTCCAGGTAGAGAAAGGAGGCTGAGGTTGATAGTTTCTTCCAAACACTGGGTTGAGTTGAGAGTCAGCTGTTCATAATTACTCATACTTGCACCAGGGGAAGCCTTTGGCATCATTCTGAACCTGATGTGGAAAAAGGCTTTGCTACTCCCATGGTTTTGAGGCATCTGGGTCCTTGATGTGGCCATACTTGTGTCCATAGTCCATATACACTCGGGAGTTCATCCTTTCCCCACAGAAAGTCTCCCCAGCTTTCAAATGTTACCCACGTACATAGTGGAACTTTACATAGTTGTGAGGAACCATAGATGAGGAAAATAGATGGCACTGGGAAGTACAGTATTAATAGAGTAGACCAGAAACTCAGACAGACAGGAAATACATGCTTCCTTTCATATGCAGAGCCTGGTGTGTAACATTGATATATATGTACATAGACAGGTATAAACACAGGTAAATATATAGAATGGAGACTGAGAAATAGCAAGAGGAAGAGGAGGGAGCAATGAGAGGAAGAGAACACTCACAGGAAAAGTAAAAAGTGGTGCTGAGGCGGATACTCAAGAATGGCAGAGGAGAAGAGCAAGAGGAAGATGAGTGGGGAGCTTCAACCAAAACACTTTATATAAAAATGTCACTATGATACTGTCTTAATCAGTGCTCTATTGCTGTGAAGAGACACCTTGACCACAGCAACTTTTATAAAGGAAACCATTTAACTGGAGCTGGCTTACTGTTTAGAGGTTTAGTCCACTATCATCATGGCAGGAAGCATGACAGCATGCAGACAAACATGATGCTGGAGAGTAGCTGAGAGTTCTACATCCAGACGGACAGGCAGTAGGCAAGGAAAGAGACACTGGGCCTGGCTTGAGCATTTGAAACCTCAAAACCCATCCCCAGTGACACATGTCTTCCATCTAAACCACACCTATTCCGACAAGGCCACACCTCCTAATGATGTCACTTCATGATGACCAAGCACTCAAATCTATGAGTCTATGAGGGACACTTCTATTCAAACCACCATAGCTACCTAATACTTTGTCAGCTTGTGAATCTACAATTTACAAGTATAACAGACACAGGAAATACTGTGTAATCAAAGAAGAGCCCTCAAGAATTCTGTGCACATTTGCCTATCAGTGCATGCCCAACAATGGGAAGAACAGAAGCAGATTTACCAAAAACCACTTTCATGGCTGAAAACCATTGGATCAAGTTAATTTCATATAAAGGCACATGCCTTATGACAATCTACTCACTCTGAAGCCAAGATCTCTATGAAGGAACTACCTCTAGTTGCATGAGAATTCAGACTAGGGACACACGCTCAGAGAATCCAAGCTATTCTAAGAACCAAGCAAAGCTGGACTCCCCCAGCCTTTCAGGAGCCTGGCTCGACTTCTGTGAGCGACACTTCCCTCAAAGTGCCTGGGCACCAACCATCACACTGTTCTTGGTCTTCTAAGAGAGAAGCCTGGACCAGATTGGAAGAATCTGTGATGCTTGAGTGAAGAGACAGGGTGGATGTACTGTTCACGTACCGCACCAATGGTTTTGTTTTTTTAAAAAAAAATATGAATCATGCCAACGATGAACCAAACTGTTGTGAACTCTGCACAGCTCTGGCTCTAAACCTTCGAGAGAAAAGAAACTTAACCAGCAGCAGTATTTTGGTGGCTTTCTCCAGGACAGCTTACTCAGGTTGCTGTCACCATTAGAAAGGAGAAAACAAGTAGAAGCACACAGTTTACAAGAGCCGGCTGGCTCTGAAGCCCGGCTCTGCCCTGGGCCCACACTGTCTGTGCAATGGTATGGGTGTGTACCCTCGAATTCATGTGTTAGAAACTTAACCTTGAAGCTATGTACTTGTGCTATTTGGAGCTCCTGTGGGGGGAATGACCAGGGTTGTTTGACATCATGAAGGTAGAGTCCCAGTTTTCCTCCCTTTGCTTTTGGGGGTTTTGTTTTTGATTTTGTGTTTGTGTTTATTTGTAAATTTGTCTGGTTTTGTTTTGTTTTGTTTTTTATTGCAAGACTTGGTTTTGGTTTTGTTGTTATTGTTGTTGTTTTGGTTTGGTTTTTTTGTGTAGCTTTGGCCATCCTGAAACCAGGACAGCCTAGAACTTTGAGATTGACCTGCCTCTGTGCCTTGAGTGCTGGGATTAAAGGAGTGTGCCACCACTACCTGGGAAAGCCCTATGATTTTATTAGTGGCTTTGATGAAAGATTTAGGGGCTGAGAAGTTGACCCTGTAGGTAAAGCACTTACTGTGCAAGCATGAGGACCCGACCCCACATAAATCAGAATTCAGATCCCCAGCACCCACATAAAAGCCAGGTATGGCAGTGAGTCTATAATCCTATTACTGAAGCCAGGGACAGGCAGATCCTTGGGTCACATTGACCAGTTTAACCAAAGGTGGTCTCCATTTGCAATAGAAGACTCTGTTTCAAAATAATAATAATAATAACAATAATAACAATAATAACAATGATAATAATAAAGAGATTGAGGAAGATACCAGAGGTCAACCTCTGGCCTCCACATATCTGTATGTGTTATCACACACAAACATGTCCATCTGTACATACACACCCATAAAATGTTCACACATATGTACATGGGGGTGTATATACATGTACAAGTGTGCATGCATATATACACAAGTATACATACTTTTACATTTCTTAAATCCTGTTCGTAGATATTTTATTGTTTTATTAACGATAGAAGTTAACATCATTATGGTTAAATTTGTGTCTATCTTCATGAATATTTCATTAGGATAACTTCCCAGAAGTAGAATCTGATGCTAAATGAACCCCAGGAATGAGCTATTTAAGTCCTCATCAGCGCTTTATGAATGCAATTTGGCTGCATATTCACGCTGGGTTTTAACACCTGTTAATAAGATGTGCGAGTATTTCATTGTTCTAATTTACTTTAAGAAAGCCTTTGGAAAACCTCTGTCTTCTGGCTCTGCCCCTTGGGTCCATCTTATCTTTTGTGGTCACTTATTGACTTTTCTTGTAATCCAAGTGAGTATTTGTCTGCCTGTATGTACATGGACCATATACATGCCTGGTATCTGCAGAGGCTAGAAGAGAGCCTCCTGTTCCCCTGGAACAGAAGTTACACACAGGTGTGGGCTGCTATGTGAGCACTGGGACCTGACCCCAGGTCCCCTGCAGGAGCACGGCATGCTCTCAATGCACTCCAGTCTCAAGCAGTCACTTTTTAAGGTAACTTTTGCGAAACCAGTTTCTAAGGTCACTGACTTTCTAATGTTTCTCAGAAAGCGTACTGAGGGGGTGAAGTCAAATGTTCTTTCTTTTGCCTGAGAGAAAACTTCATCTTTATGACTTTTAAAATATTCAGTGTATTCATGACCATTATCTTATTTTCCAAATTGGGAAACTGAGGCACAGAGAAGAGATTGGCAGTAGTTGCTATAGAGTTGGGATTCTTGGTGCAGACGGCCTCACTCTGGAAGCCCAGGGAAGTATGGTCTAACTAAGCTTAGAAAAGGTGTGAGGTTCTGGGCTGCGGCTGCTCACAGTCTTTGTTTAGGTGTGTGTGCACCTCCCACTGCTCTCCCTGTGGAGTACAAACAGCTCTCTGTTCGGCTGTTGGGGTCTACATCATCTCTTGTCTACTCTTGCAAGGTTTCTTGAAACTGGGCAGCACTAACCTAAACAGCTCAAGTCGGAGACATTTTAAGTTACTTTCATACAATGCCACAAGTGGAAAATTCCACACCATGAAATTTTGATTCACAAAAAAAAAAAAAAATACTAAAAGTATTCAATAGGGTTGTGTGTGAGATGTAGCAAAAACAAACAAATCTTGTTTTAATACATAACTCTTATCTCCAAGATATCCTACTACGTACATGCAGATAACCCAGAATATGAAAATTCCAGCAACTAAAACATGCCTGGTCCCAAGTCCGATAAAGGACACCCAGCCTCTCTCTTTATCCCTGCTCTTGGGCTGGATGGGTGAGTTCAGACAGATATTCAGTAAATAGTCCTAGATGCTGGGTAGCCATGAGTAACTGCTCAGCCTGCAGGGAGCCCACCCACTCCTGAGCCCTGGCGCCTCCCATCCTGGACAAGAGCTGTTACATTCAGCTCTTCCATCCAGTTCTGCTACGTTTGGAGGTGCTGAGCCTGGAAGCTCAGAGAAGTCAGCATTCCCTCAGAGGTTCCATAGCGATCACCTGGATCTCCCGGAATCTACACAGGCCAGTGCAAACATTACCTGAGTCTGAGTTTCAGGCCATATCCTTCCTAGGCGGGCATTCAGTTTATCTTGTCAACTTAAGCATGATGGATTCTTCAAATGGGTGGTTTTATTTAAATTTCCCATCCACTCTACCCCAAATCTTCTTGTCAGAGAACATCCCCAAGAAAAGTACCCTTTTCCTGAGCAATGTCTCTATCTTCTCTGTGCTTCGCTGCTTAGCTACAAAAAGAGGGGCACACATAATTTAATTAACATTATTAATTTTTGGTTGAACTCTTCCATGACATTGTTGGGTTTTAAATTTTTAAGTAACTAGCTTGCAGTGCTAAAGACTGGACCACCTTACGCATTCTAGGTAAGCAACTGTGGCATCAAGCAATGTCTTTAGCTCTAACTTTGTTTAAATTTCGTTCAAGTAGCTGACACATGGGTTACTTACTTTTGCATAGCCATCACAATTTAAAAGCCTGATGATGTCACCTTTCTGCTCCTGCATTCCTGGACAGATGCTCTCCTAAGGAGCTTCCTCATTGGCTTGCATTTCTTTTTCACCGAGACACACACCTATTCTGTTCTTAATTCCATTCTGTGTCCAATGAGCTGCATTTTACCCATTGGTGGACATAGAAGGTGTTGGTGGTGTTTCCCTATTACAGTCAACATTGTAAAGACAGCAGCTTGACAGTATCATTTTGCAGAAGTTCAAGTAGCATGTGTCTATTAACTGAACCTTGGAGTGAGATCTATCCCATAGGCTATATTCTTAGTGATTTACGTAGACTTCTCATTATCCAACCATCCCTCACCCGCTCATCCCAGTGAAGAGTTTCATCAGAAATGCCCAGATGTTTCTCCAGGGGCTTACTGCTACCGTATGTACAGGAAGCTAGTTTATATGTGTGTGGTAGGGGTATGTACGCCTTCGTAGGAGGCACTTTCTCATGCACATGTGGAGACCTGAAGTAGATGTAGGATGTTTTCCTCTATTGAGCTCCACCTTACTGTTTGAGACAGGGTCTCTCACCAAACCTGCAGCTTGCCATTTTGGCTAGATTGACTGGCCACTGGGCCCCAGGATCTACCAGCACTGGGCTTACAGGTATGCACCACTGTGACGCACACCCACCTCGCCAGCAAGGAAGACACGGCAACACACCAGGATCCTTCCGCAGCAAACGTTTATTCCAATGTAAAGAGGAAGACACCGGGCCGGAAAAGGCACTGTTTATATACCCTTGGAGCAGCGTGTCCACTTCTGATTGGCTGCTTACTCGTTACCCGCCAAAACGCCCCGGGATGGGCTGTGACTTTGGCGCGCTTTTACCATAGCACATGCGTGGTTTACTTGTTTACTTGGAGGAGCACCGGATGCCAGTGCCATCTTGTAATGGTGGATTCTGTCAGCACAAGCTGCGGCTTCCTACACACCACAATGCCGGGTTTTATGTGGGTGCTGAGGGTGCAAACTCCGGTCTACACACTTGTTCAGGAAGCACTTTAGTCACTGAGTCCGTCTCTTTAGCCCATTAAGCTAGATTTGATTGAAGGGTAAAAAAGGTTAATTCAGTACACTTTTAGACTTTTTTTTCAGTCTCATAATCTGACTTGGGCATCAATTCCCTTGGCTTAAAATAATTTGTGATTGCCATTTTTATTGGCTCAGCAACAGTTGTTGCTGTGTGTGTAGCCATGGGAATCAAAGCAGATGTGGGGCTAGGGATTGGCTCCTACCAGGAGCTGTGCTAGTTGACACAACATGCAGTAAGAACCATGAAAGACAGGTCTGTGGAAGCAGTGACTCATGGCTCAGATCTACCTTAGCCTACTGATCAGAACTCCATGGAAGGAAAGAATGAGATCTCAGGTACGAGATGGACATAGTGAGACAGAGGGCGGAGCCCCATGAGAGCCCTAAAGAGTTGAGCATGGTAGATCATATCTGCAATCCCAGCACTCAGGAAGCTGAGGCAGGAGGATTGTGAGTTTGAGGTTAGCCTGGTCTTCATAGCAAGACTGAGTCCCAAATGAAACAAGCAAAATCTATTTACGGGACAGAATAATCCGTATGTGAAGGTGAAGGGAGTCAGGGAAGGTGCTGGGTGAGCTGGATGCAGAGGCTGGAGCCAGATCATGGTGGGCGCTGGGGCTTGGGGAGGCTTTACTGGGAATTTCAGTCAGACTTGAGCTGTAGAGAGGGGGAAATGGAACTGGAGCCACAGACTGGAATTGCTCCTTGGTGACGTTGGGGAGGGGCAGACCCTCTGCATGAGCACCTTGGGACTTCGTTGTATTTGCCATAGGAGGTCATGATGATGATTGTATGTTTGGCCAACATCAAGAATATTTACTGGCTCTTGGCCAGCTTCACCATGAGACAGATGCTAAAAGCCTTGCCTGACATGGCTATGTAGATATTTCATTCTTTTAAAACAATATTTATTTATTTATTTACTTATTTACTTATATGGGTGTTTTAGTTGCATGTATGGCTATGTATTATGTACATGTAATGCCCCCAGAGGTCAAAAGAAGGCATCTGATTCCCTGGAACTGGAGTTGCAGACTGGGACCCAAACCTGGGTCCTCTGGATAAGCAGTCAGTGCTGTCACCCACTGAGCCATCTCTTCAGACCCTGCAGAGATATACTATCAAAAGGACATTTTATCTACTCCACAAAGAGCTTTCTTGTCCATTTTTCCATCTGCTAATAGACTGACTGACTGACCATTTTGACAGTGATTACTGTAAGTGCATTATGCTGAGCCCTGTGTCAGGCACCCGAGGTTAAGGGGAAGAAAGGAATGCAGAAATAGGAAAATTGAAAAAAAAAGACTCAGTTTTCAGTCTGTTGTAAGGCAGACTCGAATGTTGGCAGTCAAGAGGAACGCAGGCAGGATAGTGGGGAGGCTCTGCTGCCTCTGCGCACAAGATGAGAATTCCAGCAGAGAAACCCACCATGCCCAGAGTACACAGACTGGGTCTGTATTTGATGACTATTTGAATATAATTTCATGGGTTTTAAAAATATGATCTTCAGGAGCTAGAGAGATGGCTCAGTGGTTAAGAGCACCACCTGCTCTTCCAGAGCTCCTGAGTTTAATTCCCAGCAAACACATGGTAGCTCACAGCCATCCGTCATGGGATCTGACGCCCTCTTCTGGTGTGTCTGAAGACAGCTATAATTGTAGTCATATACATAAAATAAATAAATATTTTTAAAAAATATATGATTTTCATGCGCTTCCCTTTCCAGCAGCTCCTGCTTTCCTTCCAAGAAAAGGGACCTTGGCAAAGCATATGCCATAGTCCAGAATGCTACAGACCATACAGGCTATGTAAGTCAATGGTTCCCAAAACAGGAAAGGCCAAGAAAAGCTATGGAACAGACAGAGTCATTTGTAAAACCAGCAAGTGTAGGAAAGGCAGTTACTAATAAAATAAAAACAAGTTTACTGTTAAAGAAAAATGAAAAGTAAGAAATCAACGTTTACTTTCTCTGTTAATTTTCATGATGATTAGCAGAAATCAGAGTTTTGTTTTGCTTTGTTTTGTTTTGTTTTGTTTTGTTTTGTTTTAAGAGAAGGAATTAGAGATCAGACCCGTAGCCTGAGAGAGAAAGTGAGGCTGGACTGGTCAGGGTGATGCAGACCTCAGTCAAGCACTGTAAGAAACAGACTGGGTGATAGGTTGGGTTTTATTGAACAGCTCATTTAATTAAGGGGAACAAAAGCTATTTAAACCTTTGGGGGGTAGAGGCTATGGGGTGAGAGTACATCTTTGGTACTGGCCAGGGTGCTAGGGATACCTCATTTGCATAGGAGGAATTCCAGGTGTTGCTGGACATAATCTTACAAAGAGAAAGGAAATAACCGGCTACCAAGCTATGTTATCTTGTCTGGTGGGGCAAAGATGGGGATCTACATACACCTGGGACATGCAGGCCCAGGGCTCCTGCCCATCTCGTGATGAGAGTTCTGGGGGTTGGACAAGCCTCAACCCCACTCTTGCTCCAGACCTGCCCCCTACAGCTCCCCTGGCCCCACACTGTTAAACATAATCCTTCCTTTCTCATTTGTCTCTAAGACATCATCTTAACATCACTATCACAATATATAACATTCCAACTTTTAAATGTCCTGCAGTCCTTTAAAATTGAAACACTGGGGGTTAGAGAGATTGCTCAATGGTTAGAGATACTTGTTGCTCTTGCGGAGGATCCAGGTTTGATTTCCAGAATCCATGAAGTGGCTCACAGCCATCTGACACTCCAGTTCCAAGGATCCAGTGCCCTCTTCCGAACTCCATTGGCACAAAACACATGCATGCTACACATACATACTTATGTGCAGGCAAAATCCACATAAAATAAAAACATGCAAATGTGTGCATGTAACTCCTTATAGTGCAGAATCCAAGGAAGCCATACTTTAAAGCAATGTTTGTAGAAGTGGTTGCTATACAATCTAGTGACCTTCAGATATTAGAGTTTGTAGGAAGAGGTCTCTAAAATGCAGACTTGACCATTGTTGCAAATGTGTGTGTGAAACCTTAGAAGGGAACTGGCCACATTCTGACTCACTGGGCTTCACTTTGAGATTTTTACAATGTTTTTTTAAATACCTGTGATTTGCTACACAGCACTGTGAAGCAGGATCTCCCGACTGAGACTGACCAAGCTAAAGGACAAGCTCACTTTTGCAAACAAGAGGAGACTTACAACTGTGGTGTGCCAGAGACCTGCTTAGGACACTGGGCATGTAGCCCGACGCAAAAGGCAGAGGTTTAAAAGGCCTCAGTGGACATTCAGGTCAACTGGAGCAGCCCTCAGACAGACTCTCCCCCATGAGATTGATTCGAACCAGAAAATTTACTGTGTAAATTTTTTAAACATTTTTAAAACATATGAAAACAAGTTGTGCTACCTATATCACAGAACAGATGAAAATATAATCCAGAAAAAAATACATTTTTTTGTCTTAGAGAAGAATCAAAAATAACCCACTAAGATTTACGAACTAAAAATCATAACTATTTCTCACACAAACCACCACGATTTTTTTTAAAGATTTATTTATTTATTATATATGAATACACTGTATCTGTCTTCAGACACACCAGAAGAGGGCATCAGATCTCATTACAGATGGTTGTGAGCCACCATGTGGTTGCTGGGATTTGAACTCAGGACCTCTGGAAGTGCAGTCAGTGCTCTTAACCACTGAGCCATCTCTCCAGCCCCAAACCACCACGATTTAAGAAGAACTAGAAATTATAAACATTTCTCACACCATGTATAAGAAAATCTATTACAGAAATATTTTTTAATACCAAAACAGTATACTAAGTACCCACCAATAAACAAATCATGAGAGCACTATAGAATGAAATACTGTATGGCCATTTCAGAAGATCTTAGCAGGGCCTGGTGGTCCAGGCTTATAAACCCAACTACCAGGGAAGCCAAGGTCAAAAGTTCAAGACTTTCCTAGACTACAGAGTAAATTCAAGTGACACTATATCTCAAAAAGAAAAAAAAAATTAAGAATATAGCTGTGTGGTAGAGTACTTGCCCAGCAAATAAGAAGCTGTGAGCACAACCCTCAAAAATAGCAAACAAATAAATAAAGATCTATAAATGCCATAACATGGAAGGTAGAAAAAATAAAACCATTATTTGGTAAAAACAGGTTTTAAAACTTTAGCATAGTGTAATTTTGTTTTGATAAAACTGCACAGGGGTTCTCCGGATGGCTTAGCCAGTAATAGCACTCACCACACAAGCTTGTGGGCCTAAGTTTAACATCCAAAATCCATACGAAGGTCATAAGAGAGAACCAACTCCACAAAGATGTCTCTGACCTCCACACACTATGACACACACACAGGCGTGCAGACACACACACATACACACATACATGTACACACACATGCCATGCAGATACACACATATACACAGTAATAAACAGGTAAACAGGTAAACAAAACTATTCAGAGAAGCCAAGCACATACTTATAATATCAGCATTAGAGAGACTGAGGCAAGAGTACTGTGAGTCTGTAGCAGCCTGGCCTCCACAGTCAGACTCTGTCTCAGAAAAAAAGAAAACGGAAATGGACAAAGTCACTCTATGTGTAATGAGCATACTGTTTTAGTAGGGTATTTTTTAATTTATTCGTGAACAGTTCCATACGTGTAAACAAGGCATCTTGCTTACACATATCCCAGCTTCCCCTTCCCTCTCTCCTCAAGCACCTAAACATCCTGCACATCGCAAGCGGCCATCTTCCTGAGTGAGCCTATTCAAAATGGCTGGTCTGAACCTTCCTACTCTAGTCAGCTGGAAGGCCAGTGCAGAAGTGACTGCTTCCGCTTAGAGCAGCGGTTCTCAACTTCGGGGGTTGAAGGATCCTTACACAACAGTCGCCTAAAAACATCAGAAAACAGATATTTCATTTACATTGGGTTTATAACAGTAGCAAAATTATAGTTATAAAGTAGCAACAAAAATAATTTTATGGTTGGGAGTCACCACAACCTGAGGAACTGGTATTAAAAGGTCCCAGCATTAGGAAGATTGAGAAGCACTAGCTTAGAGGTCAGAAGCGGAGTGGGAAGGGTGGGCTTCATTCGTTAGTCTACCGTGCTCAGAGACCCAGGGATTCACCTCACAACAATGACACTCTCTGGAAGAGACAACATCAGCACTTTTAGTGCTATTGTCTTACTTTGGACTTCGGTAAAGTTCACAATTATCACAGAGTCCTGCTCCCTAGGACCTAAGCATGTGTCCCGGACTGTAGGGGAAGACCTGCAGCGTTTCTGAACCCAAACTTCTGAGCGAGGTGCTTCTCTTATTCTTCAGAATTCCCTGTTTGTAGTGGGAAACCCGGAAGTGCAGCCGAGCTTTCCAGGCCTGACAGGCTCCTGCAGCTGGAGATGGGAAGAGGGGCAGTCATAACTTTGCCTTTAAATAGCCTCGCCCCCATGGTAACCCCTCCCATTTGCATGGAGGAAGGCCACCTGGGCGTCCCACTTACTCTTGACTACTCAATAGTATTCTCATCAGTGTGACCAGACTGCAATAACTGCTGACCACGGCAGACAGAAGCTTTTCTGACCAAGGATGAGGGGAATACTAATCTATAAATATAAAATAGATCTAGAAGGCCATTTAACAACATGTCCTGTTAGCAAGACAAAGGTAGTAGGTTTCCTACTATGGCATAGACCTACTGAGCCACAGGCTTTTGACCATGCTTAAAATGCCAGGCATGAATTGCCTCCTGGGAAGCAAGTCTCAAACTCAACCCAAAAACAGTTGGTTACCCTCCCCCAAACTCCTGTTTCCACAGGAATATTATTATGAAAATACGAAGCATAGTCTTTATTTCATCTAAAAGGTATATTCCTCTATAGAAATATATATGGTCCCAAGGAAAAATGTCCAGTATCTATCTTCATGGACAGGAAGATCTAACCAATCCTTAAAAAAAAAAAAAAAAGTGTAACCCACTTTTTTTTTCCTTTCATCTACTTTCGTCTACTAGGAAGTAGTAAAGAGAAAAGTAAAGAAGAATCCCTTCATCTCCCAAAGGTGGACTGAAGGGGTTAGATCTCAAAGGAAAAGGCACAAGAATTATTAGATCAGAGGCACTTCGGACACCACAGCAGAGATGCAAGCCTGGCACTGCAGACAGAATGGCGCATCACGAAGACTCGCTGAGTCAACACTAGGGGACCTACAATGTACATGAAGTCCAGAGTATCCAGCTGCTGATAGACTCAAGGCTACGTCATGAAACCGCAGAGATGCAGGCAGTGGCTAGACCTCAACAAGCAGGTGCTTCCAGACCGGAAGCTATGGGAGGCCCCAAAGACCAACTAGAACTAGATATGACCCTGGTGGTTTAAGGAGGACCTGGATGGTTGCTCAAAAAGCAGAAGGACCCTCAGCTGCAGGTAAGGAAGACCTCAAAGAACAGCTGCTGGATCTTGCCCCTTTAGCTCCCGCCCTGCAGAAACACTCTCCTGTCACGCGATGATGTCACCTTTCCTCTAAGACACCCTCTTAAGGAGAACCAGGAGAGAAGGAATCTTTGGGAGGCAGAGTTAATCTGAAATAGATCGAATTAAGAAACTGAACCAACCTAAGTTTTCAAACACGTTTTACAGCCAAGTTTGGTAACACATTTCTATAGCCCCCGAGCTACAGGCTTAGGTCTGCCTTAGATGGCTGTTTGTTTAATGTTTTAGAAAGCAGTAGACGGAAGGAGAGGCCACAGCGCATGCTCAGAAGAACAATACAAACGAGGGTCGAGATTGCAACCACATAGCTCTTTTAATCAAATGACACAGCTCTTCACGCTTCTACCAAGCTCCTCACATCTAAATTGAGCTGCTTGTCCTTCTGGTTAACTCAGGTCACCCTTCAAGTCCAACTCTAAATACTTTCTCCTGGGAAGGACTGTCCCCCAGGAGGGCAGATCTGATGTCCTGTGACCCGTGATCTGTGACCCTTGACCCAGACCTTCCTCACAGAAGTCTTTCCTTTACATTGCCTCTTCTTTGTATTTGTTTTCCCACCTAGACTTTGAACTCTTCAAGACTGGAGCTGCCTCATTCATTGCCTTAAGCCCAACGCCTAGGTAGAAAACCATAAACTCTCAATGTTCACAGACAGACACTGGTAATTGGTAATTTCCAGTGGACTTCCAGCCATTTAAATCTGGTCTGATGACTAGAGTAAACCCACAGAAGGAAAGAATGAGCCAGAACTAAACTATGAAGCTCATTCACTCACTATAAACTCTCCCTTTAGCAGAGAAAATACAAGACACTATGCCATAAACACTTTCCTGTAACAGTTTGGCGGGGTCTAGTCATTAAGCTAAAGTTCTCAGCAAGTGTCATGAAGTTGCTTCATGTCAACTCTCTGAAGTATTTAAAAAGGAAACAGAATATGAATATGGGGTTTTCTAACTTTATCTGCCTAAGTTATCATACTGAATTTTAAAACTAAACGTATTCAAAGCTGATGAAATAGAGACTTTAGATATTTGCATTGGAAAACAAAAAACAACAAACCTTGACTTTCAGCCAGTAAATTCCCAAGGGAAATAAAAGTAGTTTACACTGAAATCTAGTTAAGAAGGTGTAGCAGACACTCAAGAGCTGTTCCAAGGTCCTCAGTGACCTGCGGAGGATTCAGTTGCTCCCACGGGGCAGTGCGGGTCAGAGTTCATCATGAAATGAGACGAGAGCAGCTGCATTCACCACAATGGCATGGGCCAATGCAGCGGAGCTAAGAGATCCAGGCCGGGGAACTCATGACAAAGGAGGTTCCAAGCCAGATGGTAGTGGTACTTACCTTTAATTCCTGCACTCCGAGAAGCAGAAGCAGGTGGATCTCTGTGAGTTTGAGGCCAATCTGCTCTACAGGGTGAGTTCTAGGATAGTGAAGACTACACACGCCTGCGCGTGCACACAGACACACACAAACACACACAAACTGTCTTGAAAAATACACACCCACATATAACACTGTGTGTGTGTGTGTGTGTGTGTGTATAGACTGTCCAGTACAAAGAAAACCATTCCCTCAAATTCTGGTACCAGTTTCCCTCTACCAAAGAAGCAGTTTACTTTTTGTTCTTGGAAAGGAAGAAGAGCTATCCCATGAAGCCAATTAGCATATCAACGCACGTGCCAACCTCCAGGCTTCCTTAGTATCTCCTTCTTTCTCGTATTCTGCCCCCCACCCCATGGCCATGTTCAGTCCACTTACTATGTTCACTCCATGCTCTGGATTCCTCCAGATGCTTGTGGCTGCACTCTTGATCATATCTACAATAAGAACCTTCCCCTCAATGATGACATTGAGGGTTCATGTCCTCAGTTTATACAAGAACTGACTGTAACTCCAGCTCCAAGGGACCCAACACCCTCTTCTGACATTCACAGGCAACTGCACTCAGATGCACATAACCACACACAAAGATATACATGTAATTGCTGATAAGATAAATTCTTTAAAAGGAAGAAATAATTGCCTTTTCTGTACCCATTGTGGGTTGCTACCTGACTTGTTCCCTCTCCCTAGTCTTCTCTGACTTAATGTTTCCTCTGGTATTATCGCTGTGATAGACTCCATTTGAGGGGATGGGATTTGGAGTCATTTCATACACACACCTCTGGAAGTATCTTTGAGGACATTTCCCAAGAAATGTAGTTGACAAGGTAGCACCATTCCATGGGCAGGAGTCCCAGACTGAATGAGAAAGAGGGAAGGAAAAGAAAAACAGGTAAGTGTCAACACTTCCCTTTCTTTGCTTCCTGTCATCAGTCAAGCATGAGGAGCCTCTGCCACATGCCCCTCCCTCTGCCACATGCTCCTTCCTCTGCCACATGCCCCTCCCTCTGCCACATACTCCTCCCTCTGCCACATGCCCCTCCCTCTGCCACATACTCCTCCCTCTGCCACACGCTCCTCCCAAAAAGTCCATCATGCCTTCCCACATCAATGATAGGCACTTCCATCTAAATCATATAAACCAAAATAAATCTTTCCTCCCACAAGTCACTTTCTGTCAGGTATTCGCATGCCTTGGGGAGGACCTGCCCTGCCCATCCTTTCCCCCTCAGTCTGTCTCCATGCTGCCCTGTTCTCCATCTGCATCTGACATCACTGAGCCCAGTTCGCTTGGCTCTCCTTTCATTCACTTTGGTCTCCTGTGTATTGCTCTGCCCTCTAATTCCTGTGCCATCTACAAAGTCCTTGAGGTCAACACGCAGACTCAAGTAGCAAGGGGTAATGAGTTTTAAATATCAAATGTTCTAAGAAAAGGAGACCTTTAGGGATGTATTTTGACTCAAACTCTTTCTTCTTGTTATTTCTAAACTAAATTAAAAACTACTACAGTTTCAAAGAGTTATAAATCCATTTCTATCCACACCAAAAAAAAAAAATTGTCTAATTCTATGCAAAGGTCACCTAGCTACAGAAAGTATAGAGAGATGAAAACGTGTTTTTGAAAATATGGTAAATGTACTCAATTTTCTACATTTTTCTATGATCTTTAATTGCTTACAATTGCAAGTTAATAGTGATGTTTGGGCATAGATCATGCAGTCCTTTCAACTACAAAGGCATTCATCAACCACCAGCTATAATTCCGACATTGCAAGAAGCACTAGGAGATACATGCAATATACACAATTACATATATAATCTCAGAATTCTGTATCCAATAAGAAAGGTAGATATGTAAGGCACAAAGCTGCACATCCTTAATCCCAGCACTTGGGAGGCAGAGACACACGGGTCTCTTGTGGATTCAAGGTCAGTCTGGTTTGCATGGCAAGTTTGAAGCCAGTGAGGGCTACATAGTGTGACGTTGTCTAAAAAAAAAAAAACATAACAACCTCTAACCATAGGCAGGAAAAGCACTTCAATTCTTAGATAGATAGCAAGGAACATTGCAAGGTGTCTTGAAGGTTCAGTGCAGAAGGAGCAGATACATCCACTGTCTGAACCCCCTTGACTAGGCTACTTGCTAATTTAGAAAAGTGTTTAATTCCATTGGCACAATTATCTAAAATAAAGATTTAAAGTTGCTGATGGACATTAAATGTGCTTTTCAAAGCATGAGATGTGTCTAGGCTTTCTACATGCAATTTCTAAGCTCAAAAATGTATACAGCTAACACTTGATGTTTATTTACAGTGCAAAAGATGGAACCTCAAGACTATCTGGCCAAGCTGAGTAGGGTGGTTCATGCCTCTAACCCTAGGATTTGGAAGGCTGACAGGTATGATCAAGAGTTCAAGACCTTGTCTCAAAAAATAACTAAGCATGGGGCTGGAGAGACTGACTGCTCTTGCAAAGGACCCAAGTTTGATTCTCAGTCACATGGTGGCTCACAACCATCTGTAACTCCAATCCCACTGGACATTAGACATACATGGTACACAGATACACATACACATGAGGCAAAACATTCATATACATAAAATACAAATAAATTCTTTTTAAAATTAAGTAACCTAAAGAAAATAATAATGAATAAATAAAAAGACCTTCACCCTAGAAGCAGCATGCACAGTGTGGTACATGCACAGTCTGATACCTGCCAAAGCAGTAACAGAGCTCTGGGGAATCTTCAGGAGATTCTGTGGTGAGTCGGACATGGACCTACTTTTAATAAATCTGTAGTCTAACAAAAAAGGAAAGGGACAGATGAAACAAATAAGGCATTGCATAATAAAATACTATGCAACTTTTGAAGACTGAGATGTTGAAAGGAAAAACTTTAATTTAGATCTCGGGAACTTTATATCAGAGAAAGGAGTCATGACAATATTATTTGGAAACAGTAGAGGTCTTCTCTCTCTTGACTCTACCACAGGAATAAGGCACGTTTAGGACACATGACTCCTCCACATGATGATGATGAAGCACTCTGCCATTGAGCTTAACTGACTGGCCTGGTCTGGACTCACATGCCTGATTGCCTACTAAGAATGGCTGAGGGGGGCTCATCAAGGCTCCTCCTGCTCTGCATGGAGTCTTAGGGCCATTCTACGTGGTTTCCCAGAAAAATAGTCAGATTTCTTACACAGTGGCTGAAGGCTCAGTGTAAGTTTTCCAAGTGTCAGATACTAGAAGCCAGTCTGCTAAACTGGTGAGCAGAAACTTCTACTTGTGAAAGCAATCATAAAGATGCCCAGAGTCAAGGGAAAGAGACAGAGAACTGTATCCTGGTGGGATAAACAAACAATTGAATTCTTCTTCCTCTTCCTCTTCCTCTTCTTCTTCCTCTTCCTCCTCCTCTTCCTTCTTCTTCTTTTGAACAGGGTTTCCCTGTGTAGCCCTGGCTATCCTGGAATACACGCTGTACTCCAGGCTGGCCTCAAACACACAGAGATCTACTTGCCTCTGCTTCCGGAGTGCTGAGATTAAAGGCACGTTGCACCACCACCACCTGACTTTGAACATCCAAATCTTAAACTGCTTGGATCGCTCAAAAAAGACAAGATTGACTGTGTCAATGCAGAACCCTAAAACAGGAGCTGAGAAGTGTACATCAGGTTTGATGACAGGGCTGTCAACAGGATTCTAATGAAGCTTCATTGAAGCAGATTAGACAGAGCAAATCAAAGTGTTAAGAGGCAGGACTTGAAGCTTATCATATTTCAAAGATGTTAAAGAAAGAAAAAGAAACTAAATTGCAGATGGAAAAACATACCAGGTGAAGGGTAATTTTAGGGAAAACAAAATTTAAAACAAACAAACAAAAAGAGCTAAACATTGAAGCAAAAAAAATGAGAAGGACTTGAAAATGGGATGAAGAAATAGATTTGCATCATTCCACACGAAGGGTCAATGGGAAACCTGGGGGTATGACCAAGCAGGGGGCACTGTAGAGTGTGCACAACCCTGAGTTTCAGATCTCCGGCTCCACAGTAGGGAGGGGAGAAGAAACAAAGCCATGAGCCAGATACGGTACAGGCATATAATGGCAATACCTATGAGGCAGAGACAGGACAGCAAGTTCAAGCCCAGCCTGGACTACATAGTGAATTCAAAGTCTGAACTACACAGCAAAATTGTGTGAAGGGAGAAAGGAGTAAGGAGAGGAAAGGGCAAGAAGAACAAAACAGCAGCAAAGGAAAGAAAAAGGAGAACACAGGCAGGTGATAGAAGTTTATCTACAAGTGAAGAGCTATTTCCCCTAATCAAGTGTCAGGAAGTTGACTTTTCTACACTCTGTCCTCAAAGCAGATCCTTCCATCCTTTCATTCAAGAAATAGCATCTCCTGGACCCTTATACCCTGAGGCTAGCCTGGTCTCCACTCCTAAAAACTGCAGTCAGCATTGGAAATCTATTTGGTCATAGTTACACTCTCTATAGACACTCTGATCCTACTGTGGACTCTGGCCAAGATTCTCTGCTACAGAGCCCTCCAGAAGGTACAAAGCTACAGGTTCTTTTATCACAGGTAAACTGACCTAGCTCTTGGAGTTTGCTAAGTAGTCATATACATGGCACAGAAAACATAAAATAGAGATCTCTCAAACATTAGTCATAGTGCTGCTTGCTAACTGGGGTGTCAACCATACAACAAATGTGTGGGATAGTGAAAGGATAGCTTGGTTTCTGGTGGAGCACTGGCTAGAGATAGCCAGAGACCTAACAAGTATCCATACCTACAAGGGACGGCATACATTTCGCCACGCTCCCAGACTCCAGGCTCCTGACATGTGGCCAAGACCTCCATTGATCTGCCCCTTTCAGTCACATAGGATAATGCCCCTACAACCCCTCCCAAAAAGAGGTTTGTATCACCCAGCACAGGTAGAGGGTGTGACTACAGGCCTCAGCCTCAAGATCTCCATGTTAATGAGATACCTAAAGGCCAGAGGGCATAGCCAATTAAGCATTCGCAGACCCTGCTCCCTCCTCCCTCCCTATTTAAGTCAGGCCTGCCCTGAGAAATGGGGGGGAGGGAGGAGGTAGCCACATTCACTTTCCACCATGACAAAAAAATCTTTTAAAACCATGGACTTACTCGTGTCTTTGGGGCCTCCACTGTGGGGAACTGTGGAGAAGGCCTTTGACTACCAAGCTGCTGCTTAATCTCCTGCTAGAAGACTTCTCTACGTTCCAGTCTCCCTTGCCCCTCTCGGTTGCCCGTATGCCCTCAGTCTTAGTTCTTCCGAGGCTCCCAGCGGCATCTGGGAGCCCAAAGACAGAGACCACCAGTCTCCCGGTCAGCCACGTCAGCCCGGAGACCCCCACTCAGGAGCTCTACCCCTGCAGGACTTCAGGCTGAGACCTCTGCTTGCCCGGGTGAAGCCCCTCAGGGTCTGCCTGGTGCCATGTGGAGTGAACTCAGTCAAATTCCCGAGCTTCTGCCTCCCTGAGCTGTGGCAGAGGGGGGAACCACAGTATAGCTCAACAGGACCTACACCCACCCGCGGGCACCACAGCCCTGCACAAATGGATCTCCTTGGCATGCAAAGCAGCTAGTCTTATCCCTCAGCCTCCCAGACTCTGCAAACTCTCTGAGGACCATGGCAGTACTGAGAGTGTGTGGGAATAGAGTGAAGGATGTCAGAGACACAAGCAAATGATCTCTCACTGGTGCTTGGTGCTGTTCCACCAACCACTAAGAATAGCCAAATGCACATGCGTGCACGCGCACACACACACATACACACAGGGTGGTCTGCTATCTGGTACCTGCTGTTACTTTGGGAATAAGCTCTCTATATTATTTGAAAATAAATCTACATTTGAAAGAATGTGCTTGTCTTTTCAGGGAGGTCACTTAGAACACACGACAATACCAATGAATATCGGCATAGTCGACACATGCAACAAAGATTCCAGCTCCCAGGATGGCCAGAGTTTGTCTACACTTCAGAAGCCCAGCATCACAGCCTCGAAGCCTGGCATTGCTGATTAGAATGGACCTTCAGAGTGTGTTATGTGACTCCAGCAGCTCCAGGAACATCCTGTTGAAGGCCATTAGATGGGGCCCCAGGCAAGTACTAGTAAGAGAACACCTTACATCTCTGTCAACCTGTACTCAGATACAATACCCACCCACTGCTCCCACCAACCATATTACTTTTTGTAGTTTTGGTTATCCATGGCCAACTGCCATCTGAAAATATTACATAGAAATTTCTAGAATTATGCACTGGTCTGAGTCATGTGAGGAAATCTCATCCCTTGCTCATGACAGTAGTCATCGTTTAGAAGTGTCTGTATGACAGGCAGTGGTGGTGCATGCTTTTAATCCCAGCACTTAGGAGGCAGAGACAGATGGATTTCTGAGTTCGAGGCCAGCCTGGTTTACAGAGTGAGTTCCAGGACAGCCAGGGCTACACAGAGAAGCCCTGTCTCGAAAAACCAAAAAAGAAGGAGAAGGAGGAGGAGGAGGAGGAGGAGGAGGAGGAGGAGGAGGAGGAGGAG
>NW_021604679.1:2629389-2629545 GCF_004785775.1 Grammomys surdaster
AGGAGGAGGAGGAGGAGGAGGAGGAGGAGGAGGAGGAGGAGGAGGAGGAGAAGGAGACGGAGGAGACAGAGAAGAAAGAGAAGAAGAAAGAGAAGAAAGAAGAAGAAAGAGAAGAAGAAGAAGAAGAAGAAGAAGAAGAAGAAGAAGAAGAAGAAG
>NW_021604679.1:2629555-2635522 GCF_004785775.1 Grammomys surdaster
AGAAGAAGAAGAAGAAGAAGAAGAAGAAGAAGAAGAAGAAGAAGAAGTGTCCATACTAAATAGGCATACCACCACTAGTCACTTTCCATCATTGGTTATCATTTCAGCTGATCATGATTTTAAAGTGCTTAGATTCAAGGAACATTATGCTTGAAAATGGCCCCAGAGCAAAATGACACTGGTGAACTTGGGGGTATGGGTCAGTGGTAGAGCACTTGCCTAGAATGTGGGATGCCCTGAATTCAATCGCCAGCACTGCAAAAATCAATCAATCAATCAATAAAGAAATAAATACCAACACTGGCAATTCAGATGTTCCAAAAAAGATGCTAGAAAGTATTTCCATTAAATGAAAAGGTAAAAGTTCTTGATCTAAAGCAGGGAAAGCGGACTGTGCTTAAGGATCCGTAGTGACAGTGAATCTTTAACCCAGGACATGGTGAACAAGTAGGGGAAACAGTGAGTTTTGCTGTTCCAATTAAAGCTGCAAAAGTCTCAGCTACAATGTAAGGCAAGTGGGTAAGACATGGAAAGGCATTAGGTTTGTGCACGGAAGATAGGAAAAAAGAACACACCACTATTGGCAAGACTTCACACCAGGCAGCACGGAACCTACACTAGAACTTCAGCAAGGGACCTCCTGGAGTGAGTGACATCAACCTCAGAAAGTCTGAGAAAGTGATTCAGGAATGGATATGGAGTTTAGCTCATCCATGGCTGCAGGCATCCACCAAGAATGTTAGTGTGTATCCACCTTATAAGGGGAGCTCCTGCACACGCATTGTTCGTTGCTTCACTGCTCCAGGAACAAAGGAATCTGGGAGAATGGGGCCCATAAATGAAGCATGCTAATTCTGACACAACAGACAACTTTATTCAGAGCATCAGACAATTTGTACTCTGAGTTTAAGGTAGGTCACCTGGGCAAAGTTTCCATGACTTTAAGCTGTGTACAAGGATAAGCCACAAAAACATGTTTTACCATAGAGACCTATAGAGGGTCGTTTAAACATTTAAATAAATAACAACAGAAAGCAGCACTGAGTAATCTGAAATAGAATCAGGAGAAGCACAAAAACACATTTCAAGAACAAATCTGTGTTTTGAAGAAACTGAGGTCACAAGACTGTTGTCTTGTTTTCCTGGAGTTTTCTCAAAAGCACTAAGAATTCTCCTCAAAGGACTCCATTCTTGGACCATGTTCCAACAGTTGCCACTGCGATACAGTCTGCAAAATGCTTCGTTATTGTTGTGTCGGAAGACCTGAAAGTTTTTATAGCAATCACATTATCTTAAGAGATTCCAAAACTACATTTACAAGTGGAAGACAGGAAGAAACCGTTGTTTCCAGTGTGATTCAAGAGCCATACATTTTTAAAATAATTATGAAGATTCGTTTAAATCTTTACAAAGAATTTGTGATTATTATTGTAATGTGATGACTAAAATATTGAAGAGACTTATTAAAAGTTTTTCATCAGAAAATGCATTCAACTGTAGCATCTGATTTTACAGCCAACCATGAGAGTGTTTTTAAGGTTCTCACCAAATATTATGAAGTGGGGCTGGGGATATGGCATGGTAGTAAAGGAGTTGCCTAGTATGTGTAAGACCTTCACTTCACTGCAAGAAGGGCCTAGTATGTGTAAGACCCTCACTTCACTGCAAGAAGGAAAATAAATTTAAAGCCAGGCATGATGGCACAGATATATATTCCCAGCACTCCGTAGGTTGAAGCAGGAGGGTGAGGTGACAACTTTGAGGCCAGATCAAGGAATGTGATGGGCTAGCCTAGAATAAAGAGGCAGATTTTTGTCTAAGAAATGAAAACTTATGAAAGTATTTTTGTTTGTTTTGGGTCCTCTCTTCCCATAACAACTTAATAAAGAAGAATAATGCTTTCTTCCAGCCTTCACTTGAATACTTATCTTAACAGTCTCTTCAGCTCATGAGTGTGTGGATTATGGAACAAAAAAAAAAGTCAGACAATGATTCATGCTGGTAGAAACTGAACATAATAATTCCAGAAAAATACACAGATGAGGACTTTCTGATAGAATATAGATGTCTTTATCAAAGCATTCCATAGAAATTTCCCAGTGATTTGGAAATTAAAAAAATTCCTGAAATATACAGAGCTCCACCACAGATTCTTGTACCCTGAACTAGCCACAAGGATTAAGGACCAGGCATCTCATGACGCTGAAAATTGTCTGACAGAAAAGGAGACACAGAAAGAGGTGTGCTGGAAGCGGTTCTCCACTTTGGATTTGGGCAGCACTGCAAGGGAGTCATTTAAGATGCAGCTCACAGCCAAGGAATCTCCAGCTAAACTCACAGGAGGAATGCCCAGGCCAGACGGAAGAGGCTTCACATCTCACTCTATATAATTTTTTGTGACTTCAAGATCAAGTAAATAAATAATGGGCCATAAAGGACTGTTTGGAACCATTTAAAATGACTGCTTCCTTCAACCAATGTGTAGTGCGCCCCACACGAAGATGTGACCTGACAGGTGGATGGGTAGGAGATGGCACAGGGCACCAAGCTGTTCTTAGGAAGGCGTCAGGTTAGACAGAAGTAAATGCAAGAAGGCATGCGCCTCAACTCCCCAAAGCATGCTCCATTAATGCCTGTTTCAAAATGCCCAGAGCATTTCTCTGAAGTAGTAAGGACGAGCAGAGTTACCTAATGAGGCTGTTAAATTCATTAGCTGTGTGCTTGATCTATGTCAGCTTCAAATGGGCACTGAGCATGGACCAGGATGCTAAGTCTGTCAGGGGCCATCAGCAGCAGTGCTGTGGCAACTTTGTCCTGAAACAAGGTAGCAGGGTGGGGGCTCCTCATAAACCCTTACAGTGAGGATGTGGATGGATTAATGACAGTCATTTGCATGTGTAGCTTTGCAAGCTAGGATAATAATAGGCTGTAATGAAGCCTATGCCTGAGGCTATACGCTGATGACCTGAGGGGCTGAAGGAAGAGTCTCTCTACCTGTGTACAGGGATTTTATAGTTTCTAAAGACTGTTAGAGGATGTGGGATATTGTGACTTTGAGGAAGTTCTTAACTGTAAATGAACTATGCTGGATACATACATGACTCCCAGTACTTTCGAGTGCCACCATTTGCTAACCTACAAGGTGCCAAACGTGGCATTTATTTGTATCAAATACTGTCTACATAGTGACTTCTCAGGACTCCCAGAGCTACATAGTGAGATCCTGTTTCAAAACAACAAACCAAAACCAAACAAAATGCTGTCTAATCATAATTGGATCTTAATGTGTAAGGCTGTATACAAATATATACATGGGCCTGAAGAGTTGGCTCAGTGGTGAAGACTGAAACAGCTCTCGCAGAGGACCCAAGTTTGGTTCCCAACCCACATAGGCTAGCTCACATCCACCTGTAACTCAAGTTCCATGAGACCCTCAGGCCTCCAAGGACACTTGAACTCATATGAACGTGAATTCACACAGACATATACACAAATGTGGAAAGCCGCGGCTTGTGCTGACAGCATTCGCCATTACAAGATGGCACTGGCATCCGGTGCTCCTCCAAGTAAACAAGTAAACCGCGCATGTGCTATGGTAAAAAAGCGCCAAGTCACAGCCCATCCCGGGGCGTTTTGGCGGGTAACGAGTAAGCAGCCAATCAGAAATGAACACGCAGCTCTAAGGGTATATAAGCAGTGCCTTTTCGGGGCTGTCGTCTTCCTCCTTTCATTAACAATAAACGTTTGCTGCGGAAGGATCCTGGTGTCCGCGTGCGTCTTGTTGGCGAGACAATTACACGCGGGCCACACACAAACACACCACACACAAACACACACACACATACTACATACACATAATTGAAAAATAAAGTATGTATATCAAAGATACCTAATTCAAGGATTCTGTGGGGTTTTTTGGTGTTATTTGGAGTTTTATTTCTTGTTTTGGTTCTTTGAGACAGGGTCTTGCCACCTGCCCCAGCCTATGGAATTCTGGGATTACAGATGTAAGTAAAATGGTTCAAATCCATTTTGTTCTACTAGTTAGGTTGGAGTTTCTTGTTGTTGTTTTGTTTTGGGGGGATTGTTTGTTTTGTCTTGTTTTGTTGTTTGGTTTTTTATTTTGATTTGGTTTCATTTTGCTGAGTCTTCACTTTATTGGGGGAATCTACGTCTATACTCAATTGTATCCTTGATTTTTTTTTCTCTCAGCAGAATGGCAACAATTCCTCATACCTTAGGATCATAGTGTTTTTGTTATTCACTTGTTCAGAAAGGAAATTTCTCGGTGTCAATGATTTCTTCATGATTAACTCTACATTAAACAAAGCAAACAACTATGAAGAGGCGGTTGTGAGTGACTGTCCTCCAGAACCAAACTACATCCTCTATCTTGGGGAGCTTGCTCCCCCTTGCAAAAGGAGTATGGGCTTGTTGCCCATTTATATCACTCGTGGGCGGGGACAGTCACAAGACCCTCACCTGTATTTCCAGCCTTTCCTTACCACCTTTTGTCTGCAGCTCAGCCTTAATTGGACATGAAGCGAGGGAGGAGCTAAGGTTTACAGGCCTGGGAAGCCCTGATCCTGCCTGGGTAAAGGCTTTCCGGGTGAGGCCTGCATAGGGAGGAGCACCCACACCACTGTAAGTAATCCCTTAGCTGTCCTCTCTGAGGAAGCTGGGCAGACTCATTGTTTCTCCAGATTGAACTTTAGTGAAATAGTGCCTGATATTCGTCTGCACCAGACCAAAGGGTTCCAAGTGGGGTTTATTCAGGAGAGAGGGCAAACAAGGGGGGGAAGGGGGGAGAAGAAGAGGAAGAAGAGAGAGAGGGCAGGAAGTTCTACCTATTTATATGAGCGGTGACGTAGCCTCTCCCAGGTAAAGGTAGGAGGTAGCCAGGTGGATTCTGGGAATGTATGGCGGTTGCCTTGGCAACGATGTAGGGTCGCCTAGATGTGATGTCACTAGATTCGGAGCCTGATACCAACAGTGCCTCTCATGAGTTTGTGGAGATATTGTTTCTATCTCCCACAAGAAAGGAATTTTAGACTAGAAGCTTAAAGGATAGTAGAAAGAATTTGTTTTAAAAAACATTTTTATGTGAAAAATAAGTCTATCAATCATTTGGTAAAAGCAATATTACATAGATATCACTATTTCAAAATATAAATTATTCACTTCTCATCCAGAGAGGTGGAGTCAGATAACTTTTTTTTTCAGCAGTTTGACTATATTTCTTTAAGGAAATTCTCATAATGGTTACTTCAGTAAGCAAATTTGTTTCTTGAGTTCTACAGAGCAAGATTTGGGGAGAGCTTAAGGGTACAACATGGGGGATACTTGCTTGTCGGGAGCAGGGCACAGACTTGCTCATTTCCACTTCATTCTGTTAAGAATTGGCTCCTAACTCTTGTCTCTGCTCTCCTTCCCTGTTCTCTTCTTGTCCTGGTCTCTGGTCTTTGTTGCCATTTTATTTACATCTGCGATGAAAATCCTAATAGTGTCTGTCATGCAGTGAAGACCTAGAGTGATGGAAAGGCTGTTGACAAAAGCATTAAGCTCTGTGATGGCAGCCAGCAAAGGCAGCTGGGATACAGACCCTGACCACTCTTCCAGGGGAACAAAGTGTTTTGCTTCTACTTATTATCAGCCTCTACTCCATTCTAACGCTATGTGTCTCACACATAGGTTCTTATACAAGAACTTCCATGTGAGTGGTCTGAGAAAGTGCAGGTAGGACACAGCTAGGTAATACATGCTCTGGTGACTCATGACAGAGAATTTGGATTGGGGGCCAACAAGATGGCTTAGTGGGTAAAGGCACTTGCTACCAAGTCTTACAGCCTGAGTTTGATCCCCAGAGCCCACCTGCTGGAAGGAGAAACCAGAATCCCAAAAGTCCTCTAACCTCCTCATGGAGAAAGAGAGAAAGAGAAAGAGAGAGAGAGAGAGAGAGAGAGAGAG
>NW_021604679.1:2635622-2647049 GCF_004785775.1 Grammomys surdaster
GGAGGAGGAGGAGGAGAAGGAGAAGAAGAAGAAGAAAGAAAGAAGAAGGTGGTGTTTTGAATAAGAATGGCCCCCATAGGCTCATATGTTTGAATACTTCCTTAATAACCAAGGAGTGAAACTTTTTGATGACCATGTCATTGTGTAAAAATGTATTTCAGTCAGCTTCGAAAGTCCCCAAAGGGGGCTGGTGGGATGGCTCAGTGGTTAAGAGCACTGACTGACTGCTCTTCCAGAGGTTCCTGAGTTCAATTCCCAGCAACCACATGGTGGTCCATAACCATCTATAGTGAGATCTGGTGCCCTCTTCTGGTGTGTGTCTGAAGACAGCTACAGCATACTCAAATACATAAATAAATAAATCTTTAAAAAAAAAAAAAAACAAAAAAGTCCCCAAAGTCTATTTCAACACTGTTTTAAAGTTCAAAGTATCTTCTGATACACATGCTAATTTTGTTGTTGTTTTGGGTTTTTTGTTTGTTTTAATACAAAACAAACACAATATATGCTTTGGTTTTGGATTTTGGTTTAAGAGAGGGTTTTTCTATGTAGTCCTGGAGGTCCTGGAACTCAGTCTATAGACCAGGCTGGCCTTCAAACTCAGAGATCTACTTGCCTCTGCCTCCAGAGTGCGGGGACTAAAGATGTGTGTCACCACAGCCCAGCTCACAGCAATCTTAACTGTAACCCCCTGTAAAATCAAAATCAAAAAGATCACACACTTCCACAATAGAATGCCACAGAATATACATTGTGGCTCTAAGAGAGGAAAGGGAACGAGAAAGGAAATGCTGGTCTGATGTAAGACAGGAAACCAGCAAGGCCAACTCCAAAGTCTGCATTTTCATGTCTGATGTCTAAGGGCTCTTCAGATCTCTGACTCTTTCCCGCTTTATTGACTGCAGCACACTTTCAGTTTCTCTTGGGCTGGAGCCACACCTGGCCTGTCTCTCTTCTTGGCAGGCCTCCCACAACTCTAACCTATCCAACATCTTGGGATCTCCAAGACAATCCAGGCTTCATCCTCACCTCTTCATGACATGGCCTCTCTGGGCCAACATGCTCAGACACCCCTGACACACCCCTGGCCTCAGCAGGTTTCCTTAGCCAAAGAGGGAGATTCCACAAACCCTTTCTTGTATCATTGACTCTAAAGTCAGAACCATGTGCCTGAAGCTGCCAAGTTCTTCAGATGGATGGGACTGGAACTTGGGTCCCTTGTACAATTACATTGTATGAGCTTTCTGTTGTTGATGGTTCCTTCACTGCTAAAGCCTTTCTTTTATTATTATTATTTTTTTTTACAATCTGGAAGTCTAGCTGGGTGGAATCTTGCCCCGAGGTCGCTCCCTTTATTTCATTTAGCATTGACTTTCCTTTAATCTTCAAGTCTCCTTGGACACTGGAATTAGCTCCATTACATTTTCTGGGACTCCTCTTCTCCTCTGCCAAACCATTCATCCACAACTATTCAACTGAGTCTCAAGATTTTTTTGGACAAGGGCAAAAACACAGCCACATTCTTTGCCAAAATATCACAAGAACAGTCTCTAGGTCTCTTACTGATATGTGAGAATTTTGCCAACTTCTAAGGATATCTCAATTTTACATTCTCTGTTCATGGAAAAAAAAAAAAGAACACATGATAAGTTCAGGACCCACTGGACCTTCAGCCAAAATTCCACTGATCGCCTGACCTCCATAAGGCCTGCTTTAACTGGAGTGCTGCAATGTTTCTTGGGATCTCCTGTAGTTAGCATTAATTCAGAACCACTATCCAATAGACTCCAGAAAGTCTGATTGTTTCCTTTCCCACAGTATACAGTTACCCTTATATAGGACTGTAGGTCCCTCTGGGGAAGGACTGGAGAAAGGCTAAGAGTAAAACTTTTAGATATTTTATCAAGGTCCTTCTTCAGGGGAACCTGGCTCTCCCTTCCGTCAAGGGGTCTGGGTGTGCAGCATCTTCGCCAGCCCTAAGGTCTGGCACTAGGAAAAAGGGGAACAGCAAGCCTCTTCAGATGTGTTGGTACCCCTCTCACCTTCTTGTGTCTTTTTTTTTTTTTTTTTTTTTTTTTGGTTTTTCGAGACAGGGTTTCTCTGTGTAGCCCTGGCTGTCCTGGAACTCACTCTGTAGACCAGGCTGGCCTCAAACTCAGAAATCCGACTGCCTCTGCCTCCCAAGTGCTGGGATTACAGGCATCCGCCACCACCGCCCGGCCCTTCTTGTGTCTTAAAGGATTGGTGAACGGTTTGTCTTCTGAGCCTTCCCATTGTGAAGGATTAGGTTTTACACAGTGGTACCCACTCTCATGTTGCAATTTCCGTGAGATTTATTCTTCATCAACACTAAACCAAGGGATAGCAGGCATCTCCAACTCCTTTTTAGTAGGCTATCTTTTGACAAATGTTTCACCCAACCATTCAAGCAAACTTCTGACATCTTTCTCTTCTTTAACTGTGTGAGCTTCCTTGCCGGGCAGTGATGGCACACGCCTGTAATCCCAGCACTTGGGAGGCAGAGCCAGGCGGATTTCTGAGTTCGAGGCCAGCCTGGTCTACAGAGTGAGTTCCAGGACAGCCCAGGCTGTAAAAAGAAACCCTGTCTTGAAAAAAACAAAACAAAAACAAAAAAAAAAAACCCAAACTGTGTGAGCTTCCATGTTAAACCTAGAATCTCCATTCAGTGTACTCACATCGATAAATTCAGCCTAATCTAGTTTTATGTTCCTTCCACCTTTATCCCACACCCTTTAAATCCGTTTCCACACATATTCTCCAGAGTGCTGCTTGAATGAATTAGCAAACTCATTATTGACACACTTCCTTCACAAAGGCCATAGTACACCAACAAGGCCACATATCCTACAGTACCACTCACTATAATGAAGCATTCAGACATGAGTCTATGGGGGTCATTCCTATTCACATCACCACACCCTGAGAATCAGACTTGAATTTTTGCTGTAATTCTTTATCATGAGGGCTTCAGTTTGGTTTTCTACAATTTAAGTTTTGTGGCTGCTGGAGAGAATATTCTCTTCCAAAGCACACTTAAAAATCTGTACACTATTTATGTGCATTTGGAGACAGTCAATTTATCACTAAGTTCATTGTTATCCTTCACCATATTCTGAGATGCTAGACATTGGTTAATTTTATCAGAGCTCATTCTTTTCCTTTGTTAATTAATCAAGGATGCTAGGAGTGTTCAACCAGCATTATCATTTTCCTTATTTCTTCCACAAATGGTCAAAAGTTTTATATACAGAGTCACCAAATCTGTTGCCTCTGACAAATGGCGAATCAAGATAATCAAATACATTTGTTTTATGTTTATAAAATGGTTCATGCCATGGGCTTGCAGTTCTCTCTGGGCTTCCTGGAGAGACTTCAGTAACTACCGAGGCTTCAGTAATTGTAGGTGTTAGCAGATTGTAAAGCCTATTCCAGATACTTAAGAGACTCATTCTTATACTTTGGTTGCTCTAGAACTACTCCTGGTACCAAAATCTATATTAGTCAGGGTTCTCTAGAGGAGAAGAACTTATAGACTATATACATACATACATACATACATACATACATACATACATACACACGGTTTATTAGAATGATGGTGTTGTGGTAAATATTATTTTGAGGGGTCGCTACCCCACTTAGACCATATAGTTCCCAAATAAAAGACACAAAACCTTTATATTTACGAAAAGCCTTAGAAGCATTAGGACTGGGTGAATATCAACCCTCTGTGCTACTTTGTCTACTTCCCTGTCAATAACCCCAAGATATATATCACTTGCTATCTTTCACCTGGGCCACTCCTACTCCACCAGGCTGGCCCTCGTGGCCATGTGCTCACCAAGCCAAAGCTAATCCTGTCGACAGATAAACATCCGAACATTGCAGAAGTTTCCCTGCTTGGCTGTAACGTGCCTACCTGATCATATATTTGGTAAAAATCTTGTCTTCTTACTTCCTTTGTACTTTGTAATGATAGACAGACAGTTTATGAACCTCATCCATGGTGAAACGTGTTATTCGGGGTGACCTGAATCCATGTTCCCTGGCCAAGGTCACTGATATTTGGCTCAGAACAAACTGTCCCTTATTCTCTTTGAAGCAAGCCTGTGCTTTATACGGACACAGCCTTGAGTTTTACATTCTTGAATGCTAATTTTTCCTGACTCACATGGCAAAATTGCTGTGACCGTATTTCTGATTCCAGAAGAAACGTTTATGTATATGGATACTATGGTGTTTTTAGGCAGAGTCTTGCTGTGTATACTCTTTTATCCTCCTGTCTCAGGTATCAGATTAAAGGAGCCACCACACCTGCTCACAAAGAACTTCTGCTTGTTTTGCCTAACACAAGTCAGCCAGCCAGCTGGTACTAAAGAAAAGATGTTTTATCCGAAAGGTATGTGTGTTATAAATCGAAATTTTAAGTCAGGGATGGTGGCACATACCTTCAGTCCCAGAACTTAGGAGGCAGAGGCAGCCAGATCTCTGTGAGTTCAAGGCTAGCCTGGTCTACATAGTAAATTTTAGAACAGCCAGGACTACATAGTGAGAACCTGTCTCAAACAAACAAATGAAATTCTGAATTAAAATGTCTCACAAGGGTCTGGAAAATGTCTCTATACATAAAGTACTTGCCACACAAGCCTGAGAAATGGCCTAGAATGACCATGGAATCTATTCAGTAGTTCATAGTCTATAATCTCCTACAAGGAGATGGGAGGCTGAAGCAGGAGAATTACTAGAAGCCTTCAGGCCAAATAGGCTGGGCAACACAGCAGTATACAAGGAGACCCTCAGTCACACATGGCAGGAAGGGACTGACACCTGAGGTTGTCCTCACACCAGAATTCACATACACAAAACACTCATGTATAATCATATATAATATATATATATTAGATAAATTAATGTTCAATAAATTTCAATATTTCAAAGTTCAATAAACCCTGGCAGGGCTGCCATATTTAATATAAACAAAAATGCCAGACATCTAGTTAACTTCTAGTTTCAGAAAAATAATAAACCATGTGTTCAGCATAAATATGTCCATGTACTATTTGAGCTTGTGTGTATACTTACAAACTGGAAATCCTTGATCTCTCAGTTTACATGGGCATTCTGTCTTTCACCTGGCACTCCTGCTAACAGAGAGTAACTGTGATGACTGATTTCACTATCACCTTGATTAGATCTGGAAACACCTCTGGGTTATTGCAGTACACCTCTGTGTCAGGAAAGGAGAAAGCAGTTTCCAGGGTCAATTTGATGGTGAGAGCTTTGACCTAATGAGTAGTACAGTCCATTAATTGCTCAGAGATCCTGGGACTGTGGCAGGCTGGGCCTTGTTGGAGGAATAGATCACAGGGGTGTGTCCTTAAGGACTAACGTTGCCTAGGCCCTTTCCTGTTACTAGTCTATGCTGCTTTCTGCCCACCAGGAGGGGAACAGTCTCCTCCTCCACAAGCCACTGTCGCCATGATGTTCAACCTCACCTCAGACCCAAAATAATGAAGGCAGCTAGACAGCCCTAAACTGGGTGGAGAGTCAACCCTTCTTCCAGGTTGTCTATGGCAAGTATTTTGTTTCCACAACACAGTAGTGTTACTTACTTGAAAAGTAATCTTGTATTTGTCTTGAACCCAGGCTTTCCAGGAAGTAAATATCAGTAGAGAATGCTAGGAAGGCTCTTATATTTTAACAATTTAAGGAAGCTGTCTTCATTACTTTTCTATTACTGCCTGTAATGAGTTCAAGGCCAGCATGAATTACATGACAAGTACCCTAATCTCAAAAAAATGAATGAGTTAGAGAAACAGACAGGCAGGCAGATGCACAGAGAGAGCCATGTTATTGTAATCAGGGGAGATGGCTGAGGAGACTGTGAAGAAAATCACAGAAATGCTCAGGGCAGAGAGGTGAGGGACATTTTACTCAGTCCTCAAAGTATCTCTGACATTCATCTCTACCAACTCCTTCCCTACTTCTACTTCTATTGGCAGAAAACCATAAATGGTGAATCTTGGTCACAATGCCATTAGTGGTAGGGTAGCTGGAGGGGGGGGGACATAACGGACAATGGTGAGCCCACAAGGAAGGACAGTGATGTAATGGATAAGTGTGAAAAACAATTACATTCAGATTAAGAGCCGCCTTTGCTGAAACCGTTAGCCCGAAATTCTCAACAGAACTAAACTGGAAAAAAACTGAGGTCACGTTCACCTCATCCCTCCAGTGTTTGGGAAAAGATAGGAACAATGATGCTCACCCAGCCCATCCTTGGAAAAGTACAGCTGCCCCCAGTATGTAAACATGGCCATCCTCTCCCTTTTAACTTATAGGATGAGCGTTCCCATAAGTACTGCAAGTGGAGGCTACAACCGAAGGTCATCAGTATTCCCTCCCAACTATCAGTGTGATTTCATTCTCCCAGAACATACTTGTTAGAGAGAGTATTCCATAATTGCTTGCATCTGTTTAGGACATGAGGCTCAAGACTACCCAACACAAACTACAGAAAGGGCAGGTCATTCATTAAAGATAAAGCCAGGCTGGGGAAAACTCATAATATTTAGAATTAGGATATCATCTCCATGTAACAATATGAAACAAGGGGTCCTTGTTATATCCTAGAACTCGGGACTCTGAAAGTCGTGCCCAATTTCTGGTTGACTTCATCATTTGACTACTTGTACAAATGAAAACCTCACCTTTTCTTTCATCAGTGGGCTCTGCTGCTTAACTATTTGAAGTTTCAGTTTCTAGAAACAACGATCACCAAACCAAAAGAATATGTGTGTGGCACTCGCCATGATCTTGGCTGGATGTTAGGTCCTATGATGGAGAAAAGGCACAAGCAGGGATGGCTTGGTCTTTAAAGGCTAGGCTCACAACCAGGACACAAGCAAGGTCTAATCCTGGCACTTGTAGGGGGGAGGAGTAGGGGAGGATGGGCAGGGGCTTGCATTCCAGCAGATTGCTGCAGTTCAGAAGAGGAGTCACTAATACCAAAAAAGATAGCACAGGAGAGGCCATGTATTGCAAGAATACAAAAACAACAGTGATGGGCACTGAACAGCCCCAGTGGATAAAGGCACTTGCCTCCGAGCCTGGAAACCTGAGCTTGGTCCCCTAAACCCCGAATAGTAGGAGAAACTCAACTTCTACAAGGTGTTCTCTGACCTCCACAAAGTGTATACATACCTGCACACTCATAAATAAATAACTGTAAAACTTTAAGGAGGGAATGATAGCAGGAGGAAGAAGACAGATAATTTAAGTTTTCCTGGAGGCAGACACTAAAAAATGTTAAATATATAAGATTACATTTGACAGACTTGGGGGAGGGGGGAAAGCCACAATCCCCGGTGTGTATTATTTCAAAGCCAGCAAGACCCTTTCTCAAAACAATAAAGAAAAGCACAGACATAATAAATAGCTTGGTTGCAGCACCATTAGACGTGGGGCAGCTGAGGGAGGATGTAATGTAAAAGTTTGAGGAGTGGCTGCAAATGAGATACTCCTGACATTTTGGTGGGCGTGGGGTTCATTTTGGTTGCTGTTTATTTTTCCTTGTTTTGCTGCCACCAGTATCTTTTCCTTTGTTCCAGTCATAGCACCCACTCTCTCCTTTAGGGGATCTGTCTTTTCTGATGGTCATGTTCCAGTTCTCCCCTACTCAATGTGGAAGTTGTTCAAAACATTGTAACTAGAACTGCCCCCGTGATGAGCTCAACACCCCTGGGTTAATGCATGTAGGGATCTGAGTCAGGACTTGCACATCCTAGGAGAGACGCTTGCACGTCCAGTGTTCATTGCAACAATTGCAACAATTGTGAAGATAACGAGTCAGTCTAGATGTCTATCAGCAGATGAATAGATTTTTCAAACAAAATAAATATACATGTGGTGGTTTAATTGAGAGTGGCCCCATGGGCTCATATATTTGAATGCTTTGTATCCAACTGGTGGAACTGTTTGGGGAGAATTAGAAGGTGTGGCCTTGTTGGAGAAGGTGTGTCACTGGGGTAAGAGTACCCTCTCTCTCTCTGTCTCTCTCTCTCCCTGTCTCTGTCTCTCTGTCTCTGTCTGTGTGTGTGTGTGTGTGCCTGCGCGCGCGCACGGACACGCTTCATTGTTGTCTCAGCCTGTAAGCTCTCAGCTCCTGTTCCAGCTTCCACCTGCTTGCTGTCACTCTGTCTGCCACTCAATTAGACATCACTTTCAAACATGGCCGCTTCCTTCTATAAACTAACTTTACCTTCATTGTTTGGGATTTAAAGGTGTTTACTAAACATGTGTCTATATTCTAGCCAGATGGATAAAGATGTTATGCTAAGGCTTAGCCATACCACAACTGGAAATGGGTTTTTACAGGAAACAACACAATCTTGGGGTTCACAGTGTGGTCAAATATACTGCAACACCAGAAATCATGTAAAAGCTGGGAACGATAAGGTTTTTCTGTAATCTCAGTGTGCCTACCTCCAGGTGAGAGGCAGAAACAGGAGAGTCCCTCAGAGTCGTGGGCCAGCTAGCCTGTGGAAATCCATGGAAAACAAGAGACCCTGTCTCAGACAAGATGGAAAGTATAAACCAGCACCCAAGGCTGTCCTCTGATCTCCGCATAGACACCATGGCATGCGTGTACCCATGATCACAGATGGAAGCATATCTCAACAACAACGACAACAAACAAAAAACAAAAAAAAAACAAAACAATGACAACAAAAATCCTCACATTATTTTCAAGGAGAGAAGACATGTTTTCCCTTCCAGCCCAAGTGATGGCCCAATGATTAAGAGGGATACCTGCCCTTCCAGATGACTGAGTTTATCTCCCCACACCCAGGTTAGTTACAGCTCATGGCCAGCTGTAACTCCAGCTCCAGAGGATCTGATGTCTCTAGCTCCATGGGCAACTGAATTCACATGAACATGTCCACCCACATACTTCTACATAATTAAACAACAGCAAAACTCATGATTGGTGGAGGAGGGGCAGGTTAAACACAGGGTTTCTCTGTGTAGCCTTGGCTGTTCGGCTACTTGAGCTATAGACCAGGTTGGCCTCGAACTTGGAGATCCGTGTGTCTGCTCCCCTATTGTTGGGACCAAAGGCATTTACCATCATCACCCGGTGAGCAATAGGAATTTTTAAAAAGAGTTTTCTCTTACAAAATTATGGACATCCACACAGTTTCATACTATTAGCAGAAAGCCGAAGCATCCCATAGACTGGCCCATAGAATATCTTTAGGAACTCACAGTACAGCTAATTCTGTGGTCACAAGGATATAGGTGTTCATCTTGTTTTTCTCTTGCTTCTTTTAAAAATAATTTTTAGTTTACAACATTACGGGTTCATTATGACATATTCAGGCATACAAACCATAAATGGCTCATATTGGCTCCCCACCCACCCTGATCCAGCCCTTTCTCACTTCCTCCAAATAGTTCCTATCTATTGCTATGTCATATACGTGTGTATGTATGTGTATACCCAAAAGTATATCACATATCAAAATATGTAATCGCTTTTCTTCTTCACCATTACCCTCTGTGGTCCCTTCCCCCTCCCTTTAGACTCCTCCCTCCTCATCGCAGCCTGTACCATGTGATATTTATCTCCCTCGATCTAACTTCTTATCTTTAACATGATCATCTTCATTTCTGATGTCATCATCATGACATTCCTGAAAAAGTCACCTTTTCATTCTTTCCAGGTGAACAAAACTCCTTTGTGGAAATGTACCACGATGTCTCAATCCATCTGTCTCTTGATGAACACCTAGGCAGATTCTATTCTAGCTGTAGTAATATTACATTTAATATTATGTAGTATCATGGTTTTACTGGAATACTTCATGCTACATCATATGTGACAAGTGCTGAAATCCACTATATCAAAACTTCAGTCCTGTTCCCAAAGCCCCTGGGGTGAGAAACATAGTAATATAGCCCCACTCATCAAGGAGACAATCGGTCAAACCCATTGCTCAAGTTCTTTTTTGGTTGGTTGGTTGTTGTTGTTTTGCTTTTGTTTTTGTTTGTTGTGGTTGGGACAGCTTCCTACACTGTAGCCCCTCCTGGTCTGTAACTCACTATATAGACCAGGCTGACCTTAAACTGACAGATATCTACCGACTTTGCTTCTGTACATACCCTGAATATTGGCTAATTTCAAAGTCAACTTGTTTAACACCAACATAGTGTCAATGCCTTGTGCTGTGTTTTCAAAGGTTTAATTTTGACCTATTTAGAAGATTTTAACACCAAAACAAAACCTTTGGATAAAAAAATTCTTCACAAGCACACACACAAAGAACAATGAAAAGGAATAGAGCAAGGAAGGAAGGAAGGAAGGAGGGAGGGAGAGGGAGGAAGGGAGGGAGGGAGGGAGGGAGGGAGGGAGGGAGGGAGGGAGAAAAGAAAGAAAAGTGTGGTAATACAGGTTTTAATCCCAGCTCATAGATGGAGAAGCCAGGCAAATGTCTGTGAGTTCAAAGCCAGCCTAGTCTGCATAGTAAGTTCCAGATAAGTCAATACTATATAGTAAGGCCTTGTCTTTTAAAAATAAAACAAAACAAAAACAAAACAACAACAACAAAAAAAACCCTCTTCAGTCATACCATCATGATTTCTCCGTATCTTTTGACCAAAGTGTGTGGTATCTTTGCAATAGCATCTGACCAGTAAGTTCTGGGCGGTAACCTAAAGCAATGTCAAAGTTAAGTAAAAACAGGACCTGGAGCAACGGCTCAGCAGTTAAGAGCATTTGCTGCTCTTGCAGAGGACCTGGGTTCAGTTCCCAGCACCCACAGGACTGCTCACGACTGTCTGTAAGTCCAGTTTTAGAGCATCTCCTCCCTCTTCTGACCTCAATGGGTGTCTACAGGCAAGCAATGCATACAGGTACACTCAGGAGCACCCACATACACATGAAATTAAATAAATAAATATTTTAAAGAAAAAGAATAAAGGAGAAAGGGAAAGAACAAGAAATGTAAGAAAGGATGTTCAGTAATTAAAAGTGTATAACAGATAAATGTCAGAAGGGATTAGAAATGTATAAGAACATACTACTGAAAATAGAGCAAACATTTTAAGGGGAAAATGGCAAATGGCACTGGAGTAGCTCCTTTCTGGTCCTCTGAATCCAGAGTCTTTTGTACAAAGTGTCTGATTCTTCTTACCTGGCAGGTGAGTCCTGCTCTGGGTTATTATCCTGTTTCTCCATGCTTTTCAACTCTCCTGTCACCCTTTATGGATTTATGATATTTTGCCACTTTCTCTTTCTGGAATATAGTCTCTTCTTGGCTCTTCAAATTCACCACCACACAGAGCAGTGGCTTCTTGGCTTTTTGGCTTCTCATCCTCCATGTTTACCAAAATAAAATCACTAAA
>NW_021604679.1:2647149-2651182 GCF_004785775.1 Grammomys surdaster
TTCTCTCTCTCCCCCCTCCCCCTCTCCCTCTTCCCCCTCTTCCCCTCTCCCTTTTTCCCTCTCTCTCTCTCCCTCTCTCTCCACATCCAACAACCAGGGAACACTGAAAACCCACTCTCATTTGAAAACCTAATAACCTATCAGCTGGTCCTATTGCCTGCTCACCTCCCACATGCCATTCGCTGGGAAGGGGTGTGGGGGGGAGGTTTTCTCTGGTTTTAGCCATTACATTCAGGTTCCCTTACTTCTCTTCCTAAACCACTTAGAAACCATCTAACAAGGATTTGAAACAAGCAGCCCCAGCCTCTCCTCCATCACTACCTACTACCTCGGAGACTCAATCTTAGATCATTGTAAATCTTTGCCTTTCCCTCTGTATGCCGACCAGTCCTCAGAGCACCTCACCACCAGCACCGTCCGGCTGGGATGCTGCCCCAGCCGTCACAGTGCTTCAGGATGGGCTCTCTGTCCCCATGTTTCCCTCATTTTTCTCTCTTTCCTAACCTCTCTTTCCAAAATGCTTATTTCACTCTCCCACCCTAGAGGCAGTGTGCCTTTACTAGCTTCTCAGAATTTTCAAGTAATTCCATTATGAGCTATTTTAAGAGCATAAAAATCTTCAAAGTAAAATATGAAAACAAAACAAAAAGAAAGGATCGCAGTTGTCAGCTTCTCTTTTCAACAAAATAAACGATACCCTACCACGAGAACTAGGTCCGTTGTTGCTCACCGCCCGAGATCTTCAAGCTACGTGCCCATGAGTTCCCATTTAGACTTTTGTAATCAGAGATAACAGCAATGGCCTCAAAATGGAGGACTACTTCATCTTGGTATTCTCACCCAGTATAAGCAAGATACTGACAACATTATCATGCAATGCTTTGGATTCGAAGCCGCCAGAATGCCTACAGTGTTTCCCATCTCAAAAGCCCTGGGCAGCCTCTGCATAGCAGCAATAGAACCCAGGCATCCACAAGAGAAAATGAAGCACTATATGAGGAGGAAGAGCTGGAGTCCGATTCAAATGATGAAGTGGAGTGCGACCTGAGAAATAAGGAAATCACCGAGGAGTTCCCTCCACCAGTACTTCGAACAGACTGAGAGGCACAGAGAAGAGAGACGGCAACAGCAGCAGTTGGCCGCAGAGCACCTGAATGACTATGTGAACTCAGACCATGGCCTATACTTCAACCACCACAGGTCAGTGGAGCCCCCATCTGAGAAGCCCTAGGAGCGGGACCAAGCAGAGATGAAATGCTTGTATGGTTACAGTGCTCCCAAGATCCTGGCCATGGAGGCTGCTATGCAGTTGAGCTTTGATAAGCACTGTGACAGAAAGCAGCTGAAGTACTGGCCTGCCATTCCCCTGAAGTTCTGAATTCTGGGCACTGGGACCCTGGGCAATGCCTCACAGTCCCTAGCCTTTCCCTCTTCATCTCTTCTGGACATTTTTCAGAGAAAGACGCCTATATACTGATATGGAGGATATAGTCTGTCAGCAGGAGGTATACTGTTGCCAACACAAGGAATGTTCACTGACAAAGTGATAATTGTATGTTTTGGACTGGCTCACAATTTTTTCTTTAACAGTCCAGTTCAATTTGAAATTATTGCCTAGAGATACTGCCTATTGTTTTGCATTTTTAATTTCCTTCTTTACACTGTCCAGAAAGTCATAAAAGCCTTAAGCCACGTGTCATTTATTTCTACATTTTTTAGACCAGTTTTCATACAGCACATGCTAGCTACAAACTCTTAAATCTCCCTGCTTCCATCATCCAAACGCTAGCTGATAGGTTTACACCGCCTACACTGGGCTTCTGTCCACATATTTTTTTAAACTGTAGCTCTTTAGATCCCTCTGAAAACGATGCAAGTGAACAGTAAAACAAGTGGTACTTGATACTCAGCTAGGTGTTAGTCCATATGCTCTATTAAGAGACCTGAGAGTAAGCCGGGTGGTGGTGACGCACGCCTTTAATCCCAGCACTTGGGAGGCAGAGGCAGGCAGATTTCTGAGTTCGAGGCCAGCCTGGTCTACAGAGTGAATTCCAGGACAGCCAGGGCTACACAGAGAAACCCTGTCGGAGGAAAAAGAAAAAAAGAGAGAGAGAGAGAGAGAGAGACCTGAGAGTAAATACTCTGGGCTTAGCAGGCCATGTTGTCTGTGTCATAACTGCCTGACCCTGTCTTCATAGCATAAAAACAGTCATTGTTATTGAATAAACAAATGAATGTGACTGTGTTTCAATAAAGCTTTATTTGTAAAAAAAATAAAATAAATGATAAACATGGACTCCCCTTGGATGGAACTCAGAAGTCCTAGTCTCAAGCCTCTTCTCAGGAATAAGCATGGTCTTGATTCTAGAGGTCACAATGCCAATGCATATGTGATTTTCATGCATATTATATGTGATATAACATTATATATGCATACAATGATTTTTTTCAGGGTTAAAAACTTTATACTGTAACTTATATAGCATTCAATAACTTCTTTTTGGTCAAATTTCCAGCATTGCTCTAAGATTTATTTATTTCTATTTTATGTGTTTGAGTCTTGCTGGCCTGTACCCATGCACACCACATGTGTGCCTTGTGCCCAAGGAGGCCAGAGAAGGACACAGAATTCCCTGAAAATGGAATACAGGCAACTGAGCAAGCCTTGTGGCGGATGGGATCTGAAATCGGTCCTCTGTTAGAGCAGCCAGTGCTCTTAACCACGGAGCCATCTCTGCAGCCTCCTCTGACATTACTGTTGCCAGATCAAAAGCAATGGCTTCGTGTCTCTTTCTGAAGGACATTTTAGCCATTCCAAGCATTTTCTAGCTGCAGAGATGTTGCAGTGGGTGTTCTGCTTTCTCCGTGTGTACACTCTCTTCAAATTGTGTGAGCTCAGGACAGCTTTACATGGCAGACTGAGCAATGTTTCCTTAGGACATTTCATATAGCATATCATCTCCTCCCCATCCCCCTCTTCTGTTCTCCCTCACCACCTAAACAGTCTCCTGTCTACTTTTGTATCATAATTCGTACTTTTTTCAAGTCTGTGTTCTGCATACAAGAGGAAATGTGGTATTTTTTCCTGAATCTAACTCATTTCTCTTAAGACAATAATCTCCAATTATACCCATTTTCCTGCAAATAGCATAATTTTGTTCTTTTTATGGATGAGCAAAACTCTATAGTGTACATAGTCCATGTTTTATTTATCGATTCCTCTGTTGACAGACATACAAGCTGATTCTATAACTTAGCTATTTTGAATAGGTCACAGTATACATGTATGCGTACTATCTCTGTGATATGCTAAGCCAGATTTCTTCAAATACACATCCAAGAGTAGCATAGCTGGTTCACATGTTTTTGTTTTTTAAGAAACCCCATACATTTTCACAGTGGCTGTGCTAGTTAACATTCCTATCAGAAATGTGTGAGTACCCCCCACCAACACCCATCCTCATCAACCCCGGGGTACTCTTGATAATTGCCACCTTCTGATGGAACACTGACATAATTCTTTTTTTTTTTTTTTTTTTTTTTTTTTGGTTTTTCCAGACAGGGTTTCTCTGTGTAGCCCTGGCTGTCCTGGAACTCATTCTGTAGACCAGGCTGGCCTTGAACTCAGAAATCCACCTGCCTCTGCCTCCCAAGTGCTGGGATTAAAGGCGTGCGCCACCACTGCCCGGCTTCACTGACATAATTCTGTTTGCATTGCCCCAAATGCAAAATGTAGAACATACTTGTATATATTTATTGGTCATATACATGCCTTTGAAGAACTATCAATTCAATTCATCTTCTCATGTACTGATTAGATGTAGGGATTTGGGGCTTGTTTTTGGTTTTTTGATATTTGGTGCTCAGTTTCTTAAATTCTTTTATATTGTACATATTAATTTCCTGCCAGGTATAAAGAGGACAAGGATTTTTTTCCCATTCTGAAGGGCATCTCCTCACAGCCTTTTCCTTTGCTATGCAGAAACTTGTTTTGTTTTGTTTTGTTTTGTTTTGTTTTGTTTTGTTTTGTTTT
>NW_021604679.1:2651192-2666207 GCF_004785775.1 Grammomys surdaster
TTGTTTTGTTTTGTTTTGTTTTGTTTTGTTTTGTTTTGTTTTGTTTTGTTTTGTTTGTTCTTGGAGACAGGGTTTCTCTGTGTAGCCCTGGCTGTCCTGGAACTCACTCTGTAGATCAGGCTGGCCTCGAACTCAGAAATCTGCCTGCCTCTGCCTCCCAAGTGCTGGGATTAAAGGCATGAACCACCACTGCCCGGCATGCAAATTTATCCAATACCATTTGCCAATTCTTGCTGCTATTTCCTAAGGGTTTTGATGGGGGTGGTTTTGTTCTTGTTTGTCAAGACAGGGTTTTTGTGTGTAACAGCAGTGGCTGTCCTAGAACTTGCTTTGTAGACCAGGCTAGCCTCAAGCTCACAGAGATCCACCTGTCTCTACCTCTCAAGTGCTGGGATTGAAGGTGTGCACCGTCACACCTGACCCTATTTCCTAGTTTATTGGTGTCGTTTTAGGAAAGTCCCGATATACACATGTAACTTCTTTTCAAAATTTAAGTTGTATATGTATGTGTATGTGTGTGGGTGCATGTGTGGGCATAAATGCCACAGTATGTATATGAAGGTCAGGGGACAGCAAGTGGGAGTCAGATCTCTACTTCCACCAGGTGAGGGAAAGAGATGGAACTCAGGTCATAAGACTTAGCAGCAAGCACCTCTGCCCACTGAGCCATATCATCAGCCCCTGAGCCTATACCATAGTTTTTTGCCTATATGTTCCATCTGTTTCAGGGTTTAGCTCAGTGGGAGAACATTTCTATTGTTTGCAAGGTCCTACGTTGAATCTCCAGCCCTGTAAAAAAAAAAAAAAACACCAAAAATACCTGAGGACAGCAAAGAACACCTGTTTAAGTGTGCTGTATCAATGCTTTCCACATTAGACAACAGACAGAAATGTTTATTAATTAAAATCTCCAGAATGCAGCACATTGACCATCACAGCAATGATGTCATCATTCATTGGGTAGTCCCTGAAAAATCCACTGTACCTGGAAGAAAAGGAAGAATATCAGATACAGTCCTGGCACCTCTACGGAGCATGTGACGGCACAAGTAAGCCTCAGTGGGGCCACTGGAATCTGGATCATATTCTAAGAGCTGCTACTTAAGAAGTGCAAATGGTCTTGAATCCCAGAGTTAACATGATATGGCCAAATTGGGAATTAATAACATCTTATTCTAATTTCCATTTTCCTGGTTTTGAGGTAATTGTTTGTGTGTGCTTGTGTGTGTGTATGTGTGAAACCAGAGACTTTCACACACATGGTGCATATACTTAGGTACATACCCATTAATAAAAAATTAAATTCGCCAGGCGGTGGTGGCGCACGCCTTTAATCCCAGCACTTGGGAGGCAGAGGCAGGTGGATCTCAGAGTTCGAGGCCAGCCTGGTCTACAGAGTGAGTTCCAGGACAGCCAACCCTATACAGAAAAACCAAATAAATAAATAAATAAATAAATAAATAAATAAATTCCTAAAAATAAATTATAAACAATGCATTTAAATAACATTTCTGCCAGGCAGAGTTGGTATATGCATTTAATCCCAGCATGCAAGAGGAAGAGGCAGAAAAAAAAGAAAGAAAGAAAAGGAAGGAAGGGGAGAGACAGAGACAGAGAGACACAGAGAATTTTTGAGAAAAGAACAGATAGATTTTAATTTTAATTAAAATTAATTTTAGAGTAACTTTTAGGAAAGAAAAATATAGTCAGTGGAATTAAAAACTTAATGGCTGATTTAAACAACAGATTGGCCATAGGTCAAGGAAAAAGTTCAGGACAATGCTTTAGAGAAAATAACCCAAAATACAGCTCAAACACACACACACAAAATGTGTCACATACACACATGCAACATACACATGGTCACTTATACACACATATACACCTACACACACACATACATGCACGAGCACACACGCAGGCGCGCATACATGCACACAAGTACACACACACACACAAATACACACACACACATATAGAGGTACTGACATGTACATCCACATGGGTGAGTGTTCAAAACAAGCACCAACAGTACCTCCCATGGGATTCCATTTATATGACATTCTAAAAGGAGCAAAATCTGAGTCATTGTTGCCAGGAGCTGGAGCAGGATACGGGCACTCACTGTACTATGACCTGGAGTGATGCAAACCTTCTGTGCTGATTGCACAACTGCACATGGTCACTGAACTTGTGAACTTCATTACTTGTAAAAAAAAAAAAAAAAGTGCTACTTTACTAGGCATGGTCTCACATACTTTCAATCCCAGCACTTGGGAGGCAGAGGCAGGTCAATCTCTGTGAGTTTGAGGCCAGCCTGGTCTACCGATCAAGTTCCAGAGCAAGCAGGGCTACATAAAATCAAACAAACAAATAAATGTTAATTGCAATATACAAATCATACCTCAATAAAATATGACTTTCAACGATTTTAAGGGTTGGGCATAGAGGCACACATTTTTAATGACAGCACTTAGGTGGCAGAGGCACAAAGTCCTGTCCTATAAGTTCAGAGTCAACCTGGTCTACATAGTGAGTTCCAGTCTAGCCAGAGATATACAGTGAGAGGAAGTTACAGTGAGATTTAGTCTAAAAATAAATACATGAAATTGAAGAATCCCTGAGTAGTGATTCATATGCGTAAACCTAGCTCTCTGGAAAGTGAGGCAAGGGGATTGCTGTGAGTTCAAGGCCAGCTTGGCTATACAGCAAGACTCTATCTCAAAAAAGCAAAACCAGGGTCTAGAGAGATGGCTCATCAGTTAAGAGCACTTCAGAGAATCCAAGTTTGGTTCCCAGCACTCACATTGGGCAGTTCATAACTGCTTGAACCTCCAGCTCCACTGCTCTCTTCCGGCCTCTGTGGGCACTGGGAACACTTGTTCACATATCCAGACATATACACTGCACTGGCTAGGTTTATGTCAACTTGACATAAGTTGACTAGAGTCATCAGAGAGGTCAATTGATAAAATGCCTCCATAAAATCTGGCTATAGGATATTCTCTTAATTAGTGACTTATGGGGGAGGCCCCAACCCATTGTGGGTGGTGCTACCCCTGGGCTGATGGTCCTGCATTCTATTAAAAAAAAATAGGTTGAGCAAGCCACAAGGAGCAAGCCAGTAAGCAGCACCCTCCATGGCCTCTGCATCAGCCCCCGCCTCCACCTTCCTCCCTTGTTTGAATTCCTGTCCTGACTTCCTTTGATGAGAAACTGGGATGTGGAAGTATAAACTCAATGAACCCTTTTCTCCCCAAGTTGCTCTGCTCATGGTATAGAGACCATGGCTTTTGTTTATAGCAATAAAAAACATAACTGAGACATACACATAAATAAAAATAAATCTGAAGAAAAGAGAAAACAACAACAACAAAAATAGATTGATTTTCTTTGTTTTTTTAGAAGTTGAAGATATGGCTCCAGGTATACACTTAGCTATCATGCATGACGTCTTGGGTTTGATCCCCACTGAAGCAATAATGATTGATTTTGAACCCCATTCCTATATTGATACAATTTTTTTGTTGTTGTTTTGTTTTTGGAGACAGGGTTTCTCTGTATAGCCCTGGTTGTCCTGGAACTCACTCTGTAGACCAGGCTGGCCTCGAACTCAGAAATCTGCCTGCCTCTGCCTCCCAAGTGCTGGGATTAAAGGCATGCGCCACCACCACCTGGCTTGATACAATTTTTTATTTAATAAATTACTTAGCCTGGTCTACAGAGTGAGTTCCAGGACAGCCCGGGCTACACAGAGAAACTCTGTCTCGAAAAACCAAAATAAATAAATAAATAAATAAATAAAGTACTTGATAAAAATTCCCATGTTGATGTGGTCCAAAACGGTTGTATGTTCAGCCCTAAGCAGGACATTTATACTGCTCTCTCTAAGGCTTAAGGAACATCATGGAAAACAGAGCAGAGACTATGTATAGCTGGACCATAGGGAAAAGGGCTGCAAACCGCTCTTCAGACATCACAGCCTCAGAATCATGACCTCACAGCAGCTACAGCTGCCTACACGGGGCCTGTCAACTGTCAATCACAGGTTACAGAGGGTCCCATAGTACCCTGCCCATCCCTACTGGGTGATGGGCTATCTGTGGATTGTGGGAGAAGAGGAGTCATTATTTTCCATTGTACATCCACTGAGAAATCAACCAGGCTCCAATGATTATTTCCAAGGCTCACGGATGGATCATAAAACAAAACGGAAGGACATGAGTGTGGGAAAATAAGAGGTAGGGAGTCTGCACAGGTCTGAGAGAAAGAAGAGGAGGCTGGGCACAGAAGCCATCATAATCCTAGCAAATTATATGAATGCAGTAGTGGGCGGGAACAGTGGATTCCCTGTGAGGGAGGTAAGAAAGGCCAGGAGGTTGGGGAGGCACACCTCCAGTGTGTCTGCGATGGGTTTGCACAGAGCACTAACTAAGAGGGGTAAAGACACCCCAAAGACCATGGACCCAGAGAGAATGCAAGGACATCAAGAAGGACAGGACAGGTGACATCAAGATGGACAGGGCAGGTGATCTGCTTTCTCTGCATCTCGGCCTACACTGGTCTGCTCTGTCCTGCTTCACTCTCCCTGAACTGAACCCTCTGAAATCAGGAACCAGGATCAATTGTTCTTCCTTTTAAGGGTTTTGTCAAGTATTTAATCATCAAATGCAAAAAAAAAAAAAAAAGCCCATAAACCATTTTTAAAATCTTGCAAACTCACTGGCCCATAATAAATATTCTGCTGACTCGTAGATAAAAACTATTGTTTTTGCAGTTTAAGAAAATATGATCTCTTGTGCATCTTCTAGAACTAATATCTATGATCATGCATCTTCAGTCAAGGGTCAAAACAATTTCACCTAAGACTATCAGGCGGATGTGTTTATTCTTTCCCTGTCTACAAGCCCACGTATCAGGCACTCTGTAGACGTCGCTCCGCACGGCCCAGTACCGATGCCACCTCTAGCTTTAGTCTATTCTTTAGAAAGCACAGGGATGAGTGTACATTATCATCTCTTAGAGCAAATGGCACTCAGCTTGACCAAGTTTAATGTCCATATAAAAATCAGAAATGCTACAAATTGGGGCATATAGAAGCTTCTCTCATCTCTCTCTCCTTCAGGCTCTGGCTGCCATCCGAATCCTCCATCCCCACGCCGAGCTCCATCTGACCACTTTCTATCTAGAAAGCTCATTCTCAGTGAAATACTTGAATCAGAACTAATTACAGCAGTAACTGAAATGGTCCTGGGGATGTGTGCACTGCACAACAAGGATACTTTTACTGGGTTACTTAGCCGTGCTGTGCCCGGGGTCTGTTAATGTACTCTGCCAGGCTTCAGTGCAGACATACTTCAGCAAATGTAACTCTGCAGTTAAAGTAATAGAGGGCCAAAGGAGCCTGGAGAAATAAAGAGTCAAATTCATCTCCTTGGAAATATGTTTGAAAACAATCCACTAATGGGAGTACAGGATTGAAGAGGTTTATTTCAGGGTGGATGGCAAAGCTTAGGCGAAGCTCAGGTTTGCAGCCTGTCCTCACTCTTCTGCAGTCTCCATCTTACCTCAGTGTTCAAAGGGAACCAGAAGCAGCTCAGAGCAAGATGATGTGCTGGGGCTGTGGTGTTCACGCTCCCTTGGCACACAGCACCAGACCAAGAGGGATGATGGGCAAGGCCGTGGCTTGCCTTCTTTTTACCCCATGGTAAACACAGGCCCCTTGCTCTCTGAAGAAGTCCAGTAAGGTATTGCCAAACCTAACCGTTGTCAGCTTCTAGCTAATTGCATTATAGAAAAAAATAGAAGACTGAGCACGCAGGAGGTGCAGGCAGTGTCTGAAGACAGGCATGTAGCATGGGGGTCAACATTTTGGACCACAAATCAGAATTTAATATATAACATTTAATATATAATATAATTTTTTTTCTATTTAAGAACTGTGTGACTTTCGACCCTTGAAACCAAAAAGTACCCACTTACAAGGACAGAATAAAAGCTGACAGTTTACCTCAGTAGTGAAGGAACTGCCTGTAATACTTAGGGCTTGGATTCAGACACAGGGGTATGGGGAGGCCTGACAGGCATCATGGAAATGATTGCCTGAGATAAGACAAGTAGAGTATCAGAGTTTCACTCTGGAGAGTAAACATTCATTAAAATGTATATATCTTGCTGGGTATGGTGATATACAACCTTTAACCAGGAGACAGAAGCTGAAGGATCTATATGAGTTCAAGGCCAGTCTGGTCTATATAGTGAGTTCCAGGACAGCCAAGGCTATGTAGTCATACACACCCCTCCTCCTGCATCTCAAAAACAAATATACAACAACAAAAAGTGTCCCTGTCTTAGTAGATTTGGAGACCCTAACTGAAGTTAAAAACTGCTTAAGTCTTTTAAGAGATACTTTCAGATACAGTAAAGGGCCTGGGTCAATGAACACTATCATTTATTCCCCAAGCACTGATAAATTCATGGAAGATGGGAATAAAAAAAAACAAATTCTGTTCTAGAATTGCTATATTTTCACGAAGCATTTAAAATCCAGACATATCGAGAAGTCAAGGATTGTAACATTTAGGGGATCAGAGCCAGCTCCATAGATATTGATGGAGTCACATACTGTGTGTCTTGTTTATGATCTACTGTGTCCCATGCACTTATCCAGAGAACTACAAAGAATTTTCTCACTATTACAAATTTAAAAGAATTCCAAATTCAGGATCTATCACTGAAAATAAATTTAGTAGTTTTAAACCTATCTTACCATCAGGTGCAACTGTGAAATTTTTCTGGAAGTAGGGGATAGATAAGACTAAAAATCCCCAGTGGTGGGACCTGGGAAATTCAAGTTTAAAGAAAAAACTCAAGAAATTATGAAGATCAGTTAGGTTTAGAAACCACTCTCATCTACCCAGCATTACAGTAACCATATACCATGTATAAATTTCTACTTGGGATTAGACAGTTGGCTCTGCAGTTAAGAGCAATTACTGTTCTTACAGAGGACCTGAGTTTAGTTCCCAGTAACCTCATAGCATCCTGGCATCCATAGGTACCAGGCATGCACATACATGCATGCCGGCAAAACATCCACCCATACACATAACTCTAAAAATGTTTCTACTGTGGACAGACAACATACACAATCTCTTTTCCTTATAATTACACTTAAATTCTTGCTGAAGGTTAGTGTCTTAGTTACTTTTTTTATTTCCAAAACGCCGTGTCTAAGGCAACTTAGAAAATATTTTATTTGGGGTTCACGGCCCCAGAGGGTTATGGTCCATGGACATCATGGCGGTGGGGCGTGGCAACAGCCAGGCAAGCATAGCTCTGGAGCAATAGTGAGAGCTGGCATTCTGATCCACAAAACAGGAAGCTGCAAAAAGAGAAGACTGGGAACCTGTGAGTCTTTTAAAACCTCAAAGCCCATCCTGATCTATTCAGTTACTTTCTTTGTTAGGCAAGAGCCAGGAAAGGAAGAACATATAACCCACTAGTTAACACTGTTATCTTCTCAGGCTACTTTGTATAAGGATGGAGACCTGGAGGGGATGTTATTATCTTGCCAGTGAAGCTACTCTGTCTAAATAACATGGCTGTTCTCTCTAATCTTGATTTCTCAGAAAGCCAGAGTAACTGGGTGGCTTGGTAAGATGAAGCATAAAACAGGAGTGGCTCCATTTTAATTTTGAGTCTTTTATTTGGGGGAACACTATAGAGCTCCGTCCAGAACAGTGGTCTGGGGTTGTGAATAGTAGCAAACACCTGTCGTCTCAGCAAAGGCCTCCAAGTTTAAGATTTTTTTTTTTTTTTTTTTTTTTTTTTGGCCAGGCCGTGGTTGCACATGCCTTTAATCCTAGCACTTGGGAGGCAGAGGCAGGTGGATTTCTGAGTTCAAGGCCAGCCTGGTCTACAGAGTTAGTTCCAGGACAGCCAGGGCTACACAGAGAAACCCTGTCTCAAAAAACCAAAAAAAAAAAAAAAAAAAAAAAAGATTTTTTTTTTTATTTCGAACAAATAAAGTTCTCTTATAATGGCTTGATCAAGCCTCACCAGCTGCCGTTAATTACCTCCAAATCCTTCTAAGGGCCAGGCCTCCAGGATTTCCACCCAGCCGTATGCCTACGTTTTCACAAGCCGAATGGTTCCACCATTTTTTTAATCTGCAGCCCATGGTGGTGCAGGCCTGCTATCCCAGCCTTTGGGAAACTGAAATCAAACAAGAGTTACGTGCTGAGACCATCTCAAAAATGAACTAAACAATAAACAAATGGAGCTTCGAGTAATTTCATTACTACTGCTTGCTTCCAGATTCCTAGCAACAACCACTTGGATTTTAATCAAAATTTTTCACTTTCTAAATGACTGTTCCTCAGAGAAAATGTAGCAATTGAACAGTCTGTCAAAAGATCAAGGGAGATAAGCCAGCCTCTGACGCTATGCACAGCTTCACTCTCAGTTAACATTGGCAGCCTGAAGACATAGCTAATCCCCTTATAAATAGTTGTTCTTCTAAATTGCCAGAAAATTGAGAGGATTAAAAGACAATAGAGCTATAAAAGTTAGTGCCTCCACAATAAAAGTCAGCTACAGACCTCTCGTGATTAACTTCCTCTCGCTCATGTAAATCACACGATGTCACCGGATCTAAGCCACAGATGACATGGGAAGGAGAGAGGAGTCATCACAAATCACACACTGCATGAACTTCACTTACAGAAACACAGATGTTTAGGGGACTTCAAAATCGTTTGGTTGGCTCTCAGCCTAGATGTCATCTTAGAAAGCTCTAGGTCTCAACTGGTGAGTAGAGAAAGCAGATACACAGTCTGAAGAACAATAGAAGACAGACAGGTAAAACAAGGTCAACTGGAATGGAGGGAATACTCCCAAAATACCAACACTTGGGAGCCCAAGGCAGGAGAGCTGAGAGTTCCAATCCAGCCTGAGCTATCTAGAACAGGGTCCTCTCAATTATGTGTGTGGGGGGGGAGGGGGGGCAGGGGCAGGATGGTAGAAAGTTTGGTCCAGGCAGGCATTATCCAAACTCATACCCACAAGGCCAACAGGAGAATTAACCCAACTAAAAACAGAAAACTGCCCAGCCTAAATCACAAATCTAAGGATTCATGAGCAAAATAAATGTGTATTATTAATACCATTCTTTTATTAAGGTTCCCACAAGAGAGGTAAAGGTCGTTTGAAGGTGATTTGAACATTAAACAAATCTGAATGTGTAACAAAACTTTTCTATTTTGTTACGTAAGTGGCACAGCCCTTGTTCTCACCGGGCTTCAAACTCCAGGGAAGGAACCAAGATGTAACAAGTTCAAAGTTACCTGTGCAAAAGCCCTGTGGTAGGAAGGAGTTTGGTATACCTGAAGAATTGAAGACCAAAGCTGCAAAATAAGGAAGGTAGATGAGCCTGGGTCTGAAAGACCCGGAAATAAAGAGGCAGGAGGTTGCTGAGCCTTGAAGCCATGAGTGTTTGTCCTAAGAATAATGAGGGGTTTATTATTATTATTATTATTATTATTATTATTATTATTATTATTTGAGTAACCCGAAAGGGATTGTCTTTAGGGAAAAACAAAAACAAAAAAACCCTGTACATTCAGTGGAACCATTAGGAAACGCAGCCTTACTGGAGGAAGTGAGAAACTGGGTCCTAGCATTGAGATTTTACAGCCCAGATCCACTGGCTATCCTGTCTCTGTTCTTGCTGTCCTGACGACAGGATGTAACCAGCCACCTTATGCTCCTACCACCACACCTTCCACATCATAGTGTACTGTACCCCTCAAACGCTCAGCCAGCACAGACCCTCCCTTCCTTAAATTTCTTCTTCCTGGTTACTTGGTCATAGCAACCAGAAAGGTAACAAACATGGTTGCATTCTCTCCTGAAGTCAAGCACGGAGTTGAGATCAGGCATATCTTTGATGGAGACTTGGGTCTCGGCAAATGTCAGGCAACTGAGGCTGCTGGAGAAGCAGATATGTGACTCACAACAGAGAGGAAGTGAATGAGCTCTCAGAACACCAAGGATTCGTGGCTACAGAGAAGTGTGTAGACTTGAGAAAGACTAGGGCCAGAGAAGAGCAAAGGGGAGAAGGGGGCAAGCCATTGGGGCCAATAGAGAACCACAAGAAGCAGTGGTCCGCAGAGTCTGATTCGGTGTGGAATTCAAGTAAAATGAGACCCTTCTGTACAAGCTATACCAAAGAAGTCCAGCTGCTCTAGAGCCTGGGGCATGAAGACCATCAGTTAGAGGCCGGCCTGGACTCTACAGGGAGATCCAGTTTCAAAATATTTTTTTTCATAAAGAAGTTGAGAAGTAAAGAAATAAAGACAGCTAGAATAGGCAATTCTTTTTGTTGGTGATGGTTTGGTTTGGTTTTTCAAGGCAGGGTTTCTCTGTGTAGCTCTGGCTGTCCTGGAACTGGCTCTGTGGACCAAGCCGGGCTCGAACTCAGAAATCCCCCTGCCTCTGCCTCCCAAGTGCTGGGATTAAAGGCGTGCGCCACCACCGCCCGGCTACAATGATTTCTAAAATAGAACTGTGAAGAGAGAAACTATCAAAAGCGGTGGATGGCCCTTCTCCTGTTCACCTACCACCTTTTCGTTGTTTGTTTGATACAGGGTCTCGAAATCCTGGGCTGATCTTAAACTCATTTGGTAGCACAAGATTGCCTCAAACTCTCAACAATCCTCCTGCCTCACCCTCTCAAGTGTTGGAATTTACAGGTGTGAGCCACTACACCTTTTGAGTTTGTTGTGTCATTATTTTTATTTTTAAAATATTTTTTAAAAAAATGTTAATACATAAGATTCAATGCCCAAAAGGTACAGCATGGACCTATAAGCCCAGGGCATGGAGGGCCGAACCATTGCTGTGAGTTCAAAATCAACCTGGACAAAATAGAAAGACCCGGTCTCTCAAAAAAGGAGAAAAAGAAGGGGAGGGGCTTTTCTTTTGCTTCCTTAGAGCCGCCTTAGCCTGAAAGCCTCCTCCTCAGGCATTTGGAATTGTAAATGAGCTTTGTCAGGTGACATACCATGTGACACTGGCTCATGCTTCCTACCCATGGAAATCTGTCTAATCTCACCCAAAATATTCTAAATAACAGGCAGATAAAATGGTTCCTCAGATAGCTGGGTGTGGTGATCACACCTTTAACCCTAGTGCTTGGGAGGCACATTTCTGAGTTCCAGGCCAGCCTGGTCTACAGAGTTCTAGAACAGCCAGGGCTATCCATTGAAAACTTGACTTCAAAATACAAACAAACAAACAAACAAACAAAAGATAGCTCCTCACATAAAGTCACTCACAGCTAAGACTAATGTCCTCAGTTTCAACTCCAGAACAATGGACTCCTGCAAATTGTCCTCTAACATGCTCATGTGAGTGCGCGCACACCAAATAAAAATGATTTTTAATTAAAGAGAGTAGATTTAAAGTTGGGGCACATTCATTTTTTTTAATGGGTTTAGAATAATTAGGTCACGTCTCTCAGTGCACCAGTAAGCATGGAGCAGAAAGAGTTGGTCAAAGTAATGAAGTCTTTGAGGTACCCAGCTTGCTGCTATTAAATCTGTTCTGAGAAATGGGGTGAGCCTGCCAAGTTCGTCGGGTGGACAACTCAATCTATAGGCTGCTGAAGTGAAAATAAGCCCTGGCCACATGGCCGTTGTGGTTGAGAGAGATAATGGGTGTTTTATCTAGCCTTCAACTTTACCAGGACCAGAGGATGATGTAATGCGGGGCTTCTCAGCAAAATGTCCCGACAGAATCACAATTTCACAACACCCAAAGCCTGTGTGGACCATGCTACTATCAATAACAGAGGAACTCATAAACTCCAAATTCCATTATCTAATGACTAATCACACTTGGAACCATTTCAGGAGATGGAAGTCCTTTTGAGGACTTCCTTAGTGATCCAGAATCCCTGAATATCCTGGCCACACTGAGGTCTACTCAAATTGCCTGCCATATAAGAACTGGAAAAGAAACTGCTCACTGGTTTAGTGCCTGAAGAAGGAGCAAGAGGGTGTGTTTATGGGTTGGGTCAAGGAAGTACTGTAGCCTAGAGACAAAGCATTGAGGAGAAAGACTAGCCAACCTGAGCTACAACTTTGGGAAGTCAGGCGAGCTAGTCTGAGGCCACTCTACATGGGATAAAGGCTCTCTTCCCTCTACTCTCCAGCAGGTGCCGCCCACTGACCAAACCCAACGAAGAACCAGGTGGCGGGTCCCTGGAGCAATATCCTGGGCCCTGGAGCAGGGTGGAGGAGGAGTAGGAGAACCTTCAGGGAAAAAGGAAAGTATCCAACACCAGTGGATGTCAGAACTGTTTCACCTGTCCATCCATCACCAAGGAGTGTTGAGATAAAGCTACTTGCCTCAATTCCCCTCCAGCAGTTCTAATGTAAAAAACGGGGAAGCACATTAATTCCAATAGTGATGTCCTTATGCTAAACCCAGAAGCATAATCTCTTAATTCCCCCCTACACACCAACACCCCTCCAAATTAATTTGTGCTTAAATCCCCAGGAGCTATGTATTTATTTTCATCCTACAAAGAATGCCTGTTGGTGAGTGGCAACATTGTTATTTTTTTTCCTCTTTACAAACCAGGTGAGCAATACTTTGAGAGATGACAGGGGTTTGGCTGCTTGTGAGCCTGATGTTGGTCAGTTTAAAATATTCGGACACTTGCATCTCCTGAATGTGCTTACTGCAGCCCTTCTCTCTGGCCGGCCTGGAGAACGCCAGGCATTTTTGTTATCATGATAAATTACCCTCCCTGGTAGGTCACTCTTTTTTACCCAAAGTCACAATTTGGCTCCTTCTTTAGGTCACAACCTGATTTTTCAGGGTGACAGATTTACTGCTTGCTTTGTACTCCCAAAAAAACAAATCGCCAACACTGCTCAAAATCCAATCCTGCCACAGGATACCCTGAGATCCACCCTGTGAGGAAGAAACCCAGGCTTCTGAAACTCTTTCCACACTGCCCTGGATCCAAGAAGGAAGGAGGGAGCCGGTGTGAATCACATTGCCAGTACAAGCAACTGCTTGTTGGTGGTAGAGTCTTGGGAGAGCCTTCTTTGGAGGATGCTCAAAATAGAAAAGCAAATAACTCCTCTAACACACTTTCTTGGGCCATTTAAAAAAAAAAAAAAAAAGATGGGAGTGCCCTGTAAAGTGTACCTAAATCCTGAGACTGGAGCTGGGACATTTCTGAATTAGGAAAAGTCAGGTCGTACAACTCTCACAGACAGACCAGGATTGAAGAGGTGAGCATTCTGCTCCAGGTAATAAGAAGTACATTTTTAAAAAAAACCAACACATAATGGCCCACTTCTTCAACAACCTGCAGCATTCTCCATCCCCAGCCCTGCCCCTAGGCCAGCCAGCATTGTTCCCTTCAGAATTGAGTTCCTTCCTAGACAGGCTCCTCTCTGACGATCCTCAAGCCACAAAAGCAAACAGGGAACTTGATACAGCACACGGTTGTTATAGGCATTCTACAGCAAATTCTACACAATCCTGTAAGGAGACAGGCCAGAAGTGAGAGTCTGAGAAGTGAGAGGAACCAGCCTGCCTTCAAATTCCCACCTCTGCCTTGTCTTCTGATTTGTGACCTTGTGAAAGTTATTAAATCACTCTGTGCCTGGTAGCACTTAGGCACAGAGGCAGGATAGCTGCAAGTTCAAAATAAGCCTTATACCCCTATTGGAAGTTTCACCCACAAGGCTACACGGAATGAGAGCATGTCTCTAAATAAATAAACAAGCAGTGGTGGGCCTTAATCCCAGCACTCAGGAGGCAGAGGCCGGCAGATCTTTGAGTTTGAGACCAACCTGGTCTGTAGAGGGAGTTTCAGAACAGCCAGGGCTAGTTTCAGAACAGCCAGGGCTACACAGAGAAACCCTATCTCAAACGAAGAAAGACAAAAAGGGTTACAAGATGGCTCAGAGGTGCTTGGCATCAGGTAAAGGGAGAGAACTGACCCCACAACAGATTTTCCTCTGACCTCTACACATATGGCATGACACGCATGTGCACACATACACACACACAATAAATAAACAAATGGAAAAATGTTTAAACAAAATAAAAACATAAAATAAAATGGGTAACTATAAATTGTGGACTTTGCCTTTTGAGGTTTGAGGCTATGTGCTGGGTTATTTTAAATTTTTAATCTGGTGGTGGTAAGGTGCTTTCTCTTGTAATTTTTAATTTACATTTTCTAAAATTATGATTTTTGTATCTCTTGATATTTTCCACTCAGTTGTTGTTAGCCACCCCCATCCTACCCCTACTCCCTCTCCTTCCCCCTCCCTCCTTCTACCCCTATACCTTCCCCTACTTTCATTGTGTTTGGCTGTTGCTTTTTGAGTAGGATCTCGCCAGCTACCTCAGGCTAGCCTCAAACTCAGAATCCTCCAGTCTCAGGAGTGTGCCAACACTATTAGTGTTTGTTATTGATTTGTTAATATTATCTATATACATAGACTAATCATGGGTCATTTATATGTTACAAGTGTGTTTCCCAGTTTACCCCATCTTGTTCATTCACTTTGTGATACAAATCTAGAGTATAGGTTTTCTAAAGTAAATCTATGGGACTGGAGAGACTGCGCAGAGTTAAGAGCCCCTTACTCCTCTTCCAGAGGACCTGTATTTGGTTCCCAGCAACCGTGCTGGACAGCTCACAACTTCTTGACTCTAACTCCAAGATATCTGATACCTGCTTCCGGTCTCTGCAGGTAGGTACATGTGCTCATTCCCACAGATGAATGCACATACACGTAATTAAGTATAAAACCAGCCGGGTGGTGGTGGCACACGCCTTCAATCCCAGCACTTGGGAGGCAGAGGCAGGCAGATTTCTGAGGCCAGCCTGGTCTTCAGAGTGAGTTCCTGGACAGCCAGGGCTACACAGAGAAACCCTGTTTCGAAAAACCAAAAAAAAAAAAAAAAAAAAAAGAATAA
>NW_021604679.1:2666307-2667852 GCF_004785775.1 Grammomys surdaster
CTACAGAATGAGTTTCAAGACAACTGAGACTACACAGAGAAACCCTGTTTCCAAAACCAAATAAATAAATTTCTACGTATTTGAAAACTGACAAAAATAACTGAAATAATTTCTCTTTCTCATACACACACATGCAGAAAATAACAAAGCACAACAAAACACCCACCACACAGGTGGCTAGTCTGCGTAAGACAACTTCCTACTAGTTCTCTGGGCTTTTTACTGAACAGACTGGGTTTGTAACTAGTCATTCTCAACAATAAGCCAGGACCCTGCCTTTATCAGCTGGGATGGAGGTGACAGCCCGTTAACAGAGATCTAAAGCTATAAGGCAGTACAGGGGATACTCAGGGAAACTAATTCTATGGGCCAGGCTAACTATGACAGCTTGTTGTTAGTAAGTTCATCTCCTGCTGTGTTGATGGAGGTTCTTGAAAAATGGGGGGGGGGGGGTTTGGGGGGGTAAAAGGAGGAGTGACAGGTTCAGCAGAGGCAAAACCCTTTACTCAGGCTGGTAGAGCTCCCCTCACCCTGGCCCACACGCACTCTGCACTGGGTGTGGGTAAGGCATTAAAAAGTCACTGGGCAGGTGTGTGCTGCTGGAACTGAGTCCTAAAAAGAAATAAGGATTGTGGTGGAACCTCAGGAAAACACTCCTCCTGCTCCCCCAACCCCTACCCCCTTCACCCCACAGACAGTGAAAGCTTCACACATGAGCAGATTGGGCAATCTGGATCCTGTAAAAACCTCATTACCTCATTTCTACAGGAAAATATGGTTTCTTCATAAGAGCCTCTTAAGGTTCTCAAGGCTTTCTGTAAAAATCCTTAATGATAAACGCAAGTTGATTGTGACTGTTTTCATTCTTCGTTGTTTTATGAACCAAATACGGCCTCTGTGGATTCTAAATATTTAACTTTAAGGTTTTATTTCCAATAAAATCATCTTTGATCATCAGCTCAATATCAACCATTGGAGAACAATAGATTTCATAAAACACAGTTCAATCTGGAATATATATATATATATATATGTTCTCGAGACAGGGTTTCTCTGTGTAGCCTCTGTGTAGCCCTGGCTGTCCTGGAACTCACTCTGTAGACCAGGCTGGCCTCGAATTCAGAAATCCTCTGCCTCCCAAGTACTGGGATTAAAGGCGTGCGCCACCACCACCCGGAAAAAATATATATTTTTTATTAGCTGGGATTGGTGGCTCAGTGCTGTAATTCCCTGGACCGGAAGACCAAGGTTGGAGGATTGCTGAAATGGGAGATTAACCTAGGATTCAAAGTGAGTTCCTGAGCTACATAGCAAAACCCTGCTGCAAATAAAACCAAATACCAAACACCTGTAATGCCAGCCATCCGAGAGGCTAAGGGGGAGGATCACCTGAGGCTGGGAGTTTGAGATAAGTCTGGGTGACAGAGAAAGATTGTACCTCGAAGAAATAAAGAGAAGGAGAAAGGAGATGGAGGGAGAAAATGGAAAGAAGTACATTATTCAACCCCCTGCACTACACAAAAAGAGGGGAAAGGGAGAGACGGG
>NW_021604679.1:2667952-2700743 GCF_004785775.1 Grammomys surdaster
TGCTTCAGTTTCTGCTATGAGGCACCATATGCAGCTCAGATTGAGTTGGCTGCCCCACCCTCCAGGGTAAGTATTGAACCCAGGGCCTTAAACACTCTAGGCAAGTGCTCTACCACTGAGCTACAAACCCAGGCACCAAAGTTCTTGTTAGAAACCACAATACCAATCATCAGGGAGGAAAAACTTAACTCTTATTTAGAGAATGGGTCTGTAGCTGAGTTGGGAGATTTGTGGCCTTCCATACACAGAGCTGGGGCTTCAATCGTCAGCATCATATAAAAACAGCAGTGCACGCCTATAACCTCATCACTCAGGAAGTAGAGACTGGAAGACAAGAATTCAAGGTGATTGGGCAGTGCTGGGCACACCACTAATCTCAACAGTCTAGAGTCTGGCAGAAGCAGGCAAATCTGAGTTCGAGGCCAGCCTGATCTATAAAGTGAGTTCCAGGACAGCCAGGGCTTCACAGAGAAACCCTGTCTTGAAAACTAAAAAAAAAAAAAAAAAAAAAAGAATTCAAGGCATATCCTCGGCTACATAATTGTCTCTAGAGAGACTCTACTTAAAAACACACAGACGCAGAACACACAATAGGGTTTTGTGAGTAACGACACCGGCCATCGAGCTTGATAAACTGAGTTTAATCCCCAGGACTGTGTGCTGGAAGGAAAGTTGTCCCATAAACTCCACAGCAGCAGGCAGTGGTGGCACACACCTTAAGCCCAGCACTCAGGAGGCCGAGGCAGGAAAATCTCTGTGAGTTCGAGGCCAGCCTGGACAGTTCCAGGACACAAAGAAACCCTGTCTTGAAAAAACTAAATGAGCCGGCCAGTAGTGGCACACACCTTTAATCCCAGCACTTGGGAGGCAGAGGCAGGCGGATTTCTGAGTTCGAGGCCAGCCTGGTCTACAGAGTGAGTTCCAGGACAGCCAGGGCTACACAGAGAAACAAAACAAACAAAAAAACCTAAATAAATAAATAAATAAACCCTCCACATCAGCATGTGTACATGTAGGTGTATACTTAGAAGCACACACACATACAAATAAGTAAAGTACAAATTTTCAAAAAATAAATAAAATAAATTATCTTTTATTGTTTCAATTCAGCAAACATTTGACCAAATCCTACACCATCTTCCAGATTCGTACAGTCATTTCTTAGCTTAAAATACATGGCTTCTTTATGCATTAGAGTATGTCTCCAAAAATGCCACTCTGTACTTCCCAGAGAAAGTCTGCATTCGGCAGACAGAAATTGGCTCAGGAAAGTATACTTTTATTAAACCAGGAATTAGGCAGAGCTCATCAGTGTTAGACACAGAGACAGAAAGAACACTTAGCATCTGGCCTCTAGTAGTTCCCCAGTCACTGAAGCAGAGGAAAAGACACACATATGAACCTAGACTATAGGTTTGTGGTAGAGCCCGTGGTTAGTTTGCACAAAGCCCCGAATTCAATCTCAGGCAATGAAATGTGATGATGATGATGATGATGAGGAGGAGGAGGAGGAGGAGGAGGAGGAGGAGGAGGAGGAGGGGAAGGGGAGGAGAAAGAGGAGGGAGGAGGAGGAAGAAGAAGGAAGGAAGGAAGGAAGGAAGGAAGGAAGGAAGGAAGGAAGGAAGGAAGGAAGAAGAAACCTAAAGGTGAAGAAGCATTTAAAAGTGAAGAATATGTGTGGTGGAAATCTAGCTGACCAGAAACAACCTGATGTTAGCTTTCAAAGTGAGTCTTTTAAAATAAGCAGCTTTAAACTAAAAAAAAAAAAAAAGAGTAAGAAACAGCTGCCTAGAAGGTATAGTTGAGAGAGGATGTTATCTCCACCCCATCTGTTTTAGCATCCATCAAACAAGCAAAAACAATGCTCTATCACTAGGTTGCTAGGTGCCTGGTCATCCACAAGGCGCTAGCCTGAGATGTTCACACTTGAAGTAGCCTTGGGCTTAGAAGCCCTAAGCCTCCTTCTGATCTCTTCTCTGCTCTACCTTCACACATTTGATATAGTTTCCCACTATGCTTGACTTCCTCCTGGAGCCCAGGTTTACATCTCAAGAGAACGTTATTCTTTCAATCACTGTTTATTGACAGCCTCTTCAGTAGCAGGCTTTCAGGTTAAATATATATATATATATATTTGTTTCAATTCTTAAGGCATTCACCTTTGGTCTCCGCACAAAGCTCGGGTGTGTGATTAATGCCTTCCTGTGATGATTATTGATTAGAAGTCTCGAAATGCATCCCCTTGAGCCTAGTGACTCAGTGACTATCGAAGTCAACTACCTGAGTTCAAATCCTCGCTCCATCTAGTGCTCGATCTTAGACAAGCTGCTCTGCCTCTCTGCACTTCACACCAGTGGTAATAATACCGATCTCGTCTTGGGTTTGCTGTGGAGCGCTTATGTACAGAAAAGGGCTTAATCAATAGCAGCTGTTTTTAGACAAGAACCATCTCCCCTTCTGTTACCAGTGTATTCCTTACCCTGGTGCTTAGTGAATACATCTGTTTATTTTGGTCACACATTAGATAGAATATAGAATAGATACCGATCATCTACATTTTTTGCATGTTTGTTTTGAGATTTATTTTTATTGTGTATGGGGGTATTTTATCTGCATTTACATCTATTCACCAAGTGAGTACAGTGCCTACAGAGACCAGAAAAGGAGGTCAGAACTCCTGGAACTGGACAGTTGTGAGAAGCCATGTGGATGCTGGAAATTGAACTCAGGTCCTCTGGAAGAGCAAGCATCCAGAGCTCTTAATCACTGAGCCATCTCTCCAGCACCACACCACTGAATTGTTCAACTCATCTAATAAAACTCCGAGTTCCTGCTCAGGTTCAGTGCTCAGGATTAAAGGAAGAAAAGATACAAAGAACGACAAATCAGAGAATCTAATCCTGGCTGGAGAGATAACTCAGCACAACGCTGTTCTCACAGAGTACGTGGGCTGGTTTTCTAACACTGATGATATGCTAATTCAGAACTGCCTGAAACTCTAGTGCCAGAAAACTCCATACGCTCTTCTGTCATCAGGCATACATGTGGTGACCACACACTCATGGAGACACATACATTTTCTTTTTTCTTTTTTTTTTCTTTTTTTTTCTTTTTTTTTCCGAGGGTTTCTCTGTGTAGTCCTGGCTGTCCTGGACAAACAAAACAAAACAAACAAAAACAAAAAACAAAACAAAAAAACCTGTATCAACACACACACAATGCATATGGAAATGCTTTGGTGTGTTTGAATGTACCTGAGATTAAGGACAAGTTTGTCCGGCTAAGAGAGTAGGGTAGAGTGGGTCACAAGTTTGAACAAGGTAGTAAAGTCATTTACTTACAAAAGGCAAAGGAGGAAGCTATGCAATTACTCAGCTGGGGCAGGGCCAGTGCAAAGCCTGGAGGCTGGTATGTGTCCTACCTGGACACAAGGAAGGGGCTGGAGCAGAGGAAGAAGGGGAAGAGCAGGGCCTGATTGATGTCAGAGTGTTGGGGTGGGGTGGGAAGGGCACAAACTAAGTAGAGCCTTATAGACACCCACTATTGTGAGGTTCTCGGCAAATGGGAACATAGCTCAGTAACAAGACTATTGCTGGTGAGGCTCTGTGTTCAGACACTAGCATAGGAAAGGTAGTTGGTTTTTTTTTTTTTTTTTAACAGACTGGTTGCTTTCTATCAACTGAAAGTGAAGCCCTTGATGAAGAGGGGCGGGGGATAAGCTCTGTAAGAGATGGATAGATGATAAATAGATGATAGATAGATAGATAGAGATAGGCAGACAAGCAGACAGAGGGTGTAGGAGGTATTCAAGAATCTACGTAGAAGCCGCAGGGCAGGGGTGGCACATGCCTTTAATTCCAGCCTTCAGGAGGCAGAGGCAGGTCATCTCTGTGAGTTTGAGGCCAGCCTGCTCTATAGATCAAGTTTCAGGACACAGAAAATCCAGTCTTTGGTGGGGCGGGGGGAGAGGCCAAGAAAAGCAGAATCCATGTAGAACAAGGCATGATAGCATGTATCTGTAATCCTGGCATCCAGGAGGTGAAAACAAAGTTTCAGTTAAAGGCCAGTCTCAGTTACACACCAACTTTGGTCTCACTTTGCTGCTGTTTTCTTTAATTCTGCTTTGTTTCTGTTTTAATAAATTGGATGAAGAAGGGAGATCAGTCAGGCACCTATCACAATAAAAAGCTAAAGGCATTAGAGGTTTGGAGCACAGTTGATTATTTATTTGGTCAGCTGGTACGTGTGTTTGAAGGTATTGCCATCAAGACCAAAGGCAGTAAATGCCAGCTAACCAAGTATGTCTCCAAGACTTCTGCCTCCTCCCACTAAAAGGATGGAGGGGACATCAACCCAAGTAGAGAACATCTTGCATGAACAGAACTGAAAGCAACGGGATCCCACGTTCAAATCTGAACATGTCATATTGGAGACTTCTGTTAGGCTTCCAAGTAGTATTGTGTGGGGTCATCTATGTCTGATTGGCAGCTCCCCAGTGCCATGCACAGGGCATCAGGGTTAGGGACAATGGTGCAGGTTAGAGAGGCTAAGTCAGTCACAAAGGCACACCTTGGGAGGAACGGGAATGGGTGAAGAGGTGAGGCAGGGAGGGAAATATCAGAGGAGCTCCCCTGGATGACTCTAACTTTCCATGGTCCATACCAAGAAGGCACATGGAATGGGTGGATCTTGTGATACCATGTCTGTAGAGATGAGAGAAATTTAAAAAAAAAAATGTAGAGAGCTACTGTTAAGGATTGTCTGTGAATTCTCAAGGGAGTTCTCTAATCCCTGCAACCTCCATGATGAACTTGGCCTTACATGTTTGCTTTTGCCCTTTCATGATAGCGGTATGGGAGTGGTACCGAGATACTTGCTGTTTACCTTTCCTTGCATTTTCTGGCCACATCTTTACAGACCTATTTGCTGTGAGTGCTATTTCTATGCATCATAGGGGCCTTAGGATGCCAGCCCCTAACTAGAAAGTGGCTTTGCACTCGCTTGTTCCATGCAATGTAGAGTTTTACCCATTCTCATGGGAAAACGTAACACATGAAAAACAATTAAAAAGAAAGAAATACAAAAGTGAGCAGACACTTTGAAGTAGAATGCCATTTTCTATGGAACTTAAACACAGGGTGAGAAGCTGTGACTCTTACAGGACATGAGCAAAATCCACCACAGCTCAAAGTGACTGGTTCTTCCAAGGAGGGCATTGCTAAGCCTTAGTGTCTTGACAAACAGTTAAGACTCCTGGATAGAGGTGGGGGGGAAGGGGGAGAGAAGGGGGGATGCTGATCCTGAAAGACAGAAGGGCTGAGAGTCTGAAAGGCCTCTAAGTGCTGAAAAGCGTGGGGTCTAAGAATCTGGTCAAGAGCCAGGCGGTGGTGGCGCACGCCTTTAATCCCAGCACTTGGGAGGCAGAGGCAGGAGGAGTTCTGAGTTCGAGGCCAGCCTGGTCTACAGAATGAGTTCCAGGACATCCAGGGCTACACAGAGAAACCCTGTCTCGAAAAACCAAAAAAAAAAAAAAAAAAAAAAAAGAATCTGGTCAAGGAAGGGGCAGAGATAAGCAGAGAAATAGGAAGGTTGTAGCTGACTTAGGGGTGACAGTAAGTAAAGAGAGGTAGGAAATCGGGAGAGACACTCCAGCCTGCCTGCTGGGGAAGTGGGAATTTCTGGTTTCATTGGAGACTCAGTTGAGTCATGTAATGTCTTTCTGGAAACTGTCTTATGAGAGGATGTTTTGATGAAGCAAACATGTAAAAGGATGTTTTGCTGAGAACAGACATGTGGTGTTTTTCTGGAAGCTGCCCGGTGAAAGGTCATGTGATGTTTTGCTGGAGCAGACACTTGAGAGGACACGTGATGTTTGGAAAGAGTATAAGTACAATACAAAAAGGAAGTGGAAAGCATTCTGGCATTGGTTTGCCTTGCTGGGCTTCACTGGGCTTCACTTGTCGTGACTTTGGAGAGAGGAACTCACCAAAGAACTTCTGGAGGTGTTCCTGCTGCTTCTTGCTGCTTGAGTAGACTGGTGCCAATTAGTGGAGCCTTCCAGAGCAGCTGCTGCTGATTCAAGTGGACTGGACTGTAGACAATGAAGATTGGGATCGCCCCAAGGAACTAATTCTAAACAAGTCCAGAGCCCTCTTGTCCTATTAGACATTTCCTCCCCTACCTTTGCTAGATGGGCTATCAGAGAGGTTGAAGCATTTAAGAACCTTTATTAAAGTAGGTTTTGGCCGGGCAGTGGTAGCACACGCCTTTAATCCCAGCACTTGGGAGGCAGAGGCAGGCAGATTTCTGAGTTCGAGAGTTCGAGGCTAGCCTGGTCTACAGAGTGAGTTCCAGGACAGCCAGGGCTACACAGAAAAACCCTGTCTCGAAAAAAAAACAGAAGAAAAAAAAAATAAAGTAAGTTTTGAAAAATATAAACATACATTCTGGTACTCTTTTTCTCTGTGTCATTTAATATGGGTTATTGGTCACCCTCTTTTTTCTTTCCCTTTTATTTTATTTGTTTCTTTCTTTATTGAGACAGTTTCTCTGTGCAGCCCTGGCTGTCCTGAAACCTGCTCTGGAGACCAGGCTAGCCTTGAACTCACAAAGATCTACCTGCTTCCATTTCCCAAGAATTGGGATTAGAAGCATACACCATCATGCTCAGCTAATAAAGGTTATTTCTGATATTTTAAAGTCATGCTAAGGGGCTGGAGGGATGTTTCATGGCAGTTAAGAGCACTTGCTACTCTTGCAGAGGACCTGGATTAGGTTCCTAGTACCTACATGATAGATAGCAAGCGTTCATAACTCCAGTTCTAGGACAACTCTCATCCATAGGCATTGCATGCTTGTGGTGCACAGACATACATGTAGGTAATGCACTTGTATACATAAAATAAATGAAATAAATCTTAAAACTAAAATAACACTAAAATTGGGGACTCTAATGAAATTAGACACCCAAGAGGGGGCAGTACATGTTCACCCACTCCTGACTTGCCCATGTCACTCAGTGTCAATATGAAGAACATATTTTTAGCAAGGGCTCATTTGTCATTTTGTAGAAACAGCAGATAAAGATCCAAGGCAGCCATCTTGATGCATCTGCCAGACTCTCTCAGAACAGTTGCTAGTTTCCGGAAGTAGAAACTCCTTGGAGGGTTTATTGAAAGGACACTGGTTAGAGTCTTTCTCTCCCTCTGGCTTATCCTGTTGGCATTCACTTTATTGAAGTCCTTTTCCCTTTTCTTTTCTTCTAGTGATGCTCAAGATCAAATCCCGGGCCTTCTACTTGCAGATAGTCTACCAGTGAACTACATCCCCAGCCCTTTGTTTTTTTGAGACAAGATCTCACTATACAGTCCAAGAAGACTTGAACTCTGCCCAAGCCTCAGCCTCAGCCTCCTGGATACTGGGATAATGGCGGTGAATGAGCACTCCTGGGTGGGGCTGGGGGAAGTGTTAGGTACTAAAGATGCTGCTGATCCAAGTGAAAACAGACACAGCCTCCACATGAATGCTTAACCTTCTCCATCTTGAAACTAAAGAGATGGTTCATCAGTTAAGTGCACTTGTTGTTCTGGCAGAGGACCTAGGTTCAGTTCCAAGCACCAACCTAGCGACCCACAGCTATTTAGGCCCCAATACCCACATAATAAATCCAGTTCAAGGGGATCAGATGCCCTCTTCTGACCTCCACAGGCACCAGGTAGACACACAGTACACATACATACATTCAGACTACACACTCATACATAATAAATAAATACAATTTTAAATAAACAACTTCAAAACTCAAGAGCTATAAAGAACGATGGATGTGGAGAAAAATCTATGACCCCAATCATCCCCAGGGTGAGGCCTTGGGACAGAAATGGGAAAGCTGTCAAAAGAGAGCCTGGTTGCTTGGAGCTTGGAGTACTTGTTTGTGGTACTGGAGAATAAACTCATGCTAGGCAAGTGCTCTACCACTGAGCTGCAGCCCCAGTCTCCTACTATTCTTTTTTCTAATATAAAAAATCGATAATCTTAGCTGGCCTTAGCAGTATGCACCTGTAATGGCAGCACACTGGGAATAGAATCACCACATGTTCAAGGCTCGATCAGGCTATAGAGTGAATCTGAAGTCATTTCAAGCTAGAGAGCAAGAGTCTGTCTCAGTAAATAATTAAAATAAAATTAGGAAGATAAAAAAGTACATGGTGTTGCTATGAAGTCCAGGCTATCCTGGAACTCACCATTCTCCTGCCTTGACCTCCCTAGTAGCTGGGATTTTTTTTTTCTTTCTTGGCTGGTCTTTGTTTTTCAATTTCTCAATGAAGAAAGTGAGCTTGCTGGCACACTAGACCGCTGCTAGAAAGTTTTCACAAAGCTTTCTTCTCCGGGGGCTGCCAGTGGGAAATAGCCAGAGCTGGAGTTTGCTGGTACTTAAAAAGGAAGAAAAAAAAGTTGCGACTGCAGAAATCAGTAAATGACTACCTCCTCTATCCCTGTGGCCACACACATGAAAATACTCAGGCAGCACAGGAGCTGCGCTAACATTAGCTCACTCAGGGAAGATCAAAATGGGCTCTTTAAGGTTGACAGGCCTCTTAAAAGCTTCCCCTCCCAAGATCTCCTTAGAGAGAATGACATCTAGGCAGGGAAATGGAGAGAGAGGAAGGCGAAGCTCTCATCCTCTAGGACTATGGTTGAAATTATCCATCAAATCTATTCCTTAGGTAACCCTGACCCTCCAGGTCACACACATACATACATACATACATACATACATACATACATACATGCACGTATACAAACAGGTGTGTGCATGCACTCTCTCTCTCTCTCTCTCTCTCTCTCACACACACACACACACACGCATGCATGCACACACACATATACATACGTATACACACTCGTGCACACAAACAGGTGTGGGCATGCACTCTCACACACACACACCTGCACTCTCACACACAAACACACAGATACACAAACAGACACACATGCACTCACACACACAGACACACACCCCTGCACTCACACCTCACACACAAACACATAGATACACACACACACACACACACACACACACACCAACAGAAAATGTCATTAAATCAGACATTTAAATACACCAGGAGCTTGATCTTGATCTCAGGTTCATAGCATTTGGTCCTCTCTGCCCAAAACCTCCTTTCTCCAGATAGTTACCTCAGGAAAGCTCCTGCCTTCCGGGACTACTTCTAAAGAGGTGTCTGTTGCCTTGTGCAGTGAGGAGGTGTCTGTGTGTCTGCACCTATGACTCTGTTTTTTGTTTTTTTGTTTTTCGAGACAGGGTTTCTCTGTGTAGCCCTGGCTGTCCTGGAACTCACTCTGTAGACCAGGCTAGCCTTGAACTCTTGAACTCAGAAATCCGCCTGCCTCTGCCTCCCAAGTGCTGGGATTAAAGGCGTGCGCCACCACCACCCATCTATTCTTATTATTCTTATTCCCACTTGAACGCAGGGTCTGTGAAGGGAAGCAATCAGTCTGCCTGACTCTCCATTTTTCAAGCAGGATCCATACAGTGCCTTGTCTGAAGTAGGTGTCTAATAAAGTTTTATCATCAAAAGAGCAAACATCTGAATCGTTAAAGAGGTGATACACTACAGAAAGCCTGAAAAGTGTTTCCCAGTGGTCCCCACAATAAAAAGTCAGAAGCAAGCCGGATGGCAGTTATCCAGAGAATTCAGATACAAACAACTTACTTTAAATATCTATTTAAAAAAAATTTAATCTTTCAAGTTCCTCAATTCTTGACTTTATTTTAGATGTGTAAATCTGCCTATAAAGGATTTTTTCCCACCATTAAATAGAATATGCAAGAAGCTATCGAGTTGGATTGTGTTAAGGCTCTTGGCTCAACAGCCCAAACCAATAAGGTACCACTTGGGCTGAATGAAACTGGTCCACTTAAGAGTACACTCCTGCCGGGCAGTGGTGGCGCACGCCTTTAATCCCAGCACTTGGGAGGCAGAGGCAGGCAGATTTCTGAGTTCAAGGCCAGCCTGGTCTACAGAGTGAGTTCCAGGATAGCCAGGGCTACACAGAGAAACCCTGTCTCAAAAAAGAGTATACTCCTGTTGCTCAGGCTAAGTGCTACTCAGCCCCAGGCAGCTCTAATGAACGGTTCATTTTAGCTCAGTTGCATTGCCTATCCATAAACCTGTTCTAACTCTCATAGGCAGCCATCTGCTAATCCTTTGGTTGTTTTGTTTGAGGTTTTGCATTTTTCTCAAATAATTATTATTTGTTTTGTTTTGTGTTTTTGAGACAAGAGTCTCACCTTGTAGCTCTGGCTGGCCTGGAAGACACCATGCAGACCAGACTGTCCCAGAAACTCAAAGCAGTCCTCCTGCCTCTGCCTCCTGAGTGCTGGGATTAAAAGTGTGTGCCACCATGATCATCTCAAATAAATTTAAATTTACTTGTAAATTTAAACATTTTTCATTTGTAACCCTTAGGAGAGTGGGCAAGGGATTTTTCCTCCCTTTGCTCAATGGTTTTGGAATTGCAAATTAACAGATAGGTATGCATCAGTTTGTTTTGTTTTATTTTTTAAGATTATTAGCGGGCGGTGGTGGAGCACGCCTTTAATTCCAGCACTTGTGAGGCTGAGGCAGAGGAAGGCGGATTTCTGAGTCCAAGGCCAGCCTTGTCTACAGAGTGAGTTCCAGGACAGCCAGGACTATACAGAGAAACCTTGTCTCGAAAAACAAAAACAAAAACAAAACAAAAAAAAGATTACTTTCTGTGAGTCGGGCAATTGGTGGCCCACTTCTTTAATCTCAACACTTGGGAGGCAGAGGCAGGAGGATCTCTATGCATTAGAGGCCAGCCTGATCTACAGAGCAAGTCCCAGGACAGCCAAAGCTGCATAGAGAAACCCTGTCTCAAGAAACAAAAACAAACAAACAAACAAAAGATTATTTCTGTCTGTGCACCAGTTGCATGCCTGTGCCTGGTGCCTTGGGTCAGAAGTGGCCTTCAGATTTTCTAGAACTGGAATTAAAGGCAGTGTTGAGACACCATGTGGGAGCTGGGAGTCAAATCTGCGTTCTCTGGAAGAGCAGCCACTTCTCTTAACCACTTCAGTCCCAAGTGATGGCGTGCAGGGCTGGAACATCCTTCCTCTCACTCATCCCAGCTTCTGGCTTTGCTTTTTTTTTTTTTAAGTATTATTCCACATATAGATGAGATCTCAAAGTTCTTGTTTTTCTATACTTTATCATTTCTTTTCTATAAAAAAATGTTATCTACTTGTCTTTACTTTATGTGCATTGGTGTTTTGCCTGCATGTATGTCTGTGTGAGGGTGTTAGATCTTGGAGTTACAGACAGCTGTGAGCTGCCATGTGGATGCTGGGAATTGAACCTGGGTCCTTTGGAAGAGCAGCCAGTGCTCTTAACCACTGAGCCACATCTCCAGGCTACTTTATCATTTCTTTAACAGACAGTCTCCTAAGAATTTTAGTTTCGTAGTAAAGTTGGGCAGAAGACACAGCACTCTCCTCTCAGTTACCAAATTCCCTACCCTGGTGATCCACTGATGTCACCTGACCCAGCATTGTCACCCAGAGCTCACAGACTTGAGTCCACGCTGGTGGATCGGTTGTACATTCTGTGGATCAGAATAAACATGTAATGACTTGCAGAACAGTCTCACGGACCTTACAACGCTCTGTGCTTCCCCTGTCTTGTTTCTTAGGAGAGCCAACAACAGAAGAAATCTAAATGTGAAACTCCAACATATAGCTCCAGAGAAACATGGTGTTCAGATTGCTCAGCTTTAGGTAAGGTGAGAGGATGCACAGGTTGCCTTCTGTTATTTAGCAGCTGCACATCCGGTGTTTGAGGTTGTGCAGAGACACACAATTCCTCCCTCCATCTTCTCCACCCCTGCCTGCCTTATCCAATCACTTTCTTCTATAATACATTCTGTTCTTTCCAGTCCCTCGATCTGTCTGTAGGCTCCTTCTCACTCCCATCCTTTCTCCCTCTCCACCCATCCATCCTTCAAAACCACTTGCCTCTACCCGAGCTGCCACTGAATCCTGCCACACACAAGGTTGTCTTCCCTCCATGAACACACCACTGCTTTGCCCTTTGAGCCCTTAATGACAACTCCATCATTTGGCCCTGTTGAGATACTGGATTTTACTGCTAGTTAAATTTTCATATGCACAAGTCTTGCCTCCTCCACTGAGTTGTAAACACCTAAAACAATGGCTCTACTGTCCCCTCCAGGGAATGTGTCGGTCACTGCAAAGACACAGATCTCTGATTACTTTATACCTACCTGGATCTATGGCATGTCTACCAAAAGCAAAACTTGGAAGACGTTAAAGTTTGTCTCTTAATATTTCAGTGACTGGAACAGAATCATAAACCTGGGTCTCAGTCCACTCTGACTGACCCAGACTTACTTCCAAGGCAGCTTCTCAGCCGAGAGTCTAGTACTAGGTAACTGAGTCACCCAGAGCCAACATTGCCAGCCTTCCCCTGGCTCTACATGCAAACTGGTTCACTATGCTGTGCAGACCAATAATTCCAATTGTATATGACAGACAAATTTTAAATTGTTGGAGTTGTGTATGGCAGACAGATTTTGAACATCTGGGTTCCAACGGAACCAGCTTGCACTGGCTTGTTTTCATGAAGCTAATCTCTGGTTCTTATGAAAAAGAAAGTACTTTTAAACCAGTGGTTCTCACCCTTCCTAAGGCTGTGACCCGCTAACACAGTTCGTCATGTTGTGGTGACCCCTAGCCATAAAACTATTTCATTGCTATTTCATAACTGTAATTTTGCTGCTGTTAATGGATCATAATGTAAATATCTGATATGTGACCCCAAAGGGGTCATGACCCACGGGTCGTGAACCACTTTAAAACCATCTTGGGAGAAATAAATACATTTGGGGTATATTCGATAGATGTGGAAACAGCTGAAACACGCAGGCACCGGATTGGGAAAGTGTGTTTGTACAAGGAGGATGACCCGGCTTGCTTGACAGAAGGCCATTTTCTTCTTAAATGCTGTTTGAGTGCTGTCGAAAGAAACCCTGCTTTTTCAAGCCCATTCCTTAGAAGAAAAGAAAATATGGCTGGTGATCATTAGCCAGCTTTATTTTATTTACTAAGATAAGATTTATAGCTTCGAGTAAGACTGAACTCGTGCACTACCCACAATTACCCTGTAACACAGAACACGGTTGCCAAGCATCTTAGTAAATGCTGGACTCTCCAGGAACCATGAAAATTCCAGGCCACCCCTTGTTCCAACAACCTTAAAGAACCGGCCAAATCTCTACTCACTATGGGAGGTAGAGGAAGGTGCCCAGTGGCAAGGTATTGTGTATACAACTGCCACTAGACACTTTGAAAGGGGAGGGCTCTTTCAGTTGATTCTGCGGCCCTTCACTCTGACACCCAGGATCATCTGTAGTTTTAGCAATCCTCCAGCAGAGATTACAAGTGTGAGTTGTCACACTCAGCTGAGATGGTCATTAGGATTTATTATTATTATCATTATTACTCGTGTGTGTGTGTGTGTGTGTGTGTGTGTGCATGTCTGAAGGAAGCCAGAGGACAACTTACAGAGAGATTGGTTCTCTCAGTCCACTCTGTGAATCCTGGGAATTGAACTCAGGTTATCAGAGTTGGTGGCAAGCACTGGGCCATTTTTTGTTTAATGGTGGTTGTGTTTATTTATGCAGAGGCTTGGGGCTTTTTTTTTTTATTTGTTTTTGTTTTGCTGTGTTTTGTTTGGTATGTACTTATTGGTTTTTAGGGTTCTTTTCATATAATATATATTTGATCATATTCTTTTCTGACTCCTCCCAGTACCTCCCCACCTCCCTTTTCACCAAACTTCCTGAGAGGAGAAAAGAATCTATGCAGAAGAGAAAAGAAATATTTTATTGATTGATTGATTGATTGATTGATTGATTGATTGATTTTTATGGTTTTTTCGAGACAGTGTTTCTCTGTGTAGCCCTGGCTGTCCTGGAACTCACTCTGTAGACCAGGCAGGCCTCGAACTCAGAAATCTGCCTGCCTCTGCCTCCCAAGTGCTGGGATTAAAGGCGTGTGCCACTACTGCCCGGCGGAAAGAAATATTTTAAGAACCAGGGTTTGTGGATGGTTCCAAGGAAACAGCATCCTCCAGACACATCAGGACTGATGCTCCTGTGAACTCTCCGAGACTGTGACAGGGTGCAAAGACCTCCACAGGTTCAAGCCAGAAAGAATCCCACGACCAGGAAGGGGAAGTGGACACAAAGCCCCACCCCTAACCAAGCGGCCATCTGCAATGCCTTCTGGGAAAGAAAAGGATCAGTTTACTCCAATGGAGTATCTGTCACCTTGGCTAACTGCCACACTGAGGCAGGCTTCCATGTTTTTGTGTGCTTTGTTTGGCTGGGTTGTTTTTGTTTTTAATTTGTATGTTTTTATTTTTGTTTTGTTTGAGAGAGAGATACAGGGTTGTTTCTGAATGCACGTGTAATAGTAGATAATTCTGTGGGAGGGAGTAAAAAGAATATAAAACAGTGATTCATGTTGATAGATAAAATCAGACATGTAAATAGGATTAATTCATTTTCAGGTCCTTAACAATAAATAGAAAACCCTAGGTGTGGTGAGGCAGGCCTTTCGTCCTAGTAGTTGGCAGGCAGAGGCGGGTGGATCTCTGGGAGAACCTATCTCTACATAAATGAGAATAAAGCTTGGATAATCCAACACCAACTAGCCAGCCGCTCAGAGGTTGAAGTAGGAGAGTACTCAAGTTCAGGTTCAATGTTATCAGCCAGCCTTTATCTACACTGTGAGTTCCAGGACATTCCTATCTCAAAAGACCAAAGAAACTAAAACAAACACAAAACTGGGGATGAGTCATGATCAGTTGATAGAAGGCTTGTCTGGCATGCAGGAGGGTCTGGGTTTGATTCCCAGCACTGACAATTAATTCACCCAGAAACAACAAAAGGTGAAAATACAAGAGAAATCGATTAAGTACCAAAAGAAACGTATTCAAAGGGTGACAGCTCTTTTAGAATTTGTCTGGAAGGTTTTCTAGCTTTCACTGGAAACCAACCCCCTGAAGAAATATATTCACTCCATTAGTAATTTTGAAAATAACAATTCTGATCATAACAATAAAAGCAAAACGACCACATACTAGGCACTAGACATGTTGTAGGTGATAGGTGATAAGTTATATTAAATGCCGGTTTATTGGGAAGTGGCTCTCTGGTGAGCTCACTGGCCCCAGGGAAGTCACCATGGGAAGGGGGGAGGGAGAGAAAGAGAGAAATGGTGTGCACACATGGAGTGAAGAAAAAGAGAAGATGCAGAGGGAATCAAAATGTTTAGACTGGCCAGCGGTGGTGGCGCACACCTTTAATCCCAGCACTTGGGAGACAGAGGCAGGCAGATTTCTGAGTTCGAGGCCAGCCTGGTCTACAGCGTGAGTTCCAGGACACCCAGGGCTACACAGACAAACCCTGTCTCGAAAAAACTAAAAAAAAAAAAAAAAAAAACCCCAAAAAAATGTTTGGAGTGTAGAGGGAAGAGACTCTGGGGGAAGTTCAGGACTGGGGGCAGGGTATGCTAGGTAGGGACTGAGGGATGCTGGGAGAACCTAGGGGCCAGGTGTGCTTTGATATGTAAAATATGCACCTCCCTCCCTTGTGGGGGGGGAGGTGAGGAGTGAGGGAGTGGTGGTTGGGGTGGAAGGGTAGGGAGTGGGGGGGGTTAGGGAGTAGGGGGGTTGGGGGATGGTATCTGAAACCAAACATCTGGTGTTAGTTTATTTCATCATAAAGTATGTTCTTATTCGTGTTTCACAGATAAAGAAACTGAGACTTTAGAAATGGTAGCTGCCGACCTCACCACTTTACATTATTCAGTCCCCCTGCCAGGATTTGATTTATGCAGGAGGAAGACTCCAGTTCTCCATACACTCAAGGACCTGCTATACAGAGAACTCAAAGAATGAGCAGATGCTCAGGACGCTGGAAAACACTGAAAACCTAAACCACTCTGAAAAGATCCAGCAGCATGAGCCAGACATGGCATTTTAACAAATTTTCCAGACAGGTTTTCTCTGTGTAGCCCTGGATGTCCAGGAACTCACCCTGTAAACCAGGCTGGGCTTGAATTCACAGGAATCCACCTGCCTCTGCCTCCCTAATGCTGGGATTAAAGGTGTGCATCACCACTCCCCAGCTGCATGTTTACTTCTTATTAATTTGTTTATATAGCCTGGGACTTGCTAGACTTGCTTCCAACTCACAGCGATCCTCCTGCCTCTACCTCTGAAGCACTTAGATGACAGGTGTCCACCACCATCCTCAGATATTTCTTAGATTTTTTTTTTTTTTGAGACAAGATCTCACTGTGCTTCCCAAGCAGCTCTTGAATTTACAACCCTCCTGTCTTAGATTCCTGAGTGCTGGGATCAGATTATAGATATATGCTACACTGCCCTTAATGGATCAGAGCATTGTTCAACCAGAGCTAATGATGTACTCCTAAGCTATATCCCCAGCACTGTAATACTTTTTGTAATACTTATGTTTCTTAGTTTTTATTATGAGTACACATAGCTATGAGTATGGCTATACATACATGATAACTGGGGCTTGAGGAAGCCTGAGGTATCAAATCTTCCTGGAGTTGGAGTTAGGCAGTTGTGAACCACCTGACATGGGCATTGGGAACTTGTTTCAGGAAGAACAGCAGTGATTTTAACTACCAAGCCATCTCTTGCACCCAGTATTTTTATATAATATTTTGGGTAATAATACTAATTTTCAGAGTGATGCAGTGTGCTGCCAGCTCAGTTTGACTTCTTGGCTTTCAGGAGTGAGGACAGTACATTAGCTGAACTTTCTTCGATGGCAGAAATGTTCTAGATCCAGACTATCTACAACCATAACTACTGACTGAACTAGTGAAGCACCTGAAGAGTTATGAGAATAACTGAGAAAAAAAACTAAGTTGAAATAATTCGTTTACGTGTCTAGAAGTGAACTGTCTTGCCTGCATATATGGCTGTGCACCACCCATGTGCAGTTCTCTTGGAGGCCAGAAGATGGCGTTGTATCTTCTGGGAGTGTAGTTACACAATGTTTGTGAGCCATCCTGTGTGTGCTGAGAACCAAACCAGTGTCCTTTGGAAGAGCAGTCAGTGCTCTTAACCTTCTGAGCCATTTGCTTATCTCTGTCTCACTAGCAAATGCTACCAGCTACACATACTTCAGTCAGGACACTGGTTTCCATGAGATTGGCATAGACTTAAATGTCCTCTGAAGAAATCCAATGTTCTATAAAACTACAATTTTATCTTTCCTGCTAGCAAGGCTCTCAGCCTTGGCCCAGCACATCAAGCACTGTCAGTATCCCCAGATATCCTTGTTGTCCTTTCATTTGAATAAAATCCTCTTCCTTAACTAGATAAGTAGTCATTCCAGTAACTGTACTTCCTAGTCACCTATGCTGTCATGTGACCACTGTAGTAAAATCTGACTAGCAGGATGCAAGCAGAAGTCATGTGTGCACCTCAAGGGTTGGAGTTACGAGATACATCCTGAGCCTTCTGATGAGAAAATGGGGCGCTAATGAGTCATGAAAACCAAAGTGTTGTCTTGGTCCCCAAAGTAAAAGCACAGCGCCATGAGAGGCAAGAACCATAGGTGTTTCTATGTATCTAAGGCTTGGATTAGCCAGACTGTGTAAAAGAAGAAGAAACCCATTTCTGTTTGAAGCCACTGTTATTTTAGGTGATCACAATTCACAGCTAAGCCCAGTTTAAACTTGTATACTCATTACATTTCACTCAGGAATGATGGCCGTACTTCTCAGAAGTGTTTCAGGACAATCTTCTTCCTAGACGGCATTATTATCCTCAAAAGAACTATGCTCAGAGTAGGGTCTGGATATCTGCACTCATTAAATATGCATTAATAAAATTGGGAAGATGGCTTCTTCCTTCTCAAAGCTCCTCTGACAGGTGGGGAGCGGGGATCTGAAGCAGTGAGCCGAAAGCGAAGCCATCACTTACTTGCTTTCCACCTCAGTGGCTCAGGAGACTTCAGGATGAGCTGGAACATGAGGACTCAGTCCCAGCTAGAGAGGGAAAGGCCTCCAGTTGCTGCCTGCCTCTACCAGCTGCTGATTCCTCCAGAGTCTCTTCTGACATCCTTCACACCAACCCATGCTGATGGTCTTCCGCCTCCACAACTGGGGGAACCATTACTCTTACAGGTCAAGGCTGCTCCCAGGAGGACCAGGCACATTGCAAGGTGCACGAGCAGAGGGTTCAGTCATATGCAGGGAGGAGGAAAGAGGAGACAGGCTATAAATGTAATTTCAAAATGTATTTGTTTGCTGTCTTATTCCTGAAGGGCTCTAAGTTTCACTTACAGAGAGACTATGTGTGAAGTCTACAGATACATATATATTTTTTGAAATTGTATGCATTTACTCATGACTATCCACTCATTAATGAGTGGCTTCTAGTGGCAGGTCTATGGGATTCAGCTTCATTCTCCTGTGATGTTCTCGTTGGAAGCTGAGGGTCACTGGTGCAATATGGTTGTTCCCTAGTTTCCATGAAGGATGGATTCCAGAAACCCTATGGGCATCAAAACCATCAAGTCTCATACAAAACATGACAGTGTTTATATGTGGTCTATTCTCCTCTATGCTTTAGGTCATCACTAGACACTTTAATACCTAATTCTGTCAATGTGGTATAAACCAAGTACTGAGAAGAGAACTTGTGTATGTTTAACACAGAAACAATATTTAAAATATTTTGAGTCTGGGGTTGGTTGAAACTATGATGCAATAGGCAAAGACATGGGTATCTGACTGTATCTGTATCACAAGTAAAGCAATTGTGTTGGGGGAGGGGCACTTTCCTCCTCACAGAATCTATTTGAGCTGTCATATGAAAGTATCTGGACTGGATATAATGGAAAATATAGAAAAGGAAGACAGAAAGCACCTGCTCTCAAAGACGTAGTCTTAGAATATGTGTACAGTTGGATATGGTGATTCAGGCCTGCATTCCCAACATCTAGGAGACCAAAGCAGGGTGGGGAAGGGGACTGGGGGCTAAAGAAATTACTATGAATTAATGGTTAGCCTCGCTACAGTGGGATACCCTGGTTTTTGTTTTATTATAAAGGCAAACACACAGGGGAAAGGTGACCAGGGTAACAGAAAAGTAAAGAGAACTGGCTTCCAGCTGGAGACCTCAGTGTGAGTGCTGGCGTTCCACTTTGAGTGACCTCTTGTTGCTGACTAACTGCCTGTCCATGTGCCTGAGACTCATGCTTTACTGAGGAATTCCTAGAAAAGCAGCTTTCACAACTTCCTTACTTGAGCATTTGAATACTGACTTAGAGTAAGCACTCATCGAAAAATGGATGGATGGATGGATGGATGGATGGATGGATGGATGGAAAGTTTCACAAACCTTTTATCTTCAGTCTTCACCTTCCCTCTTTCCTGTGTGGTCCTAATTTGTACCCCTAGGTAAGGCTGCTAAAATCAGTTTGAGTTGGAACCCTCTCTAATGAACACACATGCTGTCCTGAAAGAACATCCTGGAGAGGCCGTAGGAGCCATTTTAAAAAGGGGGATTCCTGAAGGAGCCAAAGAGCAAAGCTCTCCTGAATGCTGTTCTGTGGCTATAAATAACAGAAGTTCGTTCGGTGAGAGCTAGCTTGCTCTAATCTACAGGTACCAATGTCCTTGTACTTACAACCCAAGTGTAAAATCCTCCAAAACAACAGAGTCCTCCAAGGTTCTTCCCCAAGCCCAGGAAAAATATAGCTATCTGAACGGAAGAGAGTGAAGATACCACTAATACAGAACCATCTGATGAACTAAGACTTACACAGAAAAAAGAGGTGACACCAGGCTTTATTGCTCATGTCTGTGATCCCAGCATGCAGAGGTAGAGGCTAGAGCATTGCTATGAACTTGATTCCATGATAAGGGTACACAGTGAATCCCAGACCATCCTTCCAGCCTTGGCTGTAGTCTAATGTCTTGACTCAAAAATCCAAAACCAAAAATCAGTCAGAAACGATTCCATTCCTACAAGCCAAGCCCACTCAACAAAGCCAAGATTAATTCTTTCTTGAGGGTGTGGTCGACTTAAGCAAATTCTTTCCCCTGAAATAAAGGCCTTTCTGCCATTACACATGGTTCTAGAGGACAGTCTACTCTCATGCAGCAGATAGTACCAGGTGTAGGAGCTCACCCCAGCGCTGATGCTGGGCAGCGACATTGAGGGCATCCATCCCTGGGAAACAGCCAGATTCCACGTCTCTACCTATGGAACTAAAGTACTGTGGCCAACTCAGCACGGCCATGGCTTGTGTGTTGCTGCCACATTTTCTTTCCTTTCCTTTCTTTCTTTCCTTCTTTCTTTCTTTCTTCCTTCCTTCCTTCCTTCCTTCCCTTTCTTTCTTTCTTTTTTTTTCTTTTTTGGTTTTTTGAGACAGGGTTTCTCTCTGTAGCCCTGGCTGTCCTGGAACTCACTCTGTAGACCAGGTTGGCCTTGAGTGCTGGGATTAAAGGCGTGAGCCATCACTGCCTGGCTGCTGCCACATTTTCTAACTGCCTCTCCCAGAGTCCTGGCCCCTTTGGTTAACATGGAAGGAAGAAAGAGTTCTGGGGAGCCTGGAACTGATGACTGTTTTGTCCAAAAATGTGACACAATCATCATCACAGTTGTCATATTCCATTGGCCAAAAGAATCCATGGTGGCTGCCGGGCGGTGGTGGCGCACGCCTTTAATCCCAGCACTTGGGAGGCAGAAGCAGGCGGATTTTTGAGTTCGAGGCCAGCCTGGTCTACAGAGTGAGTTCCAGGACAGCCAGGGCTACACAGAGAAACCCTGTCTCGAAAAACCAAAAAAAAAAAAAAAAAAAAGAATCCATGGTGGCAGATGCCAGAATTCCAGCACTGGAGAGGTGGGGAGGCAGGAGGGTCAGGAGTTCAAGATCATCATTGGCTACATGAGACCCTCCCAAAACAGGAGGAGGAGGAAGAAGAGGAAGAGGAAGAAGAAGAGGAAAGGAAGAAAAGAAAAAAGGAAAGAAGTAAAAATGTATGAAAGAAAGGAAGAAAGGAAATTTTTAGAAAAAAATTTCTAGAAAAATCTGATTTTTCTCTTACCAACTACATGGCTCATGGTTTTTCACAAGGTTCCTCTGAGTAGCTTTGACTGTACTGGAACTTGGTCTGCATGGTAGGGTGGCGTTCAACTCAGATTTCCACGTGCTATTCCCTTCTGAGTGCTGGGATCAAGGTTGTGCGAAACTCCCGATGTCAGCGTCTCTTATTTCTGCTTTCCTCCTCATTCATCTCAAATACAATGCTTTACGTTTTATTTATTATTTGCACATGTATGTATGTATGTATGTATGTAGTATGTATGTATGTATGTATGTATATTTACTAATTTATGTGCAGCACCGTGTGTTCAGGAGACCTCAGAATCCAGAGGAGGGAGTCAGAGCCCCTGGAACTGAAGTTACAGTTTTAGTAGATCGCTGGGTGCTTGGAGTGAAACCCAGGTTTGCTACAAGGATGCCAACTGCTCGTAATGCTGGACCCAAACACAGTGCTTTCTAGCAGGTTGTTAAGTCTAAGGTCAGGCTTTCTGTTGCTGTGGTAAATTACCATGACCAAAACAACGTGGGGAGGAAAGGGTTTATTTGGCTTAAGCTTCCTTATTACAGATCATCAACAAAGGAAGTTAAGACAGGAAGTCGAGCAGGGTGGGAACCTGGAGGCCGGAGCTGACACAGATGCCATAGAGGGGTGCTGCTTACTGGCTTGTTCCTCACGGCTCCCTCAGCCTGGTTTCTTGTATAAGCCAGGATCACCAGCCCAGGGATAGCCCCGCCCACAATGGGCTGGGCCCTCTCCCATCAATCACTAATTAAGAAAATGCTCTCCAGGCTTGTCTACAACCCAATCTTTTGGAGGTATTTTCTCAACGGAGGTTCCCTCATCTCTACAGCTTATGTCAAACTGACATAAAATTAGCCAACACACATGTGTAGCGCCAGCCTTAGCATCCACCTGCCTTATAGCCAGTCTCATGATCCACATCTGTCCTGTCTGAACCAAGTTATTAAACATCTCTGAGCTTTAATCTTATCAGAGTGTAAAACAGTGCGGTCCAGAGCTCACAGAGATACTGTGACATCATAAAGATCAATAAGTCAACACTCCTGAAACATAGGTGGGATATGACAATAACCAAGAAATGTCCACGCTCACCATTTTCAAAATTAATAGTATTGTAAGTACTTCAATGCGGGATACCATCGACAGCTGACTGCCCAGAAAAATCTGCCATGGTAGCATTGCCGACAGACTCAAAGCATAATGGGCTGGTATTCCGTGCCCTTGACTTTTAAGCACCAGTGGAAAGTAATAACTCCTAAAATGGGCGTTAGGGATGGCTGAAGAAAAACGGAAGAACCAAAAGACTTTCCTTATCTCTTGACTTTAAAGGGTTTTTTTTTGGGGGGGAGGGGTCATTTCTTTGTTTATTTGTTTTTGTTACTGTAATCCTAACCAGGTAAGAGGCTCTACTTTAATGCTTTCTAAACTAATACTCAGGAGAAATACTCCAAAACTTCCAAATTAAGGTTTCCAGATTACAAACGAGAGCAGCTCAGTTGTAGTGGTAGTGTATGTATCAAAGCCCAGAGACCGCAAAAAAATACTGGTCATGGACCCTTTCCTTAAGAGACTAACCAAAAGCATAATCTTTTTTAAGGAATTCAGTTTTAAGCAGAGAAGAACAAAGAATAATACAAAATGGCAACGGATGGGTACGTCCTACAGGAAACTGCTCTGAGAGGGCCAAATAAGTCTCTCACAACGTGGACAAAGCCAATTACATAGTTGACTCAAAAGCAGTTAGTATTTTTGTGACTCAGTGATTTTTACTCTAAAAGCAATTACCCAGGCCCTGCCTCATGAGTGAGCAGAAGGCGCTATAGAACTGAGAGTGCTTTTGCTGACTCCTGGCTCCTGCACAGAGCCTAGTGCCCAAACTGAGCTGGGTTTCTATTTCCTGACCTGAAAATTGGGGCCAATAGGTGAAACCGGCAATAGATAGGTTCAGAAAAATAATTAATCTACAGGAAGGGTGGACTAAAGGGTCTCCTAACACTAAAGAAAAAAATTACACCAAGCTTTGAGTTCAAGTGACTCAAAAACAGCATGCAGAGATTAAAATCTACTAGAATGGAAACTATGAAGGCCCAGATGGCCTCACAGGAGACTTAAGGATAGTGTAGCATGTGTGGTCCTGACCATGTCACCATCCCAGCAGGACTAATAGTCTTTGTTTGTTTGTTTGTTCTTGTTTTGTTTATATAAACATTTTTATATTAATCACCACTCAAATGGGTATATAAAATAGGCAGGGTGGTGCTATGATACAATAAGGAAAGGATTATTTAAAGCCTTTTAGGTGTGGGACGGTGTGTTTATTCTGTCTGCAAAGGATAATAAACCCTTTGCTGTTACAATGGCCAAACAAACAAATAAAATTAATTAGTACTCAAACATAGCCAGGATTGTGCAGTTTCCTAGAGACATAGACACACACACACCAGACTCCCAATTAATTTATTGCTCAACTAAAAATAGAAAAGGAAGCCAGATGTTGTAGTGCATATCCATAATCACAACACTGGGGAGGAGACAGAAGGATCAAGGGCAACCTCAGATACATAGCGAGCTGGAGGCCAACCTGGGCTACTTGCAACCTTAGCTCAAAGGTAAAAATTATATATATTTATCTTGGCTGGAGAGATGGCCCATAAGTTAAGGGTTAAGACCACTCGAGGTCAATGGTTTTGCAAAGGATTTGAGTTGAGTGTCCAGTATTCCTGTCAGATGACTCAGAACTCCCTGTAAATCCAGCTGGGGCAGGGGGGCCCTGATCTGCTTCCAAAGGCAACTGTACTAGGTTGCACATACCCCACCCCCAACACACGTAATAAAAATTATAAAAATAAATCTTATAAAAGGAAAGACACTTTAAAATTCTAAATGGTAGCCGGGCAGTGGTGGCACACACCTTTAGTCCCAGCACTTGGGAGGCAGAGGCAGGTGGCTCTCTAAGCTTAAGGCCAGACTGGTCTACAGAGTGAGTTCCAGGACAGCCAGGGCTACACAGAGAAACCCTGTCTCCAAAACAAAACAAAAACTCTAGATGGTAAAATTAAAAACAGGAAACTCATCAAAAGAATTATAAGTTGCACGGAGGGCAAGGTTTCAGATACTTTTCTTAGTCCATTTGAGAAATAATATGTCCTTCGTGGCTTGAAGCTTTCTCAAGACTCAGAAAATAGACATTAAATGGTACCTTAGTAGACACTAATCTTGAGATGGATGAGAGGGTGTTACCCAGTGAACACAATATCCTTACACCTTGAATCTACTCTCAGCCAGGCCCACTCCAGACAGCTCAGTGGTGGGATGCTGGAATGTGAGCTAAGCTGACATCTGACAGGTCAGCCCAAGGCACGTCACCCGCCTGGGATAACAGCATCCTCACCGTGCCCTCCAGTTCCTGAAAAACTTCCTTCAACCCAAATCCTTTTCTAGTTTCCTCTTAGCAACCAGTGGAAGCCTATATAATTCTCTCCCTATAAAAGGCCTTCATTTGAAGGGGGCTTGAAGGTTAATGGTTAACTCCTTTGTTTGTGGCTCTAGGAACATAGGTCACGTGAGTAACGAGTCTTTAGACAGAAGGTACATAAAGAGGTAGTGGATGGTTCAGGACCTTATTACAACGTGTCCATCAAACCCAGAGGGGCAAACAATGTGTCTGATTGATTTCTTTTTTTTTCTAAAGTGGGGCTGCCAGCTATCATGTGACATTAGACCCCAAACTAAATCTGGAAGCTGAGGCTTGACTAATTCAACACCAGGGAGCAGCCTCCCTAAGAGCAACTTTCTTCCACATGCCAGATCTGATCTCCTGTCTGAGTTGCTGGTGACTCAGAAATGTCTGTGTAAACAGTGTCCCCAAGGATAGATAGGATTGGGGAGAAGAAAACAAACCCATCCGCAGTGTTCCCAACAATAGGACACTGTACTTCTCTCAAGGTCTCCTCTTGGTGCTGGGGTAGAACCCAGGACCTTGTTAGGCAAGTTCTCTACACTGAGCTGCAACACCAGCCCATACCCGTGGCTTTTTAATTTATTTGCTTCTTTGTTTGAAATTGGATCTCACTGTGTAGCCCTGGCTGGCCTGGAACTCAATCTGTAGACTCAGAAATCCGCCTCCCAAGTGCTGGGATTAAAGGCGTGCACCACCACTGCCAGGTTGCTCTTGCTTTTCAAGACAGGGTTTCCCTGTTTAGGGTTGGCTGTCTGGAACTCTATAGATCAGGCTGGCCTTGAACTCACAAAGATCCACCTGCCACTACCACCCTGCTTGCCTGTCACTTTAAATATTTAAAGCCGCTGGGCAGTGGTGGCACACGCCTTTAATCCCAGCACTTGGGAGGCAGAGGCAGGCGGATTTCTGAGTTCGAGGCCAGCCTGGTCTACAGAGTGAGTTCCAGGACAGCCAGGTCTACACAGAGAAACCCTGTCTCGAAAAAACCAAAAAAAAAAGTAATAATAATAATAAATAAATAAATAAATAAATAAATAAATATTTCAAGCCTATCAGTCTCTCTTCCAGTTACCTGGTTATTGTGAAGATCTTTGAGACTTGCTTGAGGATAATTTTTTTTTTATTTCCCAAATTATCACATCCACAGTCTCTTACCTCACAGTGCCGTTACTTAGACTCTACTACTGGGGTGCACTGTGACCCTACTGAGCTCAGCTAATCTCCCATGTTGTTCTTTTGTGTTCTGTTGTCTCCTGCTTTTCTCCTCAAGTTTCACATTCAGGGTGGATCTCAGGAGAGATGTTACTAAGTACATGCATGTACAGCAGATAGCCGTGTAGGCTGCAGAGGCCCAGTCACAACCAGCCAGAGGTCTCCAAGAACAAACACCAAGCACCTATCACATTACGAAGGGATAGTTTCCTTTTTCTCTAAGGTGCTATGGATGAAGTTGGAGCCTTATACATGCTAGGCGAGAAGATGCCCTGTTCCAACACTTTTGGAGAACCTTGTTGAGAATGCTGGAAGAGACTGGACAACCATGGAGGTGATTCTAATGTCACAGCCAGATATGTGAGGCTCACAGCACTGAAATAAAAACTAAACAATGGAGTTATGGAAGGGTTTACGAATATTTTCACTACATTTTGTGCAGGTGTGCCTTAAATATGTGAAGGGCTATTTTGCTACGAATCATAAACCACGTATAAACGTCAGAACGCTAAAATAAAGTAAATGATGTCTTTGGATACATTTAGGTTGGATTTTTTCCACACAGATGAGAACCCTGAAAGAACTGGAGAAGAACACAAGGCTTAGCTAAAGGCCAGACCCACTTTTTAAACATGCTAAGCGTCTTGAGAGCAAGAATGGTGTCTCAGGCTTCTTCTGCCTTTCCACAGAAACTGTCTACTACAGAGGTCTAAAGAGATACTCTGGTACCACAGCTGAGTCTACCATACTTAAAACATCAGACCCAAGCCAGGCCCCTGGGCACACACCTGTAATCCCATCATCCTCGGAGTTGAAACAAGAGCACCAAATTCTGGTGGTTCAAGTCCAGCCTAGACTAAAGACTAAGACTTTTTCTTAAGAAGCCCACAGGTGGGTACCACCAAGGCTGTCTCTCGGCTTATAATTTCTTACGTCAGCGTTTATACTTACCATGCCAAGGGTTTCCACCCACTGTGAGGATGACAGGATTTGTCCTTTCCCAGGGCATCATAGGGGGTATAAACAAAAGAAATGAGTAGATCGTAGGAGCTAAAACAAAAATTGTCTAAATGTATAAAGTATAAATTTCATGTTAGATGCTGATAATCACTCCGTGGTGGGCTTTGGAATCTTTTTTTTTTCCCACCGACCTTTTCAGGGCTCTGCTAAGGCAGACTTATCTTAGTTAGTTGTCAGTTATTAGAACCACAACTATCTGTAGAAGAAATCAAGTTGGGCATTGGAAACAAATATTATTACAGAAAGACTTCAAATCCAGCTCTTGAAGTCTTCCTGTGTAGTCTAGGCTTCCAGCTTACCACTTACCATCCCCCTGCCTCTTTCTACCAAGCTCTGAGATCTCAGCCCGGGATTATCATTTCCCACTGGGCTCATGAAATCATACGCTTCAGACTCAGTTAAAACAAATGGAATTTGTTTTTTCAAATTTGCAAATTATCATAAACCCAGTTGAAGTTCTTAAGTTGGTTAGGACATGGTTCGGAAGGTTCTGTGGTGGGAAGCATCATTTGAAAGATGTTTCATATTATCTAGTACAAAGCATAGAAAATGCTAGCATGCTAGCAAGTCTCATAAAACGGTTAAAGCTGTTACCCCAGCAGGTGATAGTTAACCTTAATTGTCAGCCTGATTAGATAGGAAGGCAGCGAGACTAGTAAAGCACATTCTTGAGCCTTCCAGATCATTTCTAGAAGCCACTGCTTCTGGGACAGTAATGAAGGAAGAAAAAGACCTGCCCGGGCTGTTGTCTGACAGGCTGGTGCCAGGATGGGACAAGGTAGACAGGAAGCCTCTTGATACAGGGGACCTCCATGTTTCTTGAGAGCCTGTATGCACTGCTGATGTGGTTGTCTGTGGATGAAGACTCTATCTTATCAGCCATTCATCATGGACTCCTGCCAGCCACTCCACAGGGAGCCTCCAGTCCTCCACCCCCAGATTCTTGATGTGCAGCTCTCAAGTTGGACTACCCAGTTAATCTAAACTCGCTGTGTAAGTTACACTAATAAGCCCCTTTTATAAGTTCACATGTTGGTATCCTCTAGCCCTGACTAAGAGTGTTGGCCACTGCGTCTCTTAGAAATAATAAGGACTGGATGGTCATTGTAGGGGTTTTTGTTTTGTTTTGTTTGTTTGTTTGGTTTTGTTTTTTTGTTTTGTTTTTGTTTTTTTTTTTTCGAGACAGGGTTTCTCTGTGTAGCCCTGGCTATCCTGGAACTCACTCTGTGGACCAGGCTGGCCTCCAACTCAGAAATCCACCTGTCTCTGCCTCTTAAGTGCTGGGATTAAAGGTGTGCGCCACCACTGCCCGGTGGTCATTGTAGAATTTTAAATTGTCCGCCAGCCAGGCATGCTGGCACATGGCTTTAATTCCAAAAAAAAAAAAAAAAGAAAAAGAAAAGAAAAAAAGAAAAAGAAAAGAAAATTGTCTGCCCCCTTCTAGAAACAACTAAAATTTAATCTAAAGTACAAGTATTATACTAAGTCAAATACAATAGAAATGAAATGATATTTAACTTGGTACCGACCTCTCTCTCTGTATGAAACAGGGTCTTCCTATGTCAGTTTATGGAAACAGCGGTTGGTTCCTGCTGCTCTTCCCAAGTAGTACGTATTAATTAGTTTTGCTTGGTTTAGTTTTTTGTTTTTGTTTTCCTTCTCATGGTAAAAAAATATGTGTAGGTTTGAGAGGAATAAATGACAGTGGATCAATGTTTAATGCTTTTCTAGTAAGATGCCTTCCCCTTGGGATAGCCTGTGCTGTGCAGCCACAGTGGGCATAATGGTTTCCGTTGGGGGGGATGGGTTTGTTTGTTTGTTTTTCTTGTTTTCAGGACAGGGTTTCTCTGTGTAGCCCTGGCTGTCCTGGAACTCACTCTGTAGACCATGGTGGCCTTGAACACACAGAGATACACCTGCCTCTGTCTCCCAAGTGCTGGGGTTAAAGGCATGCGCCACCACCGTCCGGCAATGTCCATATCTTCTTACCAAGTATCAGGCCTTCAATCATATAATCCTCACAAGATGAGGCATAGGCATACTTGCTACCTCTGCTTTATGGATAAAGAAATTTGTGATCAGCCAAGCAAAGTAGTGCACACCAAGTAATCCCAACACCAAGAGGCAGACGCAGAGGAATCTCCATGAACTTGAGGCTAGCCTGGTCTACATAATGAGTTTCCAGGTTAGTCATAGCTACAAATCTAGACTCTGTGTTTAAAAAGTTAAATAAATAAATAAATAAATAAATAAATAAATAAATAAATAAATGCCAGGCATGGGGGAGTGCACCTTTAACCCCAGCCATGAGGAGGCAAAGACAGGTGGCCCTATCTGAGTTTGAGGTCACCCTGTCTACGGAATAAGTTCCAGGACTGCCAGGCATATGTAGAGAGACCTTGTTTCAAAATACAACACACACACACACACACACTCAAGCAGAGAGACAGAGACAAACAGACAGAGAGATAGGACAGAGACAGATTGAGGCTCAGAAACAAAATAACCCCCTCCCCACTGAAGTTATTTATTAATAGCATAATAGTCAGCCTTCAGAACCTACAGAAAACGCTACACTTGATTTAATTATTTTGTTATGTTAATTTATGTCTATGTATGTGCGTCTGTGTATATGTCACTTGTAGTGGAAGGAACAAACAAACAAAAAACATGTTGGCTCAACTGTTCAAACTCTATAAAGGGAGGGAGTGCAGGCATCAAGTCTGGGTAACAGGAGACCCTAGGAAGAAGGATTTAGGACACGACTAAGACTCAGAATTATTTCAAATAGGGCCCCAATGCCTTCAGACTTATGAATCCAGCCTTAGATATTGTTCAGAAATCTACTTTGCTGAGCTAATAAATAACAGAAAGGGTGAGGTAAGCTGGGCGTGGTAGCACAGACATGTAATCCCAGAGCCGAAAGAATTGCTTTGACTTCAAAGTCAGCCTGGTCCACAGAGAGAGAGAGACCTTGTCTCAAAAAAGAAGCAAAGGAAGGAGGAACAAAGAGGGGGGGGGGCAGGAAAGGGACAGAAAATGACAGAAGTGTTTGGGTCAGGCACACACACTTTTAATCCCACCACAGAGGCAGGTGAATGTGAGAACTACTCGAGTTCCAGGACAGACTGGGCAACATAGTGATACCTTGTCTTAAAAACAACAAAAACAATAACAAAAACCAAAAGCAAAACAAGACTCAACCACTCCATTCGCTTTATACGCAAAGCTGTGAGCATCAAGATGGATCATTTGGAGGTGGATATCTGTCTGCAGAAGGGATTTTTGTCCTAGGAAGGGAATGTGGATTTGTGATAGACCATCAACAGTAGATACAAAAGTTTTGGTTTTTTTTTAAAGGTAGTGAATGTCTTAATTTTTGAACTTCAGAACTTTCTGATGAGCCCTCGTGGGCCCAGGACAGTGAGTGAGCCAAAGTTGTGTTTAAGTTTTAATTACTGCTCCTAAGAGATCATGAAACAAACTGCCTCTGACCTGTAAGCCCCTTGCCCAAGGACACATACTTTCACTTACCTCCTGAAATGCTGGAGGCTGTTGTTTATGGAAGATAACAAATAAGCCCAAACAAGTTTAGTTGACCCACCTGCACCTGATATGCTTGGTCACACCTTGTGGGATTGCCTTTTTAAGGTGGGACATGTGACCATTTCCTAGAAACCTGGAGATGGATCTGGCCAGAGAGTCCATCAACCTGGACAGTGTTTAATTAAAGCTTTATTGAAAAATGGCTTTAAATTGTGGGATTAACAATAGCTTTATTTTATTGTCATCTCATTTAAAAATTAAGGTTGGCCTTTTCTAATTGAACCTTTCTAGAGTAAATAAATAAATAAATAAATAAACTCAAGCCTGTATGTTTAAGGGTATTCTGGGAAAACAGTGACTTATCCACTCAATCAATCGCCATTGTACTTAAGGTTATTGTCACAGTTACTAACTGTGGGGGTTAACTAATCACCTTCATGCAGTTGAATAGTACTGGGTTACCAGCACCGTACTTGCCAGACATACTGACCTAAGTATTACTTGAGGTTCTAGTTTAAATTTAGAAAACTCTGTTAGAAGTCATGTTAAACTTAGATACCCCCACAAAGCCAGGCCCAACTATAAATACGATGAATAACAATTTACATCCAGGGAAGAGAAATCTCCCTGAGAATCCCCTTCTTTTTTCTTTCCAGGTAAAAATGAATCACCCGTGATGCCTGCTGTTAGAAGTTCTAATCCAGATGTGCCAGAAGCCAGGACCCTCGCCCTTACCCTCACCCCCTACCTTTCCCCACCTGCACAATGTCCCCTGAAGCTTGGCAACTGCAAGATCCTGCTTGGCATCTGCAGATAGACTCAAAGCAGGGTACCATATTTTCTGAAGAATAGCAGGGAGACCATAACTCAAGCAGTGTACCTTATCTTCTGAAGAATAGTAGGTTGTGGTCCTCCTGGCCCCCACGAATAACTAGGACCTGCCGGTTGGGTCAAGTGGCGCCCAAACGTGGGGCTCGAGGCACGGACCCCTCCGGACGGACCCTCATTGAGAGGACGTGCACAGGACATCAAGATTGAGTGAGACAGAGATCGTCGCCCGCGACCTGTCGTTCTCGGAACCAGGTTGATTCTGCCATCAAGAAGACGGTTGAAGTTCATTACCATCAGCTGAAAATTGAAGAGGATCCAGAAGTGACTCCGCAGGAGACTGACACAGCTGCCAGCTCCCCTGCCTCCCCCTATGGTCGACTCCTAGACTTCCACGCCCTCTAGAAGGGTTCCTGGTATGCCTGGCTTTGCCCTCATTTCTCTCGCTAGAGGGCTTGGCCTCTTGATCACCCCAACAAAAATTGGCTTTTTCCTAAACCAAGGCCGCCCTTGATATGGCCGCTAACATTGGGGAGCCTTCCTTTATGACAATATTACACCCCAAACTGACAAATGGTTGGTAACTTGAACATTTACAAGGGACTAGGATGGCTGTGAGTTAGCCCAATGACAGGATTATTGTAGGTCCACTTCCCAGGGGCCCACCCAATGCAGCCGAAAAGGAGTGCGTGGTGCTGGGAGTGGGTGCAGCCTACATGGCCTAAGACAGGGCTCTCACCCTCCTTTCACCCACCTCGGGGTCCCTTGACGTTGCCCATCGTCGACAGCCTAAAGCCTTCGACCATCGATGTGACTCGTCTCACATCAATGTTTTGGGGTTGTGAACTTGTCTAAGACCCCCCCCCCATAATTAGACATCCAAATTCAAAACTCACATAGTTGGGATTGATCATAAGATGCCTTCTCTAATTAAACAGAGAAAGGGGAGATGCCAGAAGCCAGGACCCTCGCCCTTCCCCACCTGTGAAGCTTGGCAACTGCAAGATCCTGCTTGGCAACTGCAGATAGACTCAAAGCAGGGTACCATATCTTCTGAAGAATAGCAGGGAGACCATAACTCAAGCAGTGTACCATATCTTCTGAAGAATAGCAGGCCATAATTCAAGGCAGTGTACCGCATAGACCATGACATGTTTCAAGGCAGAGGCCAAGAAGATTCTGTACTTTTCCACCACCTGGCCCCTCTTACCCCCTCCCCTTGTAAAACATGCTATAAAAAAGCATCTCATGTTCAAAAAAAAAATTAAAAAAAAAAGAAGTCATATTAAAAAGCAGCCATACCAGCTGGAGAGATGGCTCAGTGGTTAAGAGTATTGACTGCTCTTCCAGTGGACCCAGGTTCAATTTCCAGCACCCACATGGCAGCTCATAGCTGTCTTTAATACAACACGCTTACACAGACATACACATAAGCAAAAAAAAAAAAAGAAAGAAAGAAAGAAAGAAAGAAAGAAAGA
>NW_021604679.1:2700843-2709383 GCF_004785775.1 Grammomys surdaster
AGAAAGAAAGAAAGAAAGAAAGAAAGGAAAGAAAGGAAAGAAGGAAGAAAAAAGAAAAAATGTACATAAAATAATTTAAAAAAAAAAACAGCCATATGGTGATGGTCTAACATGTACACATTCTAGAACATTGTTTCCTAAGGTTGAGGGAACCATTTGACAAGGAAAAATTTCGCTGTATTGGTCTTCTCCAAGCTCATGCTTCCCAGGGGAGACATTAGGCTGTGCTGGGCTTGTGTGACAACAGGACCTCCCTGTTTTAACCACCCTTCCACCTTGTCCTTATTACATGGTCTTTAGATCCCAGTTTTATCTGTTTGGGTTTGAGACTGGGTCTCACTAAGTAGCCCTGGCTGGACCCAGAACTTTCTATGTAGTTCCCACTGACACAGACCTATGGGCAGCTGGCTGGGTGCTGAGATATATATAAGAGGAATGATACCAGTCTATCTTAGTTTTTCTATGGTTTGTGTGTTTGCTTGGTTGCTTGCTTGCTTGCTTGTTTTTGAGACAGCACATCACTAAGATCAGCCCAGGCCGGTCTCACACAGTCATCCTGCCTCAGCTCTCCACTCCTGCCTCAGGGCTGAGATTATAGGCATATAGGACCACAGGGCCGCAAGCTGTTGAACCTCAGTTCTTCATTTTTAAAATGGGTGTGGCGACAGGGCGAGAGGACTTGGCTTCCAGGTTGTTACACTTGTTGGAATGGGATCTGGTACAGTTACTAGTCTTTGTTCTCGTCGCTGTTGAGATAGGGCCTCACTACGGAGTCCTGCCTGTCCTGGAGCCCCCTGGGTAGAATGTCAGGACTAAAGGAATTTACCTCTAGCTGTGTCTGCCCAAGCCTTTGACTGTGGTGAGCTGCAAACAAGACTGGCTCTAGGCTGGGCCGGTGGTGGTGCATACCTTTAATTCCAGAACTTGGGAGGCAGAGGCAGGTAGATTTCTGAGTTGGAGGCCAGCCTGGTCTACAGAGTGAGTTCCAGGACAGCCAGGACTACACAGAGAAACCCTGTCTCGAAAAACCAAAATCAAAAAAAAAAAAAAAAAGAATAAAGACCTACAAGATCAGGCTCAGAGAGAATATGGGATTATTCTTGTCACCAATTCATGATTACCCCACCCAAATGGATTGCATTTCTCAAATTCCAGTTGGGTATCCTCAGGCAAAGCCAGGTTTCCTTGCGGGTGTGGGCAGGCTAAGAGATCAAACACCGGACCTCACACATCCTAAGCATCCAATCAACCCTTGAGCTTCAGCCCTGCCCCTCACTCCTCCATGCTCAGCTCCAGCTCACAGGAAGAACTGTATTATCCTCCAGTGCTCATCCATCTATCATCTATCTTCCTCCGTTGGCTCAGGGGTGGAAGGATGTGCATCTTGTTTAGAGATGAAACCGGGTTGTAATTGTCTCTTTTGCTAGCGCTCCCATCTTATCTGCCAACTCCAGTCTATCCATTGTTCTCAAAACCTGCTCACTGGTGACTCAGCAGCAGCGAGAGGCAGATGACAGATGTGGCTCTATAGAGCATCCTCCCCTCACAGTGGGAGGGAGAAGGGCATGGCCACTGTGTGCCCTCAGCTGGGTGTACCCTCAGCTGGGTACGCAGAAGGCAGGCTCTCTCTACCATCTCTCGAAGGACACTCTGCCCTTATGGATGTCGTGCCCTACTGCAGGACTTTGTCCTTTACAGATCACTAGATAGCTCCAGAAGAATGTCAATAACCATCTGCCAAACTATTAAAGGAGAAAAAGTACCAGGAGCCATGCAATTTACCACAGGAGCTGACACACCACACTTGACCCACTTGACAAACCCTGAAGCCAGCTCTGGCCCCAAACCCTGTCAAAAGCCTGTAAAGAGCAGTGACTGGCCTGACTCTCAACTGGAAAATCCAGGAGTCACCCATGGGTCCTTACCAGCCAGTTGGCCTTGAGCAAATAACTTACAAGTCTCTACTTTCCTAATTCTTTAATGGTTAGGAGGGTTAAACAGGGGGAAAGGATCCCTGTCATTTACCTAGCCTGGGTAACCCTAAAGACTGACTGAGGCAGTTCTTGTCACAACTCAGCCAGGTACCTACCAGACAATAAAGAGTCAAAACACTGAGGAGGTTGTGATGTGTAACTCATGCACAATCCTCCCACTTGGGAGGCTGAAGCAAGAGGCTCTCGTCTATCATGACCAGCCAGGGTAATGTACTGACATTGTCTCAAAAAAATTAAAGTCTCCACCCCACCAAAAAAGAGACTATAAATAACCCACTGAAAAACTGTAACAGCAGCCCATCATGCCTGGGTCTGAAGGTGTGTTGTGTGTTCGTGTTTATGTGTGTTCAGCAGCCAGAGGTCAACATCATGTGTCTTCTTTTCTTCAATCTCCTCCCTTTTCAGTTTTTGTTGTTGTTGTTGTTGTTGTTGTTGTTGTTGTTGTTATTGAGGGAGGCTGTCATTACATAGTCTGGAGCTATGTAGACCAGGTTAGTCTCAGATGCAGAGACTAACCTCTGCCTTCCAAGTGCTTACATCAGAGGTATATACCACTGTGCCATTTAATTTTACTTTATTTTATTTTCATGATGCTAGAGGTCACACCCAGGACAAGCTAAGCCCACAACCTACTGTTGGGCTTTAGCCTCAGACCTTTGTTTATTTGGAGGTATGATTTGCATCCTTTGTTTTGGTTGGAGTGTGACAGACATCATGGAAGAAGCCAGAGCAAAGGCAGGGAAATATTTGGAAACAGAAGTGATCCTTTGAGAAGTTATAAAAGGCATTTATGTACCAGTCATTGAGTTAGACATGTCATTTTCATGTCATCCTCCCACCACCCCAAGAGATGAATAACGCTACACCCAGGCCAGGAAAATAGTTCTGTGAGTGAGAAGCTGTCCAGCTGAAAGCCTGGAGGGTTCCTGGTGAGCCACTGGACTACAATCCATAGCTAAAGAAACCAGGTTCACACATCAGTGAAGAATTACAGCAGCAGTGATCACCACAGCAACAGGGTAAATATTCAATGAAGGCAAGTAGGTTAATAATAATAATAATAGTAAACAAAAGCAAATACTTTTTTGGCAGTTGGAAAAGAGTTCAGCCCATATTTAGGGTGGCTCTTCTAATTTGAATAATCTTAGCAAAATAAATAAATTAAATCATCCCTCACATGCTAACCCCTGTAGAGCCTTATCGCACGGATAGTTCTAAATGTCAAGTTCACAGTCAATATTAACCATCTGAGCCAGCCAGTGAAACTGAGTAGCTGTAAATTTTTTATTTACCTATAATCACGTTCTCTCCTCTTTATTAAGTAAATACGAGGAAGCCTGATAGATCATGGCTTCCTGAATCATGCAAAAGGACTACGATAATCTGAGATGCCAAATATTTAGTAGATAAACATGGAAATCGTGATGGAGCTGAGGGAGTAACCCACTGGAAGGCACTTACCTGCCATGCGCAAAGCTATGGACTCAGTCCCCATCCAGGCAAGTAAGCAACAAGTGGACCTACAAGTGAACCTACCGCTTTGAAAAAGAGTGAGCATGTTATAGATCAAGGCTGCTTTGAACTCATGATCTTCCTGCTTCAGCCTCCTGAGTGCTGGGGTAACAGGCTGTGTCCCCACCATTGACTCTGAAATTCTTGTTGGCTTTGTGATTTCAGATATAAAATATGTCATGTGTTTTTGTTTGTTTGTTTGTGTGTTTTGTGGGTATACAGGGCATCAGTTCCCCAGGAGCTGGAAGCTGCCATGTGCCTGCTGGGGGGTGGGGGGGAGATAAACCTGGGTTCTCTGGAAGAACAGTCAGTACTGTTAGCCATTGACACTGAGCTATCTCTTCAGCCACTAGCAATGTCTAGGTTTTTAAACTACTTCTTTTTTCTTTATTGAAGAGCTAAGAATTAAATGCAGAGCCTAAAACACATTGGGCCAGGGTTCTATTATTACAATCAAACCTCTGGCCTAATCTTTATTGGTTTTATTCTTTCTCCAATATATTGTAAACCACAACATATAAGAATATGTGTCCTTACTCTATTATAGCTAGTAAATAGACATTTGACTCATCATAGATTGCCTTATTAAGCAACAATTTCACTGGGTGTGCTAGTGCACACCTTTAATCCCGGGTGGATCTCTGTGAGTTCACATGGTCAAGAGAGACCTTGCCTCAAGTACCAACAGTAATGAGAAATAGAGGGATGGAGAGAGAAAGAAACAGTATCGAAAAGTATATTTAAGCCAGGCAGTGGTGGCACATGTCTTTAATCCCAGCACTTGGGAGGCAGAGGCAGGAGGATTTCTGAGTCTGAGGCCAGCCTGGTCTACAGAGTGAGTTCCAGGACAGCCAGGACCACACAGAGAAACCCTGTCTCAAAAAAAACATTAAAAAAAAAAAAAAAGAATATTTAAGACTCTCTTTTTTCACCTTTTATTGAACAATTTATTTTTTCTTATTTCATAAATCACTGAGAAGGAAAAACACCTCTCAGTTTCTCACAGGGTTGGTTTAATGAAACAGGGTTTCTCTACAAGGCCCTAGATGTCCTGGAACTTGCTCTGTAAACCAGGCTGGCCTTGAACTCAGAGATCTGCCCACCTCTGCCTCCCAAATGCTGGTTTTAAAAGTGTGTACCACCACTTCCCAGAAACATGTCTCGTAAAGTACTGATCAAAGACTGACAATTGAGTTCTGTGGCTTCATATAGATTCACCCACATCAGGAGAAACAACTGACAACTGAATGCTTGTCTGTTTTCATGCTGTCTCACAGGTGATGTTAGATAGCATATAACTTTCAGCCCAGTGAATCAGGACTGTCTGAGACCCATCTTTCTGGTCTGTATTTTAGAAGTCACTTTGGATTCTGGATAGTTTTTCCTCTTTTTCAAAAAAAGCTTAGATCCTCTGATTTTTTTTTTTTGTTTACCTATTTTTTTGGTTTGTTTTGGTTTTTGGTTTCTAGTTTTTCAAGACAAGGTTCCTCTGTGCAGCCCTGGTTGTCCTGGAATTCACTCTGTAGACCAGGCTGGCCTCAAACTCAGAGATCCCCTTGCCTCCCCAGTGCTTGCATTGGAGGCATGTACCATCAGACCTGTCTTTGCTTAAATATTTTTAAAGATTGAAAACTGGAAACAAAGTCGGGCGGTAGTGGCGCACACCCTTAATCCCAGCACTTGGGAGGCAGAGACAGGTGGATTTCTGAGTTGGAGGCCAGCCTGGTCTACAGAGTGAGTTCCAGGACAGCCAGAACTACATAGAGAAACCCTGTCTCAAAAAAACAAAAAAACAAACAAACAACAACAAAAAAAGAAAACTGGAAACAAAACAACAGGAAGTTTGTTCCAGTTACTCTCGACGAGATTGTGAGCTGTCGAACACTGGTGATGAGCGAAAAACAAGTGAACGCCACACAGCCTGTTCTGAGAGGAAATCGCAAGTGCTCTCATTTCCAAAAGACTGACTAGGACTCTGTTTAATGATTAGTGCTGTCAGAAATGAGTAATATTTACCTGTTCGAGACAGTACAGAAGAAAAGCCAATATCTTTCCAGGCAGGTGCTACATTTCCCACAGTTAGTATGAGGAATGGATGGAAAATCTTTACTTGTTACTCCTCGCTCAAACCCCTCACTCCACCATTTTACATAATGTGCCAGGAGTTATTTAAAAAAAAAAATCATGCCAATCTTAGCCTGGGTCCTATATTGAATCAGCAAGAGGTGCCTGTGAGAATACACAGTTAAGCAATGACTTGGCAGGAGATAGCCATTCCTAACCTGTCTGCGAAGCTCCTGGAGCCTGGTGTTGTCCGTCTTTTTGAATGAGTGGCATAGGGTGCTTGTTCTTCATGACCCCAGATAACTCACACACTTAAAGGGACTTGCTGGCATGTCTGTGCAAGTTGTCCACTGGAGGTCTAATAATATTACGGGGATAATAGTTCATAGATATGTCTCTGTGGTCCTGGAAGCATACAGTCAGGAAGTTTACAGCGACTGTAACTGATTAACTGATTAACATCCGCATGCAATATGGGTTCAGATGACATTGTTGGGTGCCTTTTGGATTTTGGCAGAGATGCCTTGGGGTCATCAGTTATCTGTCAATCATTTACAAATCCTTTCTGAAAGCAGTTAGCAAATAGAGCGTTGCCATTATAAACGTGTATTCTTTATAAACGTGAGTCATGATGTGCCGTACTGACGAGTTCCCTGAGGGGAAGAAGGTGTTTGAGATAGAACTCTGTTACAGAAGATGCCCACATTTGTCAAAAGGAAATGGTGAGACTGTCCCTTGATTGAGGAAAACAGTTCCTAAAACAAGAGGCTATGAATGACTTTGTGTGTGCCTCCACAGAGGCACAGGTAAGTTGCTTGTTGGCTGTGGCTGAGGCTGAACGCTAAGCAGCTGTTATTTGAACTATGTGTGAACGATCCTTCAGTCTCTCCTTCAGAAAAACGTGCTCCTTTCTCACCAGATACAAGTATTCCCATTTCTATTAAATTAGCCTGAGAGATAAGCTTCAAAAGACCGAGGTAACTCATTAATACAATGTTTCTTTAGCATGCCAGGAAGCTTCATGGGTAGAAGCTGACAAATTAGCAAGCAGAATTCAGGAAAGTCCTGGTGGGACCTTCCAGTGACATTCTTCACCCCTTCCCAATCCCCCTCCAAAAACAACCATTTGGTCAGAGGCAGGTGGCACAGAAAGAAATCCAGCGCGTGCACTGTTGTGTCTTCTGTCAGCCACAAGCAAGAAAGAGAAGCAGAACAAATCACACAATGATTCTCTTAAAAGTCCAGGAACCTTCTACAGGGGGCTCAGGAGTAAGTGCTAGCAGTGGCTGCTTAGAGGTGGAGTCAAATGGCAAACCTATGTCTCTTCACATTTCCCTAAGACCCTAGACGCCCGGTCTCATACCTCCTCTGTTTACATGACAGAGTCTCATTATGACGCATAGGCTGGCCTCAGCCTTGCTTTGTCCTTCTATCTCAGCCTCTGGTATACTGAGGTTGCAGGTGTGTGCCACTATATACCTGATGACTTTTCTCACACATGTGAGGGGCACTAGGCATCAGTTGCAGATGCTATAATATCTGAATATGTTCTAATAGACCGTGTTCTCTCTCACACAAAACACCAGGCTCTTTCCCTGCTGATGTGATTTTACTTCTCACCATGACAACCACTGAACTCCATCACTTGTGTCATTTTCTTCATAGGGATTTCAAGGCTTAATGAGGCCATTGGATCTAGAGAGATGGCTCGGTGATTAAGAGCACTGGTTGCTCTTCCGGAGGACTCAGGTTCAATTCCCAGCACCTATATGGCAGTTCACAACTGTCTGTAACTCCAGTTCCAAGAGGTCTGATACAGTCACATGTCCATCCATCCATCCATCCATCCATCCATCCACCCATCCATATATTCATCCATCCATCCATCCATCTATACATACATACATACATACATACATACATACATACATATGAAGGCAGAACACAAATGGACATAATATTAAAATAGATAAATCTTAATAAACAAACAACAACAAAACAAAAGCCAGAGGCCAAGCATTTCTTTGCCACAGGAAGTGGCAGAGCAGAGAACTGAGCTTTCTGATCCTGAACGCCAGGCTGGTGACCACCCTGCCTCATGACCAGCCTTCCTGCCAGCAGCATCTCCATGCATCATACTCAGGTGGTTTTCATGTGTCTCCCCAGGCCACATGGATTAAAAAGGAATCCCAGCAGTTACCAGCCTGATAACAGGATCTGATAGACTACAATGTTCAGTGACTGGATAGTACACCAACGCTTTAAAAATGTGTCTCCAAATCTAGGGCAGGTATGGGAGAAGACCACCCTGTTCCAGAGTGTTACACACATGAACATGCCTGTAGAAATATATGCTCTTTCTGCATTTTCATCTTAGTTCAGAGAATAAGTATTTGTGTTATAACCATACACCTTAATCCCACCAATACTAGAGTAGAGGGTGGGAAGTTCAGGGAATGGGTTACATAGTAAGCTCAAGCCCAGCCTAGACAAGTTAGTAGGACCCTACCCCCCCCCCAAAAAAAAAGTAAAGTATACTGACACAAGCCAATAATTCCTACACTTGGAGGAGGGGAGTGTAGGCAAGAGGAGCAAGAGTTCAAAACTAGCCTTGGCTACATATCTGTTTGGAAGACAGCCTGGGCTACATAAAACCCTTTTTTAAAAAAGAAAGAAAGAAAGAAAAAAGAAAGAAAGAAAGAAAGAAAGAAAGAAAGAAAGAAAGAAAGAAAGGAAGAAAGAAAGAAAATCCAGGCAGTGGTGGTGCATGCCTTTAATCCCAGCACTTTGGAGGCAGAGGCAGGCGGATTTCTGAGTTCAAGAGTTCGAGGCTAGCCTGGTCTACAGAGTGAGTTCCAGGACAGCCAGGACTATACAGAGAAACCCTGTCTTGAAAAAAACAAAAAAAAACAACAAAAAAGAAAGAAAGAAAGAAAGAAAGAAAGAAAGAAAGAAAGAAGGAAAAAGAAA